>NC_141078.1:50747795-50750295 GCF_041138505.1 Cibotium barometz
GTGGATACCTTTTTAATATTCATTTATCATAATGTTTTTTAAAAGAAAAATAGAGAGATAATATATATATATATATATATATATATATATATATATATATATAGAGAGAGAGAGAGAGAGAGAGAGAGAGAGAGAGAGAGGGGGGGCCTGGGAGGTTTCATGATTCATCTATACAAGATCAAGAACAACTTCTCTCCCTCCACGTGGGCAAAGGAGAGGAAGGAGAGGAGGGACTCTTAACTTCCACGTGGGCAAAGGACAGAGAGAGAGAGAGAGAGAGAGAGAGAGAGAGAGAGAGAGAGAGAGGGGGGGGCCTGGGAAGTTTCATGATTCATCTATACAAGATCAAGAACAACTTCTCTCCCTCCATGTGGGCAAAGGAGAGGAGAGGAGGGACTCTTAACTTCACTAGCCCCTCCCTGGGGGAGGTTTCATGATTCATCTATACAAGATCAAGAACAACTTCTCTCCCTCCATGTGGGAAAAGGAGAGGAAGGAGAGGAGGGACTCTTAACTTCACTAGCCCCTCCCTCTATGTGGGCAAAGCACTTTTTCACCATTTTGAATTTGAGTAAGGTAGAGAAGCATGAACTTCACGGTCTAACGCACACGATTGCATTGTTGTCCTCTGCCTGCTACTCCAGTCGTCTTCTGCCCCACGGTTGCTTGCTGGGTCCAGTCGTCTGTTCACCAGCTCAGTGTTCTCAGCCCTCTTACAATGTCTATCTCACCAGCTCACGTGTGCTCGCTACCTCCTTGAGCCCTCTTGCTATGCTTGGTCAGGCACAGAGGGAGAGTAGCTACCACTCCCTGTTGGTTGTTTGCATAGGCGGACACTCCCAGCTCATCACTCTGGACGGTGGTCACCTGTGCTCACTAGCTCCCTGAGCCCTCTTGCTACACTTAGTCAAGCGCAGAGGGAGAGTAGCCGCCACGCCCTGTTGGTTGTTTGCATAGGCAGATAGCTCCCAACTCATCACTCCAGACGGTGCCCCCCTCACCTCAACACATATCACATTTTTTCTTGCGGTCAGTCTCGGTCTGCCATGTCATTAATTCGTTGCCGTGGATGCTAACTTCCCTTTAGTGTACACGTAAAAAACTCTTCGAATACATCCTACACACATACAACTCACAATACAACCCACACACATCAGTAACAATAAGCATAGAAGGAGATAGAAGCATTCGGATCAGTGTCACAAAATAAATTGTCCTTCAAAGTTCAGTGTAATTCTTACACAGCTGAAATAGTAAACTAATTTAACCCATGATAATCAATGCACAATCTAAGAGTCCCATCCTTCTTCTTCTTCTTGAAAAGAATAATCATCTATTCTAGGAATAGAAGAATTATTCTTGGTTGTAAGGTGATTAACCCATGATAATCAACACACAGTCTGAGAGTCTCATCCTTCTTCTTCTTGAAAAGAATTGGTGCACTCTAAGGGGATAAATTGGGCTGAACAATTCCTTGTTCCAAAAGTGAATTGATTTTAAAGGTGGGCCCCTTCTAAATCTCTCAATTTCTCTTTGAGTTTGATGATTTCTTCTAGAACGACCATCTTGTAATCTCTTTTTGTAATTGGTTGGGCTCCAAGAATCAATTATATCTCATGATCAACCTCACGAGTCGAGGGCATCTCACTCAAATCTTCAAGGAATATGTCAACATATTCACTTAACCATTCTAATAATATGTCAAATCTTTTGGGAATGTGTTATAAAAAAGCGGTTGCATTTTGCCCAGCCTTCGAATTTAAAGATTCAGATTTTTAAAAATTTTGGTTATTCTATGTATCCTAGGCACCTCAGCAGCAGCAGCCAGCTCTAAGCTCCACGTGGCCGTGCCTTCGCCTCCTCGAGCTCCTCGAGCTCCTCAAGCGCCTTTGCCTCCTCCAATTCCTTGATTACTCAAGGTCTTTTATTTTGCTCAAGGTCATTTTTAAATATACATATAATATATGTATATATGTATATATAGAGGACTACCTAAAGATTCTAAACAAAATGTATTATATATATATATACAAAATGTATTATATAAACAAAGTGTATACAAGATAAAGGGAGAGTGTAGAATGATTTGTTTTGTTTTAAATAAAAGATTTATATATATAGAGAGAGAGAGAATGTGTGTGTGTAAAATGATTTGTTTTGTTATATATACATACATACATATATATATATATACATACATACATATATATATATATATACATACATATATATATATATATATATATATATATATATAGAGAGAGAGAGAGAGAGAGAGAGAGAGAGAGAGAGAGAGTAGAATAATTTAGGTTTTTTAATTAAAAAATGATTTATTTTGTTTTAAATTGCTCCAAAATTTAAAAAATATCTCCATTGCTCCCAAAAAATGTATTTTATTATATATATATATATATATATATATATATATATGCATGCATGTATGTATGTATTTATATATACATACATACATACATATATATATATATATATATATATATAT
>NC_141078.1:50757795-51107795 GCF_041138505.1 Cibotium barometz
AAAAGAACCTTTAATTAGGCTAAGCAATTGGCAGAAATTTAGAAAAAGTCCCGTTATCAGGATCAACCTAGAAAAAAGCTATTAAATGGGAATAGCATGTGAATGGATGAGATAAGATGAAAATAGGATGCAATAAGATGTATAAGGGATGTGATAGAATGTGATAGGATGTGATAAGATGAAAATAGGATGTGATAAGATGTGATGTAATGAGAATAGATGTGGATGTGTCTGTGGAAGAATGGATGTGGATGTGTAAGAATGGATGTGGATGTGTATGTGGAAGAATGGATGTGGATGTGTATGTGGAAGTATGGATGTGGATGTGTATGTGGAATAATGAATATAGATGTGTATGTGAAAGAATGGATGTGAATGTGAATGTGTATGTGAAAGTATGTGACGATGTGAGTGAATGGATGAGATGTAATGTGATGTGAATCTGGATGTGAGTGAATGAGATGTGATGTCATATGAATTGGATGTAAATGAATGATATGAGATGTGAATGGATGAGATGTGATGTGATGTGAATCGGGATAAGAATGAATGAGATGAGATGAGGTGTGATGTTAATTGAAATAGATGTGAATGAATGAGGTGTGATGGGATGTGAATATGGGTTGATGCGAGTGGATGAGATGTGATGAGGGTAAATGAGGAAAGATGTGATGAGATGAAAAATGATGTGATTGGATGAGAATAGGAATACATATGAATTGGATATGGATTAAGTAATGTGGACAGATGTGGAACAATGTGAAAGACGAGAGTTCATTATAGAAACTGTATTTATGACCTGTTTTTAAATGACTGTTTTATGTCAATAATGTTGGGGAAGCATTTTGACCGTCTTGAGAATGAGGTCGTGGAGACCTAACTGATAAAGTTGCAACAGCTGACGGAGAGTCAACGAAGGACGTCTCGCGCCGAGGTCTTGACCAGCGTCGGTTTGATTTAAATGGTGAGCTTCCAGTATGGTGGATGAGGGACCAAGGAAGCGGCCTATGAGTGAAGCGCTAGGTCACCTACGAAGGATCCTAGAGGGCACTGACCATACAGTGCTCGGGCTCTGGGTCGCCAAAGATACCCACACGTGCGTCGGGGAAGATATTGGAACAAGGAGTAAGAGTTGTTTTTTGAATTCGGGCATGGATCTGGTTGATTGACCTTGCTGGTCCTTAACGAATGAGTCCATGGCTCTTTTATATGGATCCGTTGGTTGATCTTGCTGATCTTCAATGGAGATTCCATTTTTGATATGTGAATATATTGCCGGTTACTATGAGCTAGGAACTATCGTGAAAAGGCCCCTGAGTGGACATGTGGTGAGCATTCTGGTTGCCAATGATGTCATAGATACACCGTTGAAGGCATGATTGGAAATAAGGATTCAACCGGATATTTTGGAGGATTATGATCAATGACACTATGGTTTCATTAAATGATTGTTTTAAAGATAGCTGAATCTGTGAAAAAGGCAATTTCATATTGGGTGTGTAAGTGGTGTGATTGGCGTTAAATTTGCATGAATATCTAGCTAGGGAGCCTGGGAACTCTTTTCCCTGGTACTCGGGACAAAACCTAACAAAATTCCTAATTGGATCCCATCACTACAGCGGTTGGAACCCATGGGATTGGATGGGGTTAGACTGGACTGATGGATCCGTAAAATGAAACTCAATTCTGTTATAGTACGATAGATGAAGTAAATCCCGGATAATAATTGTTCTATGGAAAAAGAATCAATAGCTGTGCCTCTCGATGGGGAAAAAAGCGTTGGTTTCTATGATCCAAGTGCAAGTTTCTTCCTTGATCTGACCAAGTGACTCACAGGTTCGGTCGGATCAGTTTGGTCAGTAATGACCCTGACTACGTTAGAGTACAAATATCCTGGAGAAATTCGCCCGTGCTTTCCGGTAGGGGAAAGTTTTTCCGGGTTCGGTTTTTGAAGAACCAAGGGATTAGTCTCTTGTCTGGATATCCGTGGGCGAGGCCCCAAGTGAGGGACCTTGCCTCATGCAAGAAGTGCTACTTTCGCTACTAGCACCCCCGAATCCGTTGCGCGGAGGGGCAAGGGATCTTTCAGTTATGATGCAAGGGTGCATAATGTTACCTATAATACCAGTGATGTATTGATGCAAGAGACTCATAGGATTCTTGCAGAAAACAATACCTTTCTGCAAAAAACAAGTAGCAAAAGAAACTTTGACGTATTTACCCCAATCTAGCACTAAGAGGTCTCAAATTGCCTGGGTGGAGATAAAAGGATATCTAACAAGAGTGCCAGAAGTGTTTGCCATGAGATTGCTAGAAATAGGACTCTTTTGAAAGAAATAATAAGGGAAATGATAAATGGACTTTATTTCGGGATGTCATTAGCTGAAAGTTTGAGACTTACGAGAAGGTATCGACGCTTCATTGCTAGAAATAAGGCTTCCTATAATGTAGCTGGAAGAGTAACATTTGATGGAGCTAATGAGGGTCTTGCAACATCCACGACATTGGCTATGAACACAATTTCTTTTAACAAGGGTCGTGCAGTGGTGGCTAATCAAGGTGTTATGGCAAATAATGAGGTAGTAGTGGCATGCCTTGATGCATGTGATGAGGGTGTGGTCAGAAGGGTTGTACTGAGTGATCCAAGGATGCTATCTTCTTCTGTGTGATGGTGAGAGAGTACTTGCACCATTGAATGGAGTTAAGGAAGAAGCCAATATATTTGATGAGAGAGATGAGGTAGATTGTCTAAGAGTAGTAATAGATGGCGAGAGAGTAATGATAGAGGCTGAAAGTGTATTGGTAGGTGGTCAGAGATGCGGATGAGAGTATATTAGAATTTGCAAATGAGGGTGATGCAGCTACAATGTCCTTATTTTCTATCCGTGTGAAGAGAGAGAATTATCATTTGCTACTACAATAAGAAGAGATAATCTTAGCTCTCGAATTGCCTTGGGTGAAGATCAAAGGATATTCAGCAAGAGTGGTAGAAGTTTTCGCCGCTGTGAGATTGCTAGGAATAGGACTCTTTTGAAAGAAATAACAAGGGAAATGGAAAGTGAAGTTTATTTAGGGATATCATTGGTTGAAAGTTTGAGACTTACAAGAAGGTACCGTCACTTCATCGCTAGAAATAGGACATCTTATAATGTAGCTAGAAGAGTAAACGAGGGTAATGCAATTACAATGTCTTCCTTTTTTGCCCATGAAGAGAGAGAAGTGCCATTTGCTAATACAATAAGAAGGGAGAGTATTAGAGAAATTCCCTCTTATGTATTTGAAAAAAGAAAGGGAGGGATTTTGTCTATCCTCCATGAAAAAAGAAAGGGAGGGATTTTGTCTATCCTCCATGAACTCCCGCCCGTACAAGGTATACATGTGCAGCTACTTGGCCTTTGGTATATTCGTGCACTTTAAGCCACTCATTATTTAGGAGGGATGACACATGAGTGTGGGTTTTGTGGATCACAATTATGGGAAAGTGAAAAGAAGATGAGTTGTGGACAAGTTCTTGGAAAATATTGTTGTAAACATGGGTGTGTGTCTCTTCGTTCACTTGCTGAACCACCTGAGCCATTAAGGTCTCTTTTGATTTGGTAGTGACACTACAAGTAAAAATTTCCGAGTAAACATCAGGGCTTATAATAGTGTGTTGGCTTTTGCATTATTGGGTGCACAAATAGATGACTCTCTCTTTCGCAATAGTAGTGCTTATACTTTCAAGCTGCATGGGAGTGTTTATCATCGGATTGGGTCCTTGGTCCCCAATGATATGTATAATCCTAAGCCATAGTTTGCACAGTTGTATGTCTTTGATACTGAGTACGAATTACAAAATTGACTAGGTGTCATGAATGGATTAGAATCCACGACCCTGGAAGCACTTCAATCCATGATACACACTTCTAATCCATTTGCACAAGCTTTTAAGTATGTGGGAAGAATGTTGAGTGACAATCCGCGTTTGGAATTGAAAATGACTATATGTGAGACGAAATCCACATCTAGGTAGTACTCGATGCCAACAGCTTTCGAGATTGCTGAAATCATGATTGGTCAAGGTGACGATCATAATGTTGGTCGTCGTGATATTTTATTGCATACTCGAGAAGGAACATGCAAACACATCTATAATGTGCATAGGTGCTATATGCCTCTTTTGTATGTTGTGCTATTTCCACAAGGGGAGGATGGATGGCACTTGAAAATCCCTTATGCTGATGCACAAGTGAGTGCATTAAGAAATGGTCATTGTGTGACTCAACAACAATACTATGCTTATCGATTGAAAATTCATCTAGATACAAATGCATGCTTGCTATGTGGTGGAAGGTTATTGCAACAGTTTATGGTTGATGCCTATTGTTGCAGTGTTGCAAAGTCATCTTGGTTACGCCATAATAAAAAAAGTTTGCGTTTAGAGGTTTATAGTGGTTTAGCAAACATGCTTCATGTAGAAGGAAGTGGAAGTGGTATTACAGGAAGGACAATGGGAAGCAAAATAGTGTTACCTTCCAATTTTACTAGTGGGCCATGACAAATGTATCAGCTTTATCAGGATGCCATGGCAATTGTTTGTTCAAAGGGCAAGCCCGATTTATTCATTACTTTCACCCTCCTGTAACCCAAAGTGGCAAGAGGTATTAGATGCTTTACTCCTGGGGCAAAGTGCATGTGACTGGCCTGGTTTGACTACTAGAGTATTTCACCAAAAATATTCAAAAATGATGAAAAATATCGTGAAGAAGGAGCTCTTTGGTAAGGTGATTGGATATCTGAGTGTCATTGAGTTCCAAAAAAGAGGATTGCCTCATTCACACACATTATTGATCTTTGGATAGTGCCCATAAACCTAAGACTGTCCAAGACTATGACAGATTAGTATGTGCCGAATTGCCTGACGACGACAAGCAAATGTTTCCTACTCTGCATGATGTCGTGTTGCATTGCAATATCCATGGGCCCTGTGGGCCATTCAATCCAAGTGCAGTTTGTATGGATAAAGGGAAATGCACAAGGAACTATCCACGAGCTTTTGCACAAGAGAGACTAATGTGGATGAGAGTGGTTACCCTATGTATATGCATCGAAATGATGGAAGAACTATGGCATTGAAAATGTGTAATGTCGACAATAGATGGGTTGTGCCATATAACCCTTATCTTTCAGTCACATATAATGCTCATGTAAATGTGGAAATATGCTCAACAATAGCAGCAGTGAAATATCTTTACAAGTACATATACAAGGGGCATGACAGAGCAACAATAAGATTTAGCACTGTACAAGGTGGTGATGTTAATGCTGCTTGCATAATCGATGAGATTGAGAGGTATTTGGATGCACATTACGTCTCTACATATCAGAGGCATGTTGGAGACTCTTTGAGTATGATTTACACAATGAGAAGCCTGATGTACAATGGTTGCAGGTACACTTAGATGGGGGTCATAATGTTATCTTCAGAGATGATGATAATATTGCAGATGTTTTCTAGAGGAAAAATGTAGGCAAGACTACTTTGACTGAATGGTTTACTTGTAATCAACAACATCGTGAAGTAAACAATACATTGTATAGTGATTTCCCTCAACAATGGGTTTGGAAATCCAGGTTGAAGAAATGGACCAAAAGAAAGATTGAAAACACTATAGGGCGCATGTACTTTGTAGCTCCTTTGGCAGGTGAGGCATACTATGTTTGCCTACTTCTTACAATACGTAAAGGATCTAAGTCATTTGAAGATTTGTGCTCGCTCAATGGTCACATCTATCCTTCCTTCAAGGCAGCTTGCATTGCCAAAGAGATACTGGAAGATGATTCTGAATGGGTTGCATGTATGGAGGAAGCATCATCCATGCAAAATGCCTTGCAGTTGAAATGTCTTTTTGGTACTATATTGCTTTTTGTGAGCCTTCCTATCTAGGAATATTGTGGGAGAGATTTTGAGAAGAAATGATAGAAGATTTTCTATACCAGTTATCGAGAAGCAAGGGTCAATTCACTAGTATTGAACAATTAGCTGAAACTCAAGCACTACTACATTTAGAAGAAATTCTTTGTGCTCAAAGATAGACATTGGCACATTTTGAAGGAATGCTTGAACTAAACAGAACTGATTTGGAAGTCTTGGGTGAAAATAGATTGCTTTTGGAAGAGAGATCTTTTGATACTGTCGAACAATCTAACTTGTCAAGTGCTATGGAGTCAACATTAATAGATAGCCAGCGTGTTGCTTTCGATGCTGTAATGCATGCAATTGCAACAGATGTAGGTGACATTTTTTTCCTAGATGGTCTAGGGGGATCGGGCAAGACCTATTTGTATAATTGCTTGCTTGCGCGATTACGTGGACAAGGGCATGTTGCTCTGGCCACTGCATCATCAGGTATTGCTTCTCTACTCTTGGCGAATGGACGTACTGTAAATTCTAGATTCACGATACCTCTGGAGCTAAACAATTCTTCAACTTGCAAAATCCCTGTACATGGACAACTTGCAGAGGTTTTGAGAGTTTATAAGCTCATTATTTGGGATGAGGCTCCAATGATTCATCATTATGCTTTTGAAGCATTGGATAGGAGCTTACAAGATGTATTATTCTTAGATAAGCCATTTGGTGGAAAGGTTGTATTAATGGGAGGAGATTTTAGACAAATCTTGCCTGTTATTATGAAGGGAAAACGTGAGGATATTGTTAATGCAGCATTGTGTCGTTCCTTTCTATGGAACTCTATCAAATTTCTAAAGTTAACTAGAAGTATGTGTATTCAATCAAGCAATACTAATGGATGCAATGAGTTTAAACAGTGGGTCATGAATATTGGGAATGCAGTGGATTGTAGCGAGATGATAATCCGATGGTGACACTACCAAGTAATATGGTCTTGCAAAGATCTACCCTTAAATACTTGGTACATTGGGTATACTCTGAATTGGCTATCACTACGACATATGCTTCATACTTTAGTGAGCGTGCTATTCTTGCTCCGATAAACAGTCAAGTGGATATTGTGAATAAGACAGCTTTGGATGCAATGCCTGGTGAGCCTAAGCAATATTTCAGTGCAGATTCAATTCTTGAAAATGATGAAAATTCATTCCTATATTCCACGGAGTTTTTGAATGCAATCGACCTTCGGGGCGGATATCCACCTCAATGCTTGGTTTTAAAGTTAGAAGCTCCTGTAATTTTTCTTCGTAACTTGGATCCAAGACGTGGACTCTGTAATGGTACACGGATGATATGTAAGACCTTTCACTCTAAAGTCTTGGAGACTGAAATCATCACTGGTTGGTGAAAGAGTATTTCTTCCACGGATTACCTTTATATGCATCGAGACCCAACTACCATTCACCATGAGACGGAGATAGTTTCTCGTGCGGCTGGTATTTGGCATGTCAATAAACAAATTACAAGGCCAAACCTTAAATTTCTTGGGGTTGTATTTGGTGACTCCAGTGTTTACTCATGGGCAATTGTATGTTGCGTTGTCACGAGCACGGTCTCCTCATGTTGTGAAGGTGTTACTTGAGGATAATGCTAATGTAGAGTCTTCATTTGATGATCTTCAAAGTTATACACTTATGATAAACAACATTGCTTATAAGGAGATCTTGATGACTTCAGAGTGATAAGTCAGGTTTCTTATTTAAGTTCTACGATTTGGTTAATTTTGTTGTGATTTCTTTTTTATACATATTTGTCCATGGTAAAAGTACTTATTTTTGTTGTTTATGTTTTGAAAGACATTTCTGAGATTACCTTTACATTGGACATGCCTTTGTCGAGGATAGTAGGTGAGTTATTCTCTATATTTGCATACAATTTCTTGATTACAAAGTATGGAACATGACATTCTATACTGATGTCTATCTGTACAGAGCCACCAAGATGAAGGCATCAAGATGTACTGGATTAGTGTTCCAGATGAAGAGTGGGGTGTCTATTTGTTTTCGAGAGAGATGGAGAGATGCTTTACATCATTTGAGGGATATTCAGTACCCGATGACTGGTTGTTTCTTACATCCATCATGACCATTGGTATTCGTTATGAGTTTTATACAAGAGCTCCTCATGTACCATCCACTCAATGTTCTATTGTACGAGGTGATTTTGATTATGTTTTTCTATTATATGATTTTTTTGAGATTTTATTTATCGTTGTGTCGTTTGTGCAAGTCCTTTACATTCATCAATATAGTAGAGCATGTGCGGGATGGATCACTGCTTTACAATAGAGAGCGTATTGTGAGGAGACAGATGAATGATCCTTCTTATATGAGAAGAATTCAATTTGCTGATTCTGACATTACTGACTAAGATTAGTGACTTATATGGATATTTATATAGTTGACTTAGATAATTTTGTGATACATTTTGAGAATATATAATATTGGTCCTTTTTTGCATCTTCGTATGCTACATTACTATGATATTTTTATTTTCGCTAAATCTATGAGACATGGATGTTATTTTGAGATATGTATATATGAGGTCACTTGAAATAATGTATTGTGTTTAGTTAAAACATGGCCTAAATCTTGGAGAAACCGAGCCTATTTTTTCTCCGGTTCTTGAAGATGGTTCTATGTTGAAGAAGCGAACCGGTTTTTTTTTGGAACCCTACCTCCGGCAATGCGCAGTTCCAATACTAGTCTCTCTTTAAAAAAAAACAAAGTAGTGCCTTACCTCCTTGCCTTCTTCTATCCCTGACTTCCAGCTTTTTCTCCTTACATCGCTATCCACGCTAACTCACTCAGCTCATAGCTTGCTAAAATCTTTATTTAGCCCCACCTTTTAGATAAAGAATTATATTAAAATAGAATTTTGGAGTCTCTTTAGCCCAAGCCCTGACAACACTTAGGATGAACATGCTATATATACATACATATATCCATAATGCAACAAACACACACAAAAATCAAGGGAGGGTTTCAAGTCTCTCTCTCTCTCTCTCTCTCTCTCTCTCTCTTCCCCTTAGTCCTTCCCTCCTGTTCACTCACGGGAACACGGATTATGGAAGGAGGCCGGAAGCAATTAATGCGAGAGAGCAGGATTGTAGCCATGGGAACATAGAGACGCACATAATTTTTTCATATTTTTGTGCCGAAGTGCAATGTAAATCGTTTTAGGCCAATGTGGGTTCTAAATGAGAGTTCTAAGTGTATTAAGCAAGGCTCACTTATGGGGTTGTCCGTCCATGTGTGAAAGAGGCCTAGGGCTAGGGTTAGTGACATCTCTATAAAAGAGATGTTAGCTAAAGAAAGTGTACATTTTTTGGCCATTCTCATAAGCTATTGAGTGAAGCTCTTGAGCTCTCAAGCTATGGCAACTCTCTAACTCTCTCTCTATTGTACTCTAATGAGCATCAAGCTCCAATGAGTATAGCTCCACTTCTTTCTCTTAATCCTTTTAGCATCATTGAAGTAGATTAAAAGAGACATCTCTATAAAAGAGATGTTAGCTAAAGAAAGTGTACGTTTTTTGGCCATTCTCATAAGCTATTGAGTGAAGCTCTTGAGCTCTCAAGCTATGGCAACTCTTCAACTCTCTCTCTATTGTACTCTAATGAGCATCAAGCTCCAATGAGTATAGCTCCACTTCTTTCTCTTAATCCTTTTAGCATCATTGAAGTAGATTAATCTATGATTAGTTGAATGCTTCTTTCTTTCTCTTGTGTATGCTGCATGCTTGTAGTGTGTGTGTGTGTAGTCTCCATTGATGCAAGCTCTTGCCCACTTCATTGGCAATGAGTTATTCATGGATAGACTCTCTCTATGAGCTTGTGGGTTTGTGAATGTTACATTCTATGCTTGCTTAAGTTTGTGGATTAGTAGATGCACACTTATGGGTTTGCTGGCATTAGGAAAAGCTAAGATTTAATCAATGTTTGAATGGGATTAAGAGATTGCCATGCATTGCTTGTTCTTTTGATTAGTGTAGTGGGTTTAAGGGATTGATAGATTGATTGAGGTGATTGAATGGTTGAATCGTCAAGTGGTGGTTCGTGTATGTGAGCTCTCCCGCAAGGGATAAGCCTTCATGCACTAATCGGGTCGAGTCCTTGGATTGACATTGTGTTTCTCAACACATTTGTTGATCGGTAGTACTCTATGAGCACTATATTGCATGGTAGAGAGAACCGCTCTACAATGGCGCCGCTGCCGGGGAGAGCGACTGCCTACATTAGTTGAGTACCATACACACACTACCACTCCTTGTTAAGCTCCAATTGGTTGCAAAACTGTTGGATAGGAGAGCAGGCTTTGGGACTAATTTTGGTACTTATTTAAGACTAATCTGTTGTTAAATTCTCTTTATTTGTCTTGCAATTTGAGTGCGATTGGCTAGCTACGCTTCTTCCTTAAGGTCAGGACAAGGATTCAACACACGGGAAGGATTGGAGGTAGGCGCTAAACCTGCCAATTTCAATTTGTGTGCGAAAGAGAGAGGTCTATTTTTGCATTTCTGTCATTCTGTTTGAGAATAATTTTTACAGTTTCAATTTTCTGCGTGTTCGTTTTATTTTCTGTTCTTAGCTTAGTTTAGTTTTTTGCATCTTTAATTTTGTGCATTTTAGTTCTCTGTTAAACCTGCATTTTAGTTCTCTGTTAAACCTGCACCTGTAGAGAAATTGAAATCTGTACACACACAGGAAGATTGAACATTTCGAATTTGCTGCAAATCTCACAGTTGCACATGCATTTAGTTCACTGCACACGCATTGAATTCGCTGCAAATCTCACACCTGTACACGCATTTAGTTCACTGCACACGCACTTCAAAAAAGAAAAAAATAATAATAATAAAAGAAGGCGGTTGTGTGTGAACAGCGCACCGCGCGGAGAGACCCACACACTGCACCATAAAGACCGCCACCACACCGGATAAGGGGGTGCCCAAAAAAAGTCTGAAAAATTTTTCATTTTCTGCCGCAAAAAATTGGGAGGTTATCTAACTTTTCGAGAGGAGTTAGAAAACACCCATCGTCGAAATTTCGGTCCCGGAACCATTTTCCCATAGTGAGTTCTGTATGGGAAACTGGTAAATTTTAGGCGATTTTTGATCCTGAAAAATACGCTATTTTTTTGGCCTAATGTGTTCGAGGGTGTTCAAAATGGGTTCTGGCAAAGTTTGAGCCAACTTGAAAATTTTTAGATTTTTTGAAAAAAAAATAAAAAATAAAAAATAACAAATAACATAAAAAAATAAAAATAAAAAAAACAACCTTAAAATTTGACCTTATGCACTTGCAGTCGGGACGTCATATAGACACTGCCATAGGGTCTAGGGCACCTTCTAGAGTGCCTACGTAGGAAAGTGGGACCCAATCGATAGGAAATTTGACAGATATTACTGAAACCTTTTCCGAATCCCAATCTAATACCCTTTCCAGGACAACTAGCTCATTGTCTATGGACAATCTAGGGCCGTCAAATAGTCATCCCTTAGCCCCAAATAGGACACCCACAAGATCTTTTAATCCATTTGAAGCCGACATCATGGGGTTACCACACTCAATGTGAGACTTTAATATGCCTACACGAATGCTCAAGGAGCTGAGATCTTTAGGGATCCACAACAACGGTATCTCGTTAAGATTGCAGACTTTTTCTCAGAGCTTGATAGAGCACCTCTAGTCAATGACCAGGGTAACATGTACATGGGCAGAGATGGTGTTCGCTCTACGAAGTCACCTATCATCCCAGAGAATGTAGACAAATTAGGAGGTCTCTCTAAGAGTGAGTTCCTAGACTTATCAAAGCTTTTCGGAGCAAGGGAGTCTAGAGATGATTGGCTTATTGAGCCGGACATGCCTGGACCATCCAATGCCCAGTCCTCAAAGCCATCCATAGATGATTTACTTTTTATAGATCTAAATTTGGAAAGGGACAGGAAAGGCAAGAGCAAAATGGATCAGGGGGCTGAGAACCAATGGGAGTTTGTACGACAAATTCCAGTGACAAAGGTCTTTCAGGATGACCCACTTCAAGAGGTCTATAAGGACTCTTTAGAAGGATATTATGCCACAACTAGATTGCGAGAGCTAGATCTTCCTCTAGCACTTGTGGTGGTAGTCGAGAAGCTTGCAGGATACAAGAACCGAATCATTGATAAATGGGCCAATGAATACCGAACCTTAGATTGGAAGGAGATTCGTGAGCTCACGTGGAGAGGAAAACCATTATTTATGGAAGTGTTCTCTACTAATACAGCTAAACCAGGAGAGACAGCCTTTCTTGGAGAAACTGTTGCTCCTCCCCTACGAGAGTTCACTAGAGAGGGACCATCAACATCAAAGTGGACCACTACAAGTAGCCCAACTCTAGCACCAAGATATTATCCTACACCAAAAGTGCAACCACAGATCACACCACAGCAACGTTTCTCTCACTATGACAATTGGAGGGTAGGGGAGCCAACTCGGTCTCCCATAAATGCACCTCCTGAAATGCGGGTAACAGGATCTTTGGAGAGGGTTGGTGAGGCAGGTAATAGGGGACCCACACCAATTCGGGATGCATATGGACCACCTTACCAAAGAGAGGAACCATTGAGAGTGAGAGGCCGTAGGCCTGATGATGAGTATTCAAGACAAGTAAGGCCATCAACTCTTCAAAAACTGGTAAAGAAGTACGAAGGGTCGGGAGATCCATATGACCATGTAGCAGCATTTAGGCAAGCAGTTCGAGCTGAGCAAGTGACTGACAAGCATACGCAAATTGAAGGGTTTGGGCTCACTCTTGAGGGAAAGGCCCTTGCTTGGTTTCAGGCACTAGAGGCTTCAGACAAATCTTCTTTATGAGTTTTGGAAGAGAGATTCAGTGCTGTTTTTTCCTTGATGGGGATTCAGTATGACACAGTAGCAAACATCTACTCTTTCAAGCAAGGCGAGACTGAGAGTGTTAGAGACTGTGTAAATAGGATGAAGCAGTACATTAATCGTTGCCCAGAAGATGAGAAGCCCACCCAGAGTCGATTAATTTCTCTCTTCTTAAAAGGACTCAAAAATTCAACACTGCACACACATCTCTATGCAAAGAAGCATACAAATTTCAACGAGTGTTGCCATGATGCTATGGATTTCACAGATAACTTCAAATTCCAAGATGGTACTGGCCCTGAGGTGCAACCTAGAGGTCAGTGGGGTGATGACCAAAGTTCAGGGTCTAGCGCACTAGTAAATGCAGACCAGATAGCTAACCTAGTACTAAGGAGATTGGGACAAACCTATCGCCCACCCATGCAGCCACAACAACAGCAGCAGCCAGCGAACGAGGAGTGTACTACCTACAGGTCCTCATCTTTATGGAGCATGTGGCGGTAACCATAAAATCGAAGAATGTAATACCGTTTCTCCTCTAGTCACAAACAAACCCACAAAGAAGTGGTGCCAGGCCTGTGCTTGGAATTATACCCACACCACACAGGAATGTACTCGCATTGCAAGAATGAGACAAGAGCGTGAGCAGCAAAGGGGTGTAGGGGCTCCACAAATGCATCAATAGTATACTAATTTTGAACGTAAGCCACCGATGGCACAAGAGCAAGCACGACCTATACTTGGAGCTCAACCTCCTGCTCTTGGGACTGCTCCTGTGAGGTTTGTTGACTACGACAATTCAAATATGTGTAGAGACTTGGTAAACCCAAGGCTCTATGTGGAGGAGGAATATACATCATATTCATCCAAGGAAAATCTCTTTGAAAGTCCCGCATATCCAAGCCAAGCACTAGAGCTTCAATCGGGGGAACAAAATTCTTTGATGTTGCTAGGCGGCTACCAACCTAGGACTCCAGGCCCCTCAGGTCAATGGAAGCAAAGGAAAGTAGAAGCCAAACTAATGGGCCCTTGTTATGAGTGCAGAGAATCCCATTGGGCTCGTGATTGTCCACATCGCCCAAGGCAAGCAGCTCGATCCAATACAACAGTACCACAGTTTCCACCAATTGAAAGATATTATCTAGGGTGTTGTGTAGAACACTTTCCAAAGGATTGTTTGTTGTTTGCTGAAACCACATGAGGAAGGCACCTCTCAACCAAAGGTCTCACTCAACTTTGTAGAGGCAGTTCCATCGCCACCTTCATCAGAGAATGAGGATGTCGTGCCACTTAGAGTCATGACTAGATCACAGACACGAAATGCCAAAATGTAGACTGATGAGACACCTCGAACTAGGGATGCAAAGGCAAATCTAGTGGACAAGACCCTACATTCCAATAGAAAAAGGACCACTAGGAGGAAAAAGAACCGCAACAAGCAAACTAAGAGTGCATTCACTAGTTCTCAAGAAGTCTCTAAACAAAACATGAAGGATCAAGCTTTTACATCCCAAGAAGTGCATGAGGAGCATCAACCTCAACCTGGGCCTAGTGCTAAACAAGATGAGGCTAATACAACCGAGGATAGTTCTGGGGGTTCTGTTTTTGTGGATAAGGTGAACGAGACTCTAGATGCCATCATTGATGCTCATAGAAGTCGCATTGCAGCTTTATCTGAGCTACCCAAGAAGCTTCAAGAATACCCAAACCCTCGTGAGAGGAGAAGATCAATCTAGCTGTACATCAACAACTCATTAGTTTAGGGAAGCTCAATCAATACTTGCGGGCCCACCTCCACCTATCTCTCGGGGCCCCACCTCTCTTAAGCCAACATTAGAAACCATACCAGAAGTATCATCAAGTTGGGAAATGAAAAGTGAGCTGATCTCACAAGCTCATAGCGAGAAGTCTGCACCAATTGACACCCCATTGAAAGAAGGCATTCTGCCACCACCTAGTCTTGCCTTCCCATGCAATGATGAAGTTATTGATGCTAACGACAAATGAGATGTGGGTAGCAGTTCATGAGAAAGTTAATGATAATATGTCCTCTATTATTTCACCTCCATTCTCTGAAGTGGATTTTACCAGGGACGCAGAAAACAACTTTAGACTCCCAAGCACCCAGGAGGAAGTTCAAACAATTGTTTCTCCTAGAAGTAAGCATACAATGAAAACCTTACCATCTTATTTGGGAGAATATGAGAACTGTTCTCAAACCTTGAGGATACCCTCCATGCATAGAAGGTTGACAAAGGAGATGGATATGGGTATCGTGCAAGCTATTTTGTCAGCACCAGTGGCTTGTACCTTACCTTTGCTTGATTTGATAAAGCTTCGACCAGAGTTGTGGAATGATATTGCCACATGTTTGTCAGAGCAGGTATTGCTACAAAAGGGTCACCATCAATGTACTATACACCCTGAGACAAAGCATGTTATGCCAGTTCCTATCAACAAAGTAGGAAAATTTTGTGAGGACGATTAGGGAAATGCTACCCTCCCATTAGAAGTGCGAAAAGTAGCTTCAACTGCAATACTTGATAGTGGTGCAGGAGTGGGCATTGTGACAAGGTCCATTTGGGAAAAGTAGGGCAAACCAGCTATTAGGAGTACTAAGATGCGCTTGCAGCTAGCAGATGGAAGCTTAGAACATCCCATTGGGCTGCTAGAGAACATATTGGTCACCACATGTGGGATTGAATATGAGCACACATTTGCAGTAGTGGATTTTGGAAAGCATCCAAACTATGAAGTGATATTGGGTAGACCATTCATGCGACAATTTCAAATGATTCAAGATTGGGGATACAATTATTTGTATGGATGTGTGGAGCCTCATGTAAGGATTTCAACACTGAGAGACTTAAGGGTAATCGAAGTGTATCAGATGAGGCATACATTCTACAACCCTTCCCTGAGCACTTAATTGATCCCCTAGAATGGAGTCATGTCCTTGCAACATTATCGACATGTGCTTTACCTAAGCCAATTCAATTTTGTGACTCAGATGGATATGACATTATTCCTATACGAATGGTACAACCACGTGACCTTCTAGATGATTTGTACTATGGGATTGCATCCACAGCACTGCATGTAGAGGAAGTCTCAGTGGAGGATTTAACACTCGAATCGGCTAATGATGCTGATAAGGAAGACGGATGGGACTCTGATTTTGATGATGATGTGATAATCCCTGAGGAAGAGTTAGGAAAGACACGCCTACTCTTGAGAGGAAGGGAGGTTCAAATAGAGATCCCTTGAATCCGACCCAAACGTAAATGCTGTAAGAGCCATAAGAGAATCCGTAAACAAGATGAGAGGGAACGACGTGAGAGAATACAAAAAGAAAATGAGGAGTTTAAGAATGAACACTCTCGACCACCACCTCACTTCTCAGGAAAGAATGGATATCTATACTATGTCCAAGCACAAGATAGTATCAAAGACCAAGTAAAACAATCAGATGGATTCCAACCAGGACAAAAGCTAAAAATTGTTAGCAAAAATCGTAAGAAAACAAAGAGACCAAAATAAAAACTCAAGTCTCAAACCGATTCAAAAGAGAGTGTCGGAAGTGCAAAGATAACAGTTGAACAAAAAACTCTGATGCAAGATTGCAAAAGAGAGCTCAAAACCGCATGGTCTTCAATTAGTTACTCAAGTGGACAAGAACAAGGTCTCAATGTTCCTCCCAACTTCACACAGTACACTCTTCAAGATTGGAAGATTGTTCTTCAACAGCCCATGCGACAAAAGCCAAGCATGCCAGGGGTTTCATATGATGGTCCACAAGATGCAAAAAAAATTGATATCGCTGAGCCAGGAAAAGAGCCTCGCTATGTGTGGATTGCCACAAACTTGTCCTTAGATGAGGAGAAGTTATTAATTCAAACAATAAAGGAGTATTGCGATGTTTTTGCTTGGAGTTATAAAGACCTCAAAGGAGTTGATCCAGGCATATGTCAGCATACAATTCCATTGCGACGAGAGGATGCAAAGCCTTCCAAGCAACGTCCTTATACTTACAATGAGAATTTTGCACGAAAGATAAAAGAAGAAATAGACAAGCTCTTAGAGGCAAAATTTATCTATGAGATTGAACACACTGAATGGGTCTCCCCTATTGTAGTGGTGCCCAAGAAAAATGGAAAACTTTGAGTATGTGTAAACCTCAAGAAGGTAAATGCAGCTACTGTACGTGATCATTACCCACTTCCAATCTCACGGATCATGTTTTGGAATGTGTTGCAGGGAAAAAGGCATATAGTTTCTTGGATGGATTCTCCGGTTACAATCAAGTGTCAATTGATCCAAAGGATCAACACAAGAAAGCCTTTGCAACTGAAGATGGCATCTTTGCCTATCGTGTTATGCCATTTGGTCTAACAAATGCACCTGCAACCTTTCAGTGGTTAATGAGTCATGTATTCAAGGAGTACCTTAGGCTATTTCTTGAGATCTTCATGGATGATTTATGTGTTCACTCACAAGAGCGTGATGATCATATAGAACACCTCAGACTTGTGTTTCAAACGTGTCAAGTTTATCGTATATGCTTGAATCCTGACAAGTGCAAATTCATGGTAAGACAAGGGAAGATTTTGGGCCATATTGTTTCTCACAATGGTATTTCAACAGATATGGATAAAATTGATGCCATTGTCTCATTACCTCGGCCTATCAACCCTAAAGGGATACAAATATTCATGGGACATTGTGGCTATTATCGTCGATTCATCTACATGTACGCTGTCCTAGCCAGACCATTGTATGCTCTTCTTGTAAAGTTTAATTGGACTGACGAGTGTGAGGAATCCTTTGAAAAGTTGAAGCAAGCATTAGTGTCTGCACCCATCTTTCATGTCCATATTGATGCTTCAAACTTTGCAATTGGATGTATTTTGGCTCAATCGGGAGAACATAATAAGGATTTCCCAATCTCATATGCTAGTCGACAGTTGAACAATGCTGAGAAGAATTATACCACAACAGAAAGAGAAGGTTTGTCCATGATATATGCAGTGAAAAAGTTTCGCCAAAATGGCAAACAAACTTATATTTTTTGTGGACCATCAAGCACTGCTATATTTGGTGAATAAGCCTTGTGCAACTGGAAGGATTGTGAGGTGGTTTGTCATCCTTCTTGAGTTTGATTTTGAAGTGGCAGTCTGAAAAGGAACAACTCATCCTCGGGGGGTGCACCTCAAAAAATGTAAGTCTACCACGTGCGATCATTAGGTGGGGTTTTTTTAATCCAAAATATTGGGTAAATTTACAGAAATACAATTACAAGAGGGGTATTTTTATTGTACTTTGGAAAAAAACCCGTAAGTCTATAAAGAAAAAGGGGTAGTTTTATCAGCTCAAAATTCACAGATAAGGGGTTTTTTAAATACCCCTTGAACGCACGTCGTAGAAGGGGCTTCCATATAGTGCACCCCCTGAGAACTCATCTTAGGGCAGATCATTTGTCTCGAATCACCTCTGGAGAAGCTCCTATGGGTGTGGATGATGATATGTTAGATTCAACACTTTTCCTTGTAGAGACAGCTCCTAAATGGTCTGAACCCATCTTAGAAATTTTGACAAGTGGGCAGATACAACTAGCGGGTCCTAATGTGGACCTATGGCGACCATTCAAGTTAATCTCAGGGAGATTATATCGTCAGGGTAATGATGGAGTGTTGCGGCTTAGACCTAACCCTGACCAATATGAGGAGATCTTGGAATGGGCACATGAGAGTATTGGTGGAATCCATGCATCAGCTACTACTTGTGTGCGATGTATAACTCAAGATGGGCAATGGTGGCCTACCATGCATGCTGATGCTGAAAAATTTGTTCGTAACTGTGCTTCATGTCATATTCAACAACCAATTCATAATGTCACATTATTCCAAATTTCAACTACACCAAGTTGGAGTAAGTATATTGTGGACTACTATCTTCAGCATGGTCATACTGATCGAACAATTCCTAAATATCAAAAGCATGCTATTGAAGTTGAAGCGGCCAACTATATGCTGATAGAGGGCCAACTCTACAAGAGGGGCAAGGATGGCAACTTGCGCATGTGTGTATGTGAAGCTGACTACTTGAAAATCTTGACTCATGCACATGTAGGTGTTGGGGGTGGACACTTTTCGCGCAATACCACAGCTAAGTTGATTAGGTGGTCTGGGCTTTGGTGGCCAACCAAGTTACAAATGGATGCCGAAGAATATGTGAAATGTTGTGACGATTGTCAAAGGACCAAACCTCCCATCACAAAGGACAATATGTCATTGCGGCCTATGTTAAGCACACGTGTGTTTGCCAAATGGGGTATTGATTTTGTCGGTCCCATTAAACCTCCAGCTCGTCACACGCATGCCGAATATATTATAGTCACAACTGACTATTTGACCAAATGGGTAGAAGCAAAGGCTACAGTCAAAAATGATGCCAGAACCACAGCCAAGTTCTTGTATGAGTACGTGTTTACACGCTATGGCTTACCTATTGAAATCGTTAGTGATCAAGGTGTGCACTTTGTGAATGAGGTCATAGAGTTTTTACTTCAAGAATTTATGGTAATTCACAAGTGTTCTGCACACTATCATCCCCAGACCAATGGTCAAGCTGAGAGTACTAACAAGATTCTCTGCACAGCACTCACAAAGATTGTTGAGGGACATAGGACTGATTGGGAGCAAAAGTTGCACTCAGTTCTTTGGGCATATAGAACAGCCTATAAAACATCTGTGGGCACAACCCCATTTGAGCTTGCTTTTGGGCTAGATGCAATTCTTCCCATTGAATTTCTTGTACCTACTCTACGAGTTGCTAAACAATTGGACTGGATTGGTCATGAGCTTTCTCAACGCATTGATGAATTGGAAAAGCTTGATGAGACCCGCTTAATGGGGATGTATGCTGAGAAGAGGAGACAAAAGCAATGGTATGATCGAAATGTAACAACTGGCCGATTCAAAAAAGGGGACCTCATTAGGATCAAAACGGCTAGAAGAGGGCTGTTTGTTAATCTAAGGATTAAGAAATTGTCCAATTGTGAATTGACACGTATACAAAAGTATGGCATTCTTGTCTCCTCTAAATGTCTTCTTAACGGTTCTATTTTAGTGGTGAACGGCTAAAACGGCTTAATTTAGACGTTTACGATGGCTAACATTAAAGTTTGGGTCCAAAATAGTGACATCTTGTTCCATTTTATATTTCAAAAAATCAAGCAGGAAGATACGAAATCTTCTCTTTTCAGGCTCTGAAAACAACGCTATTAATGACAAATCACCAAATTTTTTCAAACGTCTACTTTCCACCTTCCCTCCATTTTGGTATGGCTCATTCCCTTTTCCACCTTCCCTCCATTTTGGCATATGGCTTATTCTCCTTTCTTTGCATTTTCAAAAGACTCACTATTTTTCTCTCATCTGTGAGCTTCTATGGCATCCTCACGTCGTCCTTCTCATAATATAACTTCTTGTGATTTTCATAACACCAGAGAGGATGGTGTTTGGAAACCCATGTCTTTTCGTGTGAGTGATTGGATAACAATGCTTCCCTCTTGCAAAGGTGCCCACAGGGTGAAAAGAACCAAGCGAAATGAAGTGAAATCCCATTGGAAAGGTTGTGTTCTTGCCTTCAAAGTGACCGACAATGGTGGCTGGCTTGCAAAAGTCTTGCAAAAGTTCAACATGTCTACATGGCCAAAGACATGGTGTTGAACTTGGATGAACATCCAATTCTCCATTCTTACTATAATTTAACAAAACTTTATCTATTTGATACAACACAATATTTCTCCTTCTGATATATTTGTTGTTTGTTTAATTTCAGTTATCTTTCTATCAACAGCTGTGGAGTGGCAGCCTGTTGAGAGCTTAAGTGGCACATTCAAAGCAATTCACAAGGGGATTGCAGATGTAATGTATGCAGACAAACCACCTTCATTTTACAAATCAGTGGATATATTTGTGTATTTTGCAGAATACAGGGTTCCATCAAGAGAAGGTGTTCATGGAGAATTATATGACATACCTATTCCCACATTAATGTCACTTGAATGGGAAGTTCCTAATCCAAATACCATAACAAGCTTTAAATCCAAAATCAAAGATGATATTCTTAAAGCTATGTCTCCTGGAAGGATTTCAAGAAGGATAAAAATTCAATGGTTCTTGCCTATACATGTCTTTGTGGCATGTTTCAATACAATGGAATTGGAGAGGACAAGAACGATGTGGCTTAATAGAAGACTATCTACGACTGATCTCGACACTGTACTTGGAGAAGGATGGAGTACCAAGGAAACTTTTCATATTGGCGACAATATCAATTGTAGAGTAAGCCCAAATTCTATGTTTATCTCATACCAGCTATGTCGTCAATCCCTAGTTTTGGGCTATGACTATAGGAGATGGAAAAGCAAGCTTGGTAGTTGGGTCCCTTTGGATTCTGAAGAGAATTGTCTAGAGTTTGAATTTAACATCATAGTCCATCCATTCATAGATCCTAGGAACCTTATAGTAACATCAAACTGGAGACTACAACATGTAAGAGAGTCGCTTGAGTTTCTCGATGAAACATCACCTGAATATAGATTCAAAGTAGATGATATTGTTGTCAGTACAAGGATGGAGAGTGTAACCTCATGCATCATATGTCTTCCCCCAAAAAAAGTTGTATTTGAGCCACTTGCAAGGGCAAGTTTGTAAAGCTGAAAAAGATTTCTCCAATAATGTAATCAATATATTCTGCTAAATTTCGTCTTGACTTCTTCACAAAAATGGTCAACATATTGTTCACAACACAAAACAAGGTTTAACAGTTGAATATCAAATTGTTGATACTGAATTTAAGTACAGAATATAGTCCCAAAAAGGGTGTGTTCATATGGACAGAATGAACAAAACAAAAGCCAATTTGTGGAATCACTCAGCCAAATCAACTTTTCTTTTGGCATGGGATGACCCTGGATCTTTAGAGAATCTTTCTCTCTTCTGTTTGCTTTGATCAAATTTGGCTGATTGAGGTTCAAGTTCCGGTGTTTTGAGCTCTTGAGGTGTTGGAAAGGAAGACTTTGCAGTGGATTCCTCAACTGGTGGTAAGTTGGACTCTTCTCTGAGATCTTTAGGTGTTGGCGAGGGAGATTTGGCAGTGGGGTCTGGTTTTGGAGAAGGTTCTTTGGAGGTTGGCTTTGGAGACTTGGCAGTCTTCTTGGGGAACATGAAAAAGAAATTGAATGGAGAGCCAACATTTGCCCTCTTACTTTCTTTGTTGGATGAAAGATGCTTCTGAATTTTAAATTTCACTGGTGAGTGAAACGGAAGACCTTTAGTAGCACTCTTCTCTTTGACAGGGGTCTTCTCTTTTATTGGGGTTTTCTCTTTGACAGGGGTCTTCTCTTTGATAGGAGTCTTCTCTTGAGCTGGTGAAGAGCTCTTCTCTTTGGCAGAAGGGCTAGGGCTCTTCTCTTTAGCAGGAGGGCTAGGGGTCTTCTCTTTAGCAGGAGGGCTAGGACTCTTCTCTTTAGCAGGAGGGCTAGGGCTCTTCTATTTAGCAGGAGGGCTAGGACTCTTCTCTTTAGCAGGAGGGCTAGGGCTCTTCTCTGTAGCCTGAGGGCTCTTCCCTTTAGAATGGGTCTTCCCTTTAGTAGTGCTCTTTTTCCCCTTGGAAGATCTGCTCTTAGTAGGGCTCTTCTTTCTTTCCTTCTTCTCTTTGGCAGAGGTCTTTTTCTTTTTGGATGAGCCATCCTTGACATGGCTTTTCTTCTCCTCCTTTTTTCTTTTCTTTGAAGTTATACCCTTGGCTCCTTTATTAGGTGGAAAGGGGGAATCGGGATCAACTGGATTGATAGATCTTTCCAAAACCATAGAGACTGTCTTCTCCCTTACCCAACTTACCCAAGAATCTGGATATTCATGCAACTAAGGCAAAAGAAAATGATAAAATTTCTTAATATGAGAAAGTCACTAAATGTATTGACCCAATCAATCAATGCTATTTGTTACATACCCGTAACGTTGCTACGGGCGTTACCACAGGAGGGGACGGCCTCTGGCTCACCACCTAGCCATAGAGGAAGAATGAGGATTGCCCCTCATCCCCCAGGCTATATAGTGTATGGCCTGCCGTCCACACTAGCCTGGCCGCCCATGACTCCGCATGGGCGTCCTCTCCCACTGAACCTCGGACATGGCCATCCGGTCTGCCGTCGGTCCTCACAGGCATTACAGCCTACGTGACATTACCCCCCCCTTAAGAAGAGTTTTCGTCCTCGAAAACAAACTGGGGAAACCTTTTGGAAATTGCACTACGGCGTTCCTAGGTAGCTACCTCCTCATCCCTATCTGTCCATTTAACAAGTACCTCCTGGTACACTTTATGTCGGGTTTGTCTGTCACGATACTGTAGAATCTTTTCAAATTCATGTGGTATCTTTGGTGGCTCTATCAAGTCCACCAAAATCTCTGAAGAAACTGCGTTCTCTAACCCGTGAACTGATTTCTTCAGTTTACTAACATGGAAGACAGGATGGACTTGAGAACTCTCCGGTAACTCAAGTTTATATGCTACGTCCCTAATCTTCTTAAGGATTTTAAAAGGACCACAATATCTTGGAGAACGTTTATCACCCTTTCCCGTTTTCATGGTTTCTGACTGCGCAAGAACCTTGAGGAATACAAAGTCACCTTCTGCAAAGGTTATCTTTCTACGTCCTTTATCCGCATAAGTTTTAGTGCGATCCTGAGCGCTACGAATGCTCTCACATGCGGCTTTGAGCATATCATTCATATCTTCAAGGAAATCCTTGACAGATTGAATCTTCTCCTTTTCTAGGCCTACAGCCATTGGTTATTTCGGCTGGAATCCATACATTAACATGAGTGGTGTAAATCCAATCGTCGCTCGCTGAGTGTTTGGAGCTGTTATAGACAAACTCCAATAAGGGCAAGTACTCTTCCCATTAGATTGCTTCTTACTAACATAAGAACGCAACCTATCCTCTAGAATTTGGTTAACTCTTTTAGTTTGACCATCAGACTCCGGATGATCTTCCGTACTCATACTCAGAGTAGTATCCAACTTTTTGAAGATTTCCCTCCAAAAATGACTGTTGAACTTTCTATCTCTATCCGACACTATATCTGCGGGCAGGCCATATAGCTTGTAGAGATGTTCAATAAAGAGTTTTGCCAACTCTGGCGTTTTAACAGTTTTCTTCGTGGTAATAAACTTTGCCATTTTAGTTAACCTGTCCACTACCACCCACACCGAGTCATTCCCTCGACTCGTCTTGGTGGGTAAACCGGTAATGAAATCCATGGAAATGATTTCCCATTTCCCTTGAGGAATCTCCAGCAGACGGAGTAGTCCTCCAACCTTAAGACGTTCATGTTTATTGACCTGGCACTTACTGCATTTCAGCACATAAGTCCGGACGTTCTTAAACAAACTAGGCCAATAAAACCGTCTTTTTACTAGTGCATAGGTCTTCTGAATCCCAGGATGACCCGCACACTTGGACTATCATGACTTTCTTTAAGAATTTGGGCCCGAAAGTCACCAATAGTTGGTACACATACTCTACCCTTGTAAAGTAAGTACCCATTCATCAATGGAGTAATTAGCATATTTCTCCCACGTGTCCGGTCGAGCTCGACCGCCGCTACGGGCAATCCGACTTACTGGGGAAGTCATTGGTAAGCAAATGTCTAGTAGTACTCACGCAAGCCGTGATTTGGTATTTCAACCAAAACCCCAAGGCAAATTTCATGCCTTGATTTTGCATCATGTCATTAGCACAGAAGCTAATGTACTGGAGAGCACTCTAGTAGTGCAAGTTCTTAGACTATGCTACTAGATATTTGTAGACTACGCTACCATGTTGCATCACCAACTTGTTAAAACTTCTCCTTGGAAAGATCTACGGCCATAGGAGAAATAAACTAGAGCCAATCTAATTATGCATCACAAGGATTAGTTCCAAAGCTGAGAGATACTTTCTCTCTTAGAGTAACATCTTTGCACAAGCATATGCTCTAGAATCTTGTTGAGTTTCTAACTACCATCAATCTACGGATGGTTAAACTCCACTCTAACTCAGAGTAAATATAAGTTTTGAAAATTTCCCTTCAAAATATAACAATCAAACTTCCTATCTCTTATGCCATACTATATTTGCGGGTAGACCATATAGTATGTGGAGATGTTTGATAAAGATTCTTGCACCACTACGGGTGTCTGGAGTTACATCCAATCACTTACAACTCTTTGTTGCTATTACCAGACACATCCCTTCAAGTATTGTCTAAACTCACACAACTATTCGAGTTTATGTGATATTTGAGGATATCCCTCCTTTCCCTCAAGAAAGGTTTTTGTCCTCAAAAACTCTACTCTCAAGCGGACTACGTCCTAGTGTCATAGGTCCAAGAACAAATCTAGACCGTGTCTAATATCATATGTTATATTCTTGAGTCCTTCCAAGAAACTTTTAAACATCTTGCAACAAAGATGTGGTATAGTGTCTACGTACATATGGTGGTACTATTGATAAACTGCTTTGCACAACAGATCAGTGGTTTCACACTTGTAACAAAGTGCTTCATTGTTGCATATTATTACCCTTCATAAGCGGTTACACGCTTATGAATCATTTGGGTGGGTTGTACCATCAATCAAGAAAAATTCCAAACTACTAATAACCACATTATCAATCCACAGATAATGACTGAGCTTGCTGCGAAGCCATAGGTTGCTAGATAATTGATGGTAATTACACAAGCCCAATGTCTCATTACATCATACATTCAATATAAATGCAAACATCACAGTACTTCATGATGATGACTTAGGAATTTCATCCTATCCCTGTTTGGTGTTGGTATGAAGTATAACTACGAGAACATTATTTGCTGCCTCCTCATTATAGCGGCAAAGCTACCTACCCATCACAGGTGGCAATCTCTACCAAGCTATAACCAATGACAAGCAAATAAACGAATACTTTTGTAAGAACTTCATAACCATATGTCATACCAAACTCATAATCACTACGGATTAAATGCCAGGGCTTGCAAAATTGAATGTTGTCTGATAGGTAGAGGGGATCATCAAACTACGGATGACCTTGACAACTCACTAGGACTAGTGATGTGTAACTTTTTAAGTTACTCCACTCTCCTTGCTTATTCCATACCATCGAACAAATCGGTCCCTCGATTTGAGCAACGTCAACATATTTATGAGTACCTAGATACTCATGTATTGTGGTTCGGTAATTTAAAATGTTGATCTAGAGTATCTTTCACTCGAGGATCTTAATTTTATTAGCAGCTATGTATTAGTAGTGAGTAACTACGTACCCACTATCATCACACTAGTAGCTCCATACTAGTCTGTGAGTAACTCCGTACCCAATGGCGTACCTCCCCCGAGTGGGAGTACCATATACAACCATCTATAACAAGATGCTTAAGTCACTTGCTGCTAAGAAGTGACTACACAAACTACTAGTCTATGAGTAACTCCGTACCCAATGGCGTACCTCCCCTGAGTGGGAGTACCATATACAGCCATCTATAACAAGATGCTTAAGTCACTTGCTGCTAAGAAGTGACTACACAAATTGACCCCTCCATTGCACATTGCAGTACAATTTCTGGTATTACAACACGAATTTTTGGACGTCCTTATCATAGAGGTCAACTTAAAAACTAGTGCATAGGTCTTGTGGAGTCTCGGCTGACCTAACCACACCACTGGTGACTTCCTACAAAAAATGTGGTACCGAAGTCACCACCTATGTACTTTAACTCCGTAAAGTACATGGTCTTCATCTATCATCTATGGAAAGTTGTAAAACATTCCTGCGATGGATTTTTATCACTTTAAAATTATTGTGCACTATTTTAGTGTGAAGAGCTTTTTTCCTGGATACCATGGTTCACCCCAAGCTCATCTTTTGCTAAATTCTCCGATTTAACAAAAGATATGTCTGCCTCCGAACACTCCAGTTCAGCCCCAGACTTTGAGTTTACTTCTTAACACTCCGGTTAAGTCAAAACTCACCAGATACAGTAGGATTTACCACTAAGCTCTCCGGCTTAGCCTTCTATCCTAACTCAGCCCGAGTTTATGTACACTTCATATGTCGGATCCGATACTAACAACAACCAGGCTCGTCTGGAGTGAGATACTACTCACTATTGCCATGTAAAACCTTATTAAATCCTAGAAATGCTCCACTCATTCCCCAGGGGGCATACGACTTATAGGGTTTACACGCACATGAACTTTGTAAGCAAAATAGCCTGTCATGCAATAACACCCTCCATTCGAGATAAGGATGAGGAGATGAATGGTTGAACACCATCGAGTGGGCTCCGGTCCCCCGTTCACGCACGGACTCTGACGATCCCATCGAACCACGCTCTGATACCAGTGTTACATACCCGTAACGCCGCTCTACGGGCGTTACCACAGGAGGGGACGGCCTCTGGCTCACCACCCAGCCATAGAGGAAGAATGAGGATTGCCCCTCATCCTCCAGGCTATATAGTGTGTGGCCTGCCGTCCACACTAGCCTGGTCGCCCATGACTCCGCATGGACGTCCTCTCCCACTGAACCCCGGACATGGCCATCCGGTCTGCCGTCGGTCAAACAGGCGTTACAGCCTACGTGACACTATTATTACATGAACTTACAGTAAGTGTTGTCATTCTAAATCTTGACTCAAGATATCTCCAAGCATTAGCAAGCACCATCCATCCAAACCACAAGATGTTGAGTCTTTCTGCAAAGGAACTTCCTGATTGTAGTACTTAAAATCTTCAAGTTTGTAGTCTTCATAGGTGGAACCTAGAAAACTCAAGATAAGTTTGGCAACACTGCAAGCATAAAATATTGAGGGTCAACCAAACAATTGAAAACTTACAAAATATTGCTCTAGAACATAAACCATGGTAAAGTTGATTCTTACATTTTACTTCTTCCATGAATGGATGCTTAAAGAATTCATAAAGATTACATCTCTATCTAATAGATTGAAGATAATAAGACTCCAATGGCCTCTGTGATAAGATGAATATTGCAATTAGTTGTGAATATTGTAATGATGGACAAAAGATAATTGAGTGTGAGTCTTACACTTCAACATAAGGGTATACAATGTAATTGCATGTCAGCATATCAAAGTTTTTTAGAAAACTTGCAAGATCCCCTTGCCTATTGAAAAGACACTGTGTAACAAGGGGATCAAGAATGGTCACTTGCATAGCCATTGAGTCAGGAAGATCCCTCATAAGACATCTGGAGACATAAACAAAACATATCAACAAAATATGGAATCTGAGAAATTCATCAAGAAAGCAAAAGGAAATCCACACAAACCTGAGACAGATAAAGAGGACTGTGTCACATATCTCAATATTGTGATTCACAAGCATACTTGTGTCTTTAGGGGCAATGTCACAATAAACCTCATCCTCTCCATATATGGAGACATCTACTACCATTTGACCTGTTACATTCTGATAAAGTTCTGAATTGGATGCATGAAGAATTTCAGCTTGCTGAGAAAGAATGGCATCCTCTGTAATCTTCTCTTGCTCTCTCTCTTTCTCCACTTCTTCTTTAATATCCTGAGCTTTTCTTGTACTATAAGTATGCGAAATATCTTCAATAACAATTGATTGTTTGGGTTGTCTTGCTGGAGGAATATTTAGAATTTCAAAAGCCCTCATATCTTGACTTGGAATGGGTTCCAAAGCTTTGTCAAACTTGTATCTAAGTCTGGACACAAGCACAAAATCTTTGCTCATGAGAGTGATCCTATGAGCAAATGCAGTAGCAATGTATCCATCATTCATAAAGTCGATTAAAAAATCCTCAGCAGCCTCTTGAAGACACATAAGGGCCTGTGACTCCCATCGGACTTTATCAAGATTTGTGTTTCTCATTTTGCCAATTAACCTTTCTGATATGTCCCTGACAACCCGAATAAATGGCAGTCGAGGGATGAGAAGACTAGTAGATTTATGTGCCACTCTGATCTCTCTTAGTGACTTCACCTGATAGTTTAATCTCTTTCTTACTGTTGCCCTAGCACGAGGCTTTGGAGGAGGCTTTTCTTGTTTTTCATCGACAACTGGCTCTTTGGAAGATCCTGGTTTGTCTTGAGCTTTTTCAGTCTCCAAAGGGGCGTAGACTTTCCTTGCAGTCTGTTTTGTCCTCGCCATTGAAGTTAAAGAAAAAAAAGAGACCCGATCGAGGTGATTTGTGTGTTGAGATAAAAAAAACTTACAGTGGCCCGAACTAAGCGATGGGGCGGATGCAAAGTGGTTGGATTAGCTCTATCGCTTGATTCGGGCTATGACTAAAAGAGATGGAACTAAGCGATTAAAAGCTTCCAAAAGGATTGGAAATGCTCAATCGCTTGGTTCTGGATATGTCCGAAACAAGGTGAAAATAAAGATCGGCTCTATTGCTTGATGCAGTATGGCCAAGTGATAGGGGAAAATCCAGAACGAAGCGATGAAGAAGGTTTGATTGATATGGATGAGATCTATCGCTTGATATGGGTGAGAAGGGTAAAAGGAAATTTCGGGAATTTCGGAGGAGCGATCTCGCTTGATACTGTGTCGGTGAAAAATAAAAATGTTTTCAAGAAAATTAAATTTTTATACCTCGAATCCGTTGTACATAGGACCGTTGGATACACGTGTCATGCAATCATTTTTGCCACGTGGCACGAACGGTCACTATTTAAGGTATTTTTGCCACGCTCCACGTGCTCCATCGGATATTCTCAAAAACTCTCTCTCAATTTTTTTCTAATTTTCGCTTAGTCGGGCTCTGCCATATAGTGACTTCCAAGCTCTATTTTGCAAAACTCTCTCTTTTTTTTCAAACCTTCAAATTGCCAAAGCCCGCACCAAGCGATAGAAGCATTCCAAAACTTTTGGACCACTTATTTTCGCTTAGTTCGGGCTCTTTCATATAAAGACTTCTAAGCCTTCTTCAGAATTATTCCAGCGTTTTTCTCAAATATCACTATGAGTAAAAGTGTTGAGGGACAACATGAACTTGTTGAAGAAAGCCCAAGTGAAAGACTCTTGAATGCTATTTTGCAAGATGGTCATGACATGAAGGTATATGTAGATGCAGTGGAGATATTCAATCCAAGGTTTGTTCTTTCAGATGTTTTGATGAAGCTTAAGGACATTCTTGAAGAGGAGTACAAACAATTTGAAATGTCAATTGAAGCTCATTGTTTTCATATTGGAGACAATGATTTTTGTCACCTTACCGATTTTACTCAGCTGTCAGTGGAGAAAGCCAAAGTTACAAAGAGGTTCAGTAGATTTTCAAATAGAATCTCTTTCACATGCCCTTCATCCATTTCTTGTCCAATTCATAAAAAGCTTTGTAACCTTGTCCCCAAGGATGTCTCCTTTCTTTTCTTTCTATTTTTGAGAGCAGAAATACAAGATAAAGAGCAAGAATAAAAAATTGATGCAGAGAAGAAGGAAGAAAACTTAAATGTCACCACAGTCTCAAAGCTAGAGAAAAGTGAGATTTTAGAAGAGGAAGAAATTGATGTTCAAGCTGAGGAGAAAGAAAGTGCAAATCTTGATGTTGCTGAATTTAGGGCTTTCACTGTTACTGAAGAGCCCTCAGAGGAAGCAAGCATATCTGAATCCTCTGTTACTGTTCCAAGCCTTCCTTTCTTCTATATCAATGAGAAAGATTTTATTCCTTTGTCCTATCTTCAATGTCTGTTCAATATCAGGGAAGACTATTGTATTGCAGCAATTTCAGAAGCTTGTGAGGTGACCAAAGACTTTATTGATACAGAAGTAGAGTCAAAGGAAGAGTTTTTGGCACTTGATTTGCAAACATCTGACCACTCATTTATCCCTACTCCTGATGCACTTGCCTTGTGCCTTAAAAGAGTGGATGAGGAGAAACCTTCCCTTAGAGATGAGGATTTTGAGAACAGGCTTATTGAGTTAGGTATAGAGTCTTTTGGCAGAGATTTCAAGCTTCAGGCAGATTCTGATAAAGTGGAAAGGGTTGGCTCATGCAACTTGATGAAAGACAAAGTAGTAAGTGAGGATGAGTTGTAGAAGGTAGTTTCCTTTTAATCTTTTGCAAAATGTTATTGTGACTGTAATTTTTTTAAAGTGAGGTTTTTGTCTTGTAGATTGAATTGCTTGATAAGGATGACTTTCTAGGAAGAGCTAAAGGCAGCAGAGTGAAAGCTACAGAGACTAGGTCAAGAAGGCCTTCATCTGCTCTCATGCACTACTTACCTACATTGGATAAGGCTGTGTTCTGTGTATTCCACATGAACTTCTCTGAAGATGCTGAGTTGCCAATATTTGCCTTGAAGGTGTTGTCAAGGTTCATGGGATACACTCCCCTTCAAATAAATGCTAACAAGGTTCATGGGATACACTCCCCTTCAAATAAATGCTAACAAGGTCTTGCTTCCAGAGAGAGCTACTGCTCTTAGAATCTTTGGATATGCTGCAGGTTTCAATGCCTCAAGAGCAGGATACTTTCTTTGCTACTCTAGCTATGCAGCTGCAGAGCTGAGAAGTCAGATATCAATCTTCTTGGAGGTTATAGAAGAAGAAAATTTTTTAGATACAGAGGTGACATGCCAAATAGTCCCAAGAGAATCAAAAACTAATGTACACACAATATTTTGCAAGGACTGATTATAATTCAGCAAATATTTTATAAGAGGTACAAATGTGTTAGTAATTCATTAGTCTCTATCTTGAGGTGTTTGTGTAGTTTTAGATTGCTGGTTCTTTGATCTCATCCTTTGTAATTGCCTCCTGTAGAACCAATTGAATAATTCTTTAAGTGCATTGCTTCTACTTTGACCACCTCCTCTTCTGGGTACATTTAAAAAAGGACTACCCAAAGATGCGTACAAACTTGTACCATCTAGCCTAGTTTCTAAACCTCCTAAAAAGCATATCTTTTCCAAGCCTAAGCCTTAGAGGGTCCCAAAGCATGTTCTTAAAGCACAAGGCTATTATGAGGGTGCAACAGCACTTTGGCTTCCCAAATGCCATGGTTTGCTAGAGCCAGAAGAGTGTATCAATAAGATTCCAAAAGCCACTCTTGGTTTTTCATATTAGTGGGTGCAAAGGAAATCAACACAACCTCTTCAATAGGATAGGTGGTTGTAATAGCACCTTACAAATCTCCCTGTGTTGACCTTCCCCAAACATGTATTGAATCACCAGTTGTCCCAACTTCTCCTTGTTACACAATTCCACCATCAACTTGTGTACCTAAGATAAATCCAACTTTACATGAGTCTCTTTTGAGCATAGATTCTAGCACTTCACTGCCTAAATCCTCTTATCTTGCTCAAATTCCTTGACAATTGCTATCCTTCCCACATCTTAAGGACATACCCAAAACCAGTGTTAACACTACAATTGAAGCTCTTTGGTAGATCAGTGTTTGAATAGTCTCACTTTTACTAATGTGGTTCCTTCTGCCATTACAGGATTGTGTTCTTTTTGAGATGATCTTATCTACATTGTTTTTGATAGGGATTGTAATGATGGATATGAGTGTATAAAGTTTGAAGTTTCTAAATTTCATTGTTCTACGCCCAGATACCTCCTGATGGATACTTGGCGAGATACATGTCCACCATGCATTGACCCTGATAGATTGTAATGATGGATATGAGTGTATAAAGTTTGAAGTTTCTAAATTTCATTGTTCTACGCCCAGATACCTCCTGATGGATACTTGGCGAGATACATGTCCACCATGCATTGACCCTGATAGTACTCAACCTGAACATCGCGGGGGTTATAGTGCTCCTCCTTTTCAAACTCATTCTAGGTACTTTTATGCTCCCTTAGGTGAAAATTGCTGTGGGCATCACTTTGTCACTTTATTCTATCAACAGCATCATCCATTTCCACATTGTCAAGAGTGTGCACGACTCGTATTAGGAGAAGCTTCACACATTTGCTGGCTATGCCGCTCTTACTTTCGACGATATGGCACGGGCTTAATGAAACAAATTGTGGGAATTACACCCCAACGCCATAACCTTCTTGATGTGAGAGTACCAGACCGAGGACCAAATCAACGAAGATTACCTGAGGAGGTTCAAGCACAACAATGGAGGGATACATGCATAAATGACTTGCAGCCACCTATCTTGCAAGCCCTTCTTCCCCCAGCCTCAACATGTCAATTTTGGATCACTATGAGCACCTATATTGAGCGATTCCAAAATCGAAATTGTCTGCTTAACCTTCCCATAGAACCAATGCTATATTTTAGCGAGGAAGCACTCCTTCCTCTACCACCTTCTCCAGAGGCCGGCTTTTGTACAGGGTTGTCCTTGCATCCTGAAGTGATTGATACCATCTTTCTAGCAGAAGTGGACACGGATCCACCGCCAGTGCAAGGGTAAGCTCATCAACACCATAATAAGATCAACAAGCCAGGGCACTTTTCTCCCACTGGGTTTTTCCCCTTGGCTATATTCGGTGATTGGCACTAATAACAAATTTTATTCTTTTCTTTTCTTGTTTGTTAATAAGACATTTTGCAGAGATCTCAGTTAAACAAGAGCATACAAACACACCCCAATAGTCCACCTATCGTGCACACAAATTAGGAAGGGGGGAGACATGCAATGCCTACAAAGAGAAAAGAGAATCCAAAGGGATATCAAGGGGAAGCATTCCAAAATCACGCATGGTTTGTTGATTGATACCAGCGAATTAAAGGGTCCCTGGGTGGCTGTCGGGAGGAGGAAGCCTCTTCAAGAGGTGAAGTTGTAGGTGACTAATGGGGTTCATTTGGCACAGTTTGAGATTCTTGTTCAGTTGGTATGGGCAGCGAAAGGCGAAGTAAGTCTCGCTCATCAAAGACAACGTCTCGAATGAACGAAAACTTTGTTTGATCGTGGATCAAAAACTTTGTATTCAGAAGAGTAACCCACAAAAATGAGCAACTCACTCCTCGGCTCAAGCATGCCCCCTTGTTTCATTCAGAGTATGAGTGTATGCATGACACCCAAAGACACGAAAATGGGAAACGGTTGGCTTTTCGCCAAAAAATGCCTCTAACGGAGTCCTGTGGGGGGAACAGTGCCTGTGGGGCAACGGTTCAGAAGGTACACCAAGTGTTGACCGATTTTGACCAAAGGCATTCATGCAACTCAGCTGCAAAAAGCATGGAGCATGCCATATCCATCACAATTCGGTTCTTGCACTCAACCACTCCATTTTGTGATGAGGGAGAGTTGGTGGAGGTGAGTTGGCGTTGGATGCCCTGGTCTTGTAAGAACTTAGTAAATTGATGGTGGGAGATAAATTCACCACCATTGTCACTATGAGCAATCCCAATTGAGACACCCATTTGATTAGTGACTAACCGAACCCATGTGGAAAAGTATTGGAAAATGTTGGATTTATGCTTTAGGAAATATACCCACATGTTACTTGAATAATCATCAACAATCATGTAGTAGAGAGATCCATTCAAGGAAGGGGTTGGGGATTGGCCACTCAAGTCGAAATGAATCAACCTAAGGATTCCCAAAGCACAGAGTAGCATGTTGTGGGAATGGGGAGCGATGTTGCTTACCCATTTGACAGGGCTGGCAAATATCCTTTGTCAGTTTGAGGCTGGGTATGCCTTCAACTAACTGGTCTCAAGATAGCTCATAGAGTGTGGCATAGGGTAGATGACCATAGTCGTTCAATGTCGGATGGAGCTTGGGTCACATAGGCCCGAACTCGGTGAAACTTTGAACCAATAGAAGATGGATCAGTTAAAAAAGTAGACATCCAGTACACAAACCATCCTTCTAAGCTTGACCTCTGGCAAAACAACAAGACCGGTAGTTTCATCAATTACCCCGACAAATTGTTTGTTGAAGTGAACTCCACAATCGAGTTGGATTAGCTGGGATACAAAAAGTAAGTTGAGACCTAAATTAGGGACAAGATAGACATTGCCCAAGGTAGCTTGGTTGGGGCTAGTGTTGGTGTCAAATAAGACAGTGCCTATGGATTTTATGGGCATCATTGTGTTGTTGCCACATCGAACTTCTCCCTTAATAGGACACTGAGAGATGAAAATGTGAGCATTGCGTGCCATATGGTGAGTAGCTCCACTATCAACTTCCCAAGTGATTGGATGACCACAGGGAAGAGTTGGATGGGCCTCAATGATGGGCACATAAGGATTATCAGGTACTGACAGATCTGAATGAAGGTAGAATCTTTCTCCCGTTGGCCTCGTTTAGGCCTTTGCTTCTTCTTATTTCTAGAGGAGTGGCTAGAATCATACTTAAATGTGACCTGAGCAACATTTAGCTGAGGGGCCGAAACATCTCTTCAGGGGTGGTGAAAGAAACTGACTGGGAAGGTGGGTGGGGCTTGAGCAACCTGACCAAAGGAACGCGGCCAAGTAGAACCATTGCCTTGTTGTTGCTGGGTCCTTGCTGGGGAGCCCAGCAAAGTAGGTGCTAGATTACTACCCCCTCTGGATCTCCAATTTGGGACATTGCTACCACCTTGGTTGTTTGGCGGGTGGAGGTAGTGGTGGGGTTGGAGGTGTTGCCTCTATTTTCCTTGGCTTTAAAAACACACTCATCATCAAAATGTCCAGGCATTTGTCAATAAGTGCAAAATCTATTCTTTTTGGGAATATTTTGCCAGTGGTGGGGAATGGATGTTGAGGCAAGGTTTTTGGAATCAGTATTGTTGGAGTTTGCCTTGATTTCCTGAGTTATTGTTCCCCTTCCCTTGCTATTCTTTTTTAGTAGAGGTGGTATTGGACACAAGCGCCCCCTCTTGAGTGGAGGAAGAGGATGACTTATTGGGATGAAATTGGTCATGCAACCGAGAAAAGCGCAAGAGTTGGCACTCACACTCATATAGGTTAGGCATAGGTTCTAAACTAATGGTCTGTGTGACAAAAGTAAAGAAACTAGGTGGCAACTTGTTTAGTAAAGTGATAACCTGGTCTTCTTGTGACTTGGCAGAACTAGCGGTGTCATACTTGGCGTTAAGGCACTGATATTCAGCAACTTTGATGGTCAGGTCATCCCCTTCTTTGATAGAGAAAATTTGAATTTGATGCTCAAGATCACTGCGGCGCATGCGATCACGTGCGGCATATCTCTCTGCAAGGTGTGCCCATCTGTCAGAGACATAGGGGAACTGTTGGAATTGAGAATGAAACTCTTGCAGAAGGCCTTGCATGAGCTCCACTATAGTAGTGGCATTTCTAGCTTCCCAAGGGCTGATGACTACACCTATGCCTGGTCCTGGTAAGACCCATACATACGCAGGACCCAAAGGAGGTGTAGGCGGTGATGACTGCATGCCAACACTAGTAGGAAAAGATACGGGTTTTGTGGGAGGGTTTTGTGCTTGATATTGAGCAACATTCCATAACACATTAGGAGTAGGGACAAAAAGTGAACCAGAGGAGAAAACAGTGTTACCTCCTTGAACACCAGAAGTCAGAGAGAGTGAATTATACTCCCAGACCCTCGTCTGTTTGGGTTCACGAAATGCTAGGGATCGAGGGTAGTTGATGGTACCGTTTGTTGAAGCTGTGCTACTACAGAAGAAGATACTGAGGTAGAGTTAGGAACATATGTACTAAAAGGCACATACGAACCTCAGTCACCGGCAAGGTTGGTGATGATGGATCTCCAAACGACCAAGGAGGTACGTGTCCTTCCTGAGAAAATTCCCATACCGAAGTCCAGTTTGTCGACTAGAATGAGAAGCAAGGTTCTCCAGTTGAGGCTGAATACTTGGGTCCAATATTGGCACACTAGCTGTGGGCATGTATCCTCCTTAACAGCTGATGAGCTCGGAGAAGAAAAACCATATGCCAAGGGTGTAGAGGGTGAGTGGGTAAAAATAGGATGGTCGTCTTCCAATGAAAGACCTCAAACAAGGCTCTCTAGGGAGTCCCATCCTCCGTGTGATCTATATCTGAATAAGGAGAGTTAATATCTGGAATGAAAGGCTGATCCTCTAGAATTTGGACCAAATCCAAACTATTTCCCTTGTTGGAATGCTTGCCTTTTTGCACTTTGAAGCAGTGTGTTTGCACTGCTACATTATTGTAAAAAGAGATGGTCCCTTTGAACCCCTCACTAGCAAGCCCACTTGCGTGCTTGGATTCCACCAAGTTCGTCCGCGGGGAATGTACTCCGACGTAGATTCATACAAAACTTGTTAATGAAGAAGGAAATCAAATATAATATCAAATACAAATAAAACTACCACCAACCAGTAATTTGCTCCACTACCTCGTTAAGCATCTACCAAAACATGGCTTGTGCATCGGTGTCTTCCTCCTTCATTTCTCAAGTGGCAATTGTTATAAGCTCCTGTACAGTGGAGCATGGTCTTCTTTACATAAGTACATGTAAAGTCTAAATAGGCATGGACTTTGTATAAGTACAATCACGGAGTATACTTGGGGTTGTAAACATGTGCTGCCATTGTAGTCCACCCTGCAACCCTACACACATGGTCAAAGCAAATCCATGCATGTCTCAGATCTCCATCCCCACAGTGATGCATCCAACTCACTAGGTCAACACCCAAAGATGTTCTAGTAGTAGACATCTCGAAGACATAGCAACGCTCGTGGTCATTTGTCCCTTGTCCAAGGAACCTACTGCCATGAAAGAATTCATATGCACATTGTTTCTTTAGCTCTAGTATGTTGGACTCTGCTCAACTAGAGCGTCCAACATTCGTTGAAGCCTTAACCATTCTCTTGAACCTAAGTAGTACAAATGAAATATGGAATTAATTAAAAAAATCATTTCAATTGAACTTTGATCAAAATATATACATTATAGAACCTTGCACCTGTGTGCTTAAATGAGAGGTTGCATTTCCTCTAAAAGACTCCCAAGCTCCACTGGGCCAATCTGATGATCAATTGAACTTTCTTGCCTCACCATTGTATCCATGAACAAGGCACTTTGTGATTGTCATTTGAATTTTGTGTGGTCTGGAGGAGGACGATAACTCAGATACTGCCTCCTTAGTCCTATCGATGTGGCAGCACAACAAGTCCCTTTCTGGACTGCATGTTAATGCACACCTTGGTGTATTATTAGCCTCGTTGAATGACCACGGTCAGGCATGTAGTAGTATACAAAGGCCCTACACTTTGCGATGCAAATAGGCATGCTCTTGTAGTGAAAAAAAGATAATGATCCAATACCATGGGTTGAAATCCCCACTTGGGATACTTTCTCTAATAATTTACCTACAATTCAAGATATTAGTTAGTCACATCATATTGTGTGAGTGCTGAATTAAATTTATACAAACACTCACCACACCGTGACATGTTGTTTGCTTGACAATTGATTTTGAATCTCCCATATAGACTATTGGTGTATTCAAAAACCCCATCCATGATAGCTCTTTCTCACAATGCCTGGGAACTTCACAATACTCTTTACTGGTCTGGTCTAGCAATGGTCATCATACATTTGTTCCATTCTATGCATGGGAGAAAGAGAAGATGATGTGCCATTATATATTTCGGAAACTTCTTATACTTTATGTATACACAAACATGCCATCAACATTTTCTTCAAAATACTACCATAAGAGTCGGAGTTCATTATGAGGTTGACAATGCTGTTCATCTCTCATTACCCTTTGGCACATCATCTAGGCTCATTTTCGAAGGTTCATCGGTCGTGAGATCGACCACCTCTAGAGACACCGATGGACCTCCTTTTGTGATATCCACGAAAGTACTTTCATCAATTGGAGTAGATTGCTCAAACTCACTTGATGGAGTCACTAGGTATCTGTTTGAAAACTCCCTATAAAAAATGTACAGAGTAGAGAGGGAGGTGGTCTTACTTGGATACAATTGGATTAAGTGATTTGGGTTGCCTTCTCGCTCACATATGGAAAACACACTAATAGAAGCATTTGGTATGATTTAAAAATATCTAGTCGGTTAACTCACATGATATGGTACACTTTTAAAGAGTGATCGCCCCAAGAACTTGTCGATTGTCGGGAAGAACGGGATATGGGAGAGGCCACTGGACAGTACACTGGCGAGCAGGCGCAATTGGTGGAGCTGTCAAAAACGTTGGGGTAGAGGAGCGTCCGAGTAGGGGAGAGACGACGGTGGCGAAGGAGGCGCTGCAGTAGTGCGAGTCTGGGCTATGGAGCATGGGAGGGTGTGGCAGTTGCGTGGAGAGAAAGAGGCGACACGCCTGTGGGCGATGGCTTTTGCTGGGGCGCAAGCAGAATCTCTCGGTAAGCATTCTTGGCTAATGCCCATAGGGTTTTTTTTAAATTAATTAATTATATATATATATATATACATATATATATATATATATACATATATATATATATACACCTACGTACGTACATATAGAGAGTTAGTTAGTTAGGGGAAAAAACAAGGGGAGAGGGGGTTCTTTATTTTAAATAATTTAGAAAAATAAAAAGCAAGGGTTTTTTTAATTTTGAAAAAAGAATAAGGTGGAGTCAATCAAAAAGGAGACAGAGGAGGGGGTAGGGGGATTAAGGGGATGGACGTTGTGCATGGGTGGGTGGGGTGCGTGTACGTGTGTGCCTGTGATGTGATGTTGTATAGACGTGATGTGCAACTGTAGGAATGTGTAAATGGTGTGTTGTCTGATGCTACGGCCTAGAGTAATTTATTGACAGAATCAGAGTATCCCATGTTAAGGCCTAGCGTACAACAATACTTCTCATTGTTGGTACCAAGAAAACTTAGGAGGGTGGACTATGACCTATGCTCACACAACACCAAAGCAACCACCAACCCCACTAAATTATCCTCATCTTGCACATAACCCAATTCCCACCTACAAAAATCCCTCATGGAGAGGAATGTATAGATAACCACGATGACCACCATAATTGACCACATATGTCATTGCCACCCTTATTGGTTCCTCTAAGAATCATATTGGTACAATAGTACTCAATGACCTTAGTCATAGATCTAGAGAACCTGGAACATGAGAGCTATGAGTCTTATGAGCATTAAGATCCATATGACCGAGTATGATCCATATGGATATCTCAAATCAAATCAAGCTAGACTATGCCTCCTTGTTTGAAGCCATGGTGTAGTAGAGAGAGTCAAACCTTAATAATATGGCTTGCCTTCACACTAGACAATGTTTTCGATGCTCTGGCATGTGTTACAAGTATGGATTTGAGCATGCTTACAAGGATTCCCCTTCGACAAGCCTTAACTTTGTTGACAGTATGCAAGGAGGACTTATTCATACACTTTGCCTTAATGCCCCCTTAATGTCATAATAAGGCTTCATGCTAAGACAAGGGTAGAAACCAAGGAAGGGTCCAAGGTTACAACCAAGTATAAATCTCATGCGTCAACTATAAGGCAGCATACACAAAAGCCTAAGGCACAAGCGCCAAAGGCTAATAAAGCAACCCCTAAGAAAGAAAAAGGACCAAAGCCATAGGTCCAAAAGAATAAACTATCAATGAAAGTAAGCCACGTGATCAACCATTAAGGATGACGATGTCGTGACCATCGAATGAGAGCTCAATTGGCTTTTGCTCTAATTGCTTTTTAATTGGTGGAACAACAAAAGATCTCCCACTCAAGCCAAGGGGAAGAAACCCTTGGACTATTTAACCTACCCAAGAAACTGAAAGAGTACCCCAACCATGTGTTGGAAAAGAAAAGACTAAAACAAGTTCAAGAGCTTGTAAGGAAGGTATATCCTAAATAAGAGCCAATATTAGTACAAACCACTACTCTACCTTAAACCCTATCCAAGAACCATTCAGAGAATGAGTAAGGGAACCTCAAAGCTTGCCAAAGGTTATGGCCAACTGGTGACTATCCCGATGAAGAGGCGAAAGCTAGAGCTAGTTTTGGAGCTCTCGGATCCAAAACCAAACCAACCAAGCTGCACATTGTTAGATCATCGATGATTGTTAGATGCAATAATTGAGGGCATAGAGAGGATATTTGCAATGCAGCCATTTATATGGTACTGATGTGTGGATGTAGGCTAATAATGGGCAGGGGCACTTTTTTCCTCCTTTTATGAGGTTTTTTCCCCAAGCATGTTTACACTGTCACTTCACTTGTACTTCATTCTTCTTATCAATCTACTTTGAGTGTTGTACGTTGCTACCTTGGTCTCCAATCCAATAATTGATATGAGCAGGTTCTCTTAGCTCTCATCACCTCCTTGACCTGCTCTTTGATTATCTCACATTGATCCATCCTCTTAGGTGGAGAAGGTATACCCTAAAGTGTGTTGTTAACTACGTTAATGTGCTAAAGTTTAGCACCTTTTGGGTTGTTTTAGGCATTTCGGGGCTCTCGTTGCATGATGTTGTAAGGTTTTCATCGTTGCACACACCCCAAGGGAGTGTCAATTCAAATTGTCTTTGTTTTATTTTAGGTTTTTTGCACGGCAACTATCATCATTGTCATCTCTGTCATCATTGACATTGTACATCTTTGAGCTCATCATCAATAATAGCTTTAATAACATCATCATCATTGTCATTGACCTTTACATCCCTACTACTAGTAACATTTCTACTTTACACTCGGTTATTTTTTTATACACTTTCTAGGTTTCTTTGTCATCAACGAACTAATGGCACCATCTCAATCAGTTACATTCAATGGGCATTGACAATCCCTGTAGATAGTTAGGATATTTGCATTTTGTATCAGGGATTTGTTATTTGCAAGCTTAAGTGGCAAGGCAATGATGTATTTGGGATGCTTTCCACCACCATTGAGAGGATAAGCTTGACTGGACCAACTACCCATATGAGACATTATGTATTGGTTAGCCAAAGGGTTTTACAATATTTTTATTGGCATTGACGCATGTCCTATCTCCCAACATAATAAATGTACTTTGGATGGGGATACTAGTTCAAATGTAACTATGGCACACCCATCTCCATACCTCCCACAATGAAATAAACTGACAGGGATGCATAAGCACTTGCACTCATGACGCTTTAAGGAGAATTATTTCTCATATTCGGTAAAACTTTCAACCAATCTTGGAATGCATCTGCTGCACTTTAAGGAGCATTATTTCTTATATTCAGTAAAATTGTCAGCCAATCTTTGGATGCACTTGCTACACTTTACCAAGTGCATAATGAGGCACGAGCGGCTTACTTATGCAAGCAATTAGAGTTCAAGCATATGAATAAGGGAAACTTAATGGATGAGTTTCTCACAAGGATCAAAGATCTCAAAGAGAAGCTTGCGTGTATTGATGAGGCCTATCTAGACTAGCTCATTATTGATGTCTACTGTTCCCACAACTTTGCTAGTTTCATACTAGGGTTTTGCATCCACACTTTGGCTCATGATGACGGGTAACCCCATGCCCTTAGTTTTGGTAAGTTGGTTACAATACTCTAGCAAGAAAAGTAATCCCGACAAAACTAAACTCGTATGCATGCGAAAGAGTTCAGGCATTTGCACAAGCCAAACTAGTATATGTGTGGGGGATCAAGCATTCACTCAAAAAGGTAAAGGCAAATCCTTTTTTTGAGAGTGCCTACTAAAATGGTATAAACTATACCATCCGGCCACAAGCAGATTTTGGTGACTAGAGATGAGGTCCTTATTGTGAGAACTCATGTCAACCCATGCTTTTATGTAAGAAATAGCAAAATGTATGATCATAGGACATCTTTGATACACTCCTACATTTGTACGATGCTAGACAGCCATATGTGGACCAAGTGAAGGCTCAATAAGGTGCTGCAAATCAGTCCATACCGACTGAAAATCAACTCATATTTCAGCCCACATAATAGCCTGTTGATGAGGCAATTATGGATGATGCACAGGGGGTGAGGAAAGGGAAGCCATACAGGAATCCAAGGGTATGCCAAAATGGTTGGTGTAGACATTACATGTAAGAATATGGTTTAACAAAAATAGATATAGTAAGAGAAATTACACTAGACAATGCAATAGAGAGAACGGAGGGAATTTTAAAATTCTGATTATACCAAACATGAGATAGGTACAATATGATGGTGTTATGCTTGGACCATCTTATGCTTAAAGTTTAAGATGGTAAGTGATATCAAGACATCACTCAAGTTTTCAAAGGCATCTAGGTCAGTAGGGCTAAATTGGTTTTGTCCTTTACATGTTTTTGTGCACATGTTCAATTCCATGCCAATGCACCAAACAAAAACAATGTATATTTGTAAGGAGGTACGGTCTGACCTCATTCAAGGATTACTACTAGGAGAGGGTTGGGAGGTTAATGAGGGGTCACATCAAGGTGATGTGTACAAGTGCAATGTAGTAGATTCTATAGTGTCTTTCAGGTTCTTGAAGGCACGCTCTATTTTGTACATGCGTCTGCACTACCAAAGATGGATGCAAAAGCACGGGACATGGATCCCACTTCAAGTCGTCTCAGAAGAAGAAATTATGCCTATTGAGGTAGCTGTGATGATGCAAATGGATCGATTGAGCGAGTGGCAGCAAGCAAGCATTGGAGCCTAGCAGACCTGCGTCAACACTTTAGCATCATGGGCTTTGACAATGTGGAAGAGTCAAGTTTCAAGTTGATGAGAAGAAAGGTAATCTGATTCCACTACATTAACCCTTACACTTTCTAGTTATTGTGCCACTTTCTATATTTTTAAAGATTGGGAAGCGTAAGAAGGGGACAAGCATGGTCTCAGAATCATGGCAAATGGGGGACCTTGAATTTTCAGCAGCAAGGTGCATAACCCTACCAACACATAGTAGGCATGTGGAAGAGCTTGAAGATGAACTGGGAGCAAGAGTTTCAAGATCGAGGTGAAGGCAATGACAAGCTTTCAAGTCAACGAGGAGATGGAGATCAACATGAAGTAAATGTCACAAGAGGGAAAAAAAATGAAGACATTATAACAATTTTAGATTAGATGACATGCTTGTAATTTTGTAGCAGGCTCTTTTTTAACCAATCTTTATTTAATTGAAATCTTAATATTTTTACAAACTGTAATTTTTTTATCTAGTGGTCTAGTGTGAAAAGACCAAACTTTAAATTTTAACTATAAATAGCCAAAGGTGCCTTCTTTCTCATTTTCACACGATAGAAACCAAGCACGAACTCACACTATCTCTTTACATTCACATGGCTCCCACTTTGACAACTTCTGTGAGTTCCTCTCCACCACCCAGTGGAAAGGCAAGAGCGAGCTCTTTGTCATGTTCTCTTGTGAAGTCAACTTTGAAAAAGTCGCTCGTCCTTGCGTCCCAACATTATGAGACGCAGATTGCATACATGGAGCAATACTTGGCTCCCCACTCCATCTCCTTTCCCTATTGCCCCAATGATCGATGGTGGGTGCCTGTTGAGCTGCTTAAGTACATTCAACAATATGCCCGCACCTACATCCAGCGCCTTAAACACTTCATCGACATCTGCATCCTCGCAGGAGCTTACTGTACCTTCAATAAGCAAGAGGTGAAAAGGTTGGGGAAGGGCAATGTAGGAACTAGGTTTTGCTCATGGCTTGCCACTTTTGCGTTTCTCACCATCAGCGAGATGAGGAGGTAGAGATGGCTGCATTGCAGTTGGTAGGGTATTTGAGGGATGACAAGGAAGTGAAGGCAGTAGGAACGAGTGCTGGTGTGGAAGAGCAGCTTGTATCAGAGCACTTTCTAGAGGGTGCACAATCTGCAGCTGAACAACCCACTGTAGTAGAAGATGCGGGGCCATCTTCCCCACACGAGGAGAGCAAGGTGCTGCCAGAGCTTGAGATCAATCTCTTGAGCACCATTGTGGTGGAAGGTGAAGAATACTTATTTCTTCATGACCTTGAAAAGGCAGCTGGCTTGAGAATGGATGAATGCTTGGACATTATATGCACGCGATGTGAGGTGGACCTTGATACGTCCAACCTCGGTCCTCACCTAGATAGTGCTATATTACCCCTTGGAGAATCTATCGCAGAGGCAGTTGCTTTGATCAAGGAAACTGTGGTTGAGACCACGGAGCAAGCCCTAGTTCCAGAGAAGGAATTCACAACCTTACAAGACAAGCTAGAGGCTGAAAAGGATACCCTTGCTGCTGGAGTGATGGAGGAGACCAAAGCACCAAAAAAGAATGAGGCTAAGTCCTCGATTGACCTCTCTAATCCCACCAGCACTTTGGCAAAAGAAGACATTGAGCAAGAGGTAATAATCGATCTTTTACAACCTAGAAACATTTGTAATTATGTATAGGAAAATATTTTGATTTTTCCTTTGATTGCAGAGGGTGGTTGAAATTGACGCATTTGCTAGGAGAGGCGGCGGCAACAGAGACCAGGCCAAGGTCCATGGACATGATGCTGCGTTGGCGCACTATCTTGGTCGACTTCCTGTGGATGGCATCGCCATTATCCCACAAGGACCCTCAATCTGCCTTCACTCTCTTCTTTTTGAAAGCCCTCTCTAAGGTGCTCTGTGTAGCCTCTATGGCACAGAGCACCAAATGTATAGTTTTGATTAAAAAATTCCTTGCCTTCGATGTTTTTGGTTCTGGATTTAGGGGTAAGCTTCTTGCTCGTATAGGTATAGCCAAAAGCATAGGCATAGAGGATCCTCAAGAAATAGCCCAATCACTCCTTGAGCACACTCTGCCCAATAACAAGAGAAGGAAGCTCAATATTGTAAGAAAGCTTTTGTAAAGATGTATCACTTCTTATTATGAATACAATATAATTTTTACAAACTTATTTTCATCAAGTATGTCATTGTTTTTTCTAGTTTGTACCATCAATGTTTTTATGAATGCATCAGAAATGACCCTGGGAGCTTGGAAGAGCAGTACCAAAATAGTGCGAATTTTGAGCCTGCACCACTGCTGTAGAGCCCAAATTCGCACTGTTTTGGCACTGCTTCCCCAACCCTTCAAGAGCAATTCTGATGCATTGGATGACAAATAATGTATTTTTACACATGATTAAAGGTATTTTTATCTTGTAAATTACTGTTTCTCATAATCAATGTACTCAACTTGATTATAAATGCATCAGAAATGATTCTGAGTGGCTGGGAGAGTAGTGCCAGAAAAGTGCGAATTTTGAGCCTACACCGCTACTGTAGAGCCCAAATTCGCACTATTCTGGCATAGCTTCCCCAGCCCTCCAAGAGCAATTCTTATGCATTGGATGACAAATAATGTATTTTTACACATGATTAAAGGTATTTTTATCTTGTAAATTACTATTTTTTATAATTAATGTACTCAACTTCATTATAAATACATCAAAAATGATCCTGAGTGGCTGGGAGAGCAGTGCCAAAGCAGTGCGAATTTTGAGCCTGCACTGCCGCTGCAAAGCCTAAATTCGCACTGTTCTGGCATAGCTTCCCCAGTCCTCTAGGAGTAATTCTGATGCATTTGATGACAAACAATGTAACTTTACACATGATTAAAGCTGTTTTTATCTTATAAACTATTGTTTCTCATAATTAGTGTACTCAACTTTAATGCATCAGAAATATCCTGAGTGGCTAGGAGAGCAGTGCCAGAACAGTGCGAATTTTGAGCCTGCATCGCCGCTGCAGAGCCTTAATTCGTATTGTTCCAGTAGCAATTTTGATGCATTGGATGATAAACACTATATTTTTACACATGATTAAAGGTGTTTTTATCTTGTAAACTACTGTTTCTCACAATTAGTATGCTCAACTTCATTATCCTAAGTGGCTAGGGGAGAAGTGCCAGAACATTACAAATTTTGAGCCTACATTGCCATTGCAAAGGTCAAATTCGCACTGTTCTGGCACAACTTCCTCAGTCCTCCACCAGGAGCATTTCTGATGCCTTGGGTGACAAACTGGCACATGATAGACACTCCATGTTAAACAAACATGATGACACCGAGACATTGTAAGAGAAACTTAAAATTTTAATTATCAGAAGGTTACAAATGAAAGCCAGATAGGCTTGTTACAAAGGGGGGGTTTGAAACAAAAGAGTTGCTTCAAAAAAAAAGGTTAATATCTAAGATCTCTAGATCGTGTCTCGCTCGCCTCGAATGCGCCGAGCTAGTTGCATGTCCTTGGCAGATATGGTAATCCTCTTTGCATGTATTGCAAGGAGGTTGGTGTCTTCAAAAAGCTCAACAAGGTAAGCCTCGGAGGCTTCTTGCAATGCTTCAAGGACAATCCCCTGCACACAGAACTCTGTTCTATATCGTTGGAGAATCTCCTTCACTGTGCGAGCGAAAGGGGCTCTTCTTATCAGCAACTCAGTGTTCCTCTGATAAAACTTGATTTCTTGTAGAGCCATATGCCCTTGGCGCATCCTTGTCCTTGGAGCTCTCTGTGTTGTGTTAGTGCGTTGGGGGCGAGGTTGGGACTTCCTTGGCTTGAAGAGCTTGACCTTTCTATGCTTGCGCGCACTTGAACCTCCTCTTGGTCTCTCTCATAATCTAAATCCTCCTCCTCCTGTTATTGTGGTACCTGTGTGTATCAAGTTCCTCCTGGGTAGGTAGGGGACCCTGTCCTGGTAGTAGGGTCTTGCCACCTATGGTGCTACACAATGTAGGAATGTTTTCACCAACCTAGTCGAACTGCTCATCATCGGCCTCTCTGTCTTGATCTCTGGGGTGGCTGCATTGTGGGGTCTTCTTCACACGCTTGCTCCCACTAGAAGGGTCTGCATGTGTGTGCGTTGGTGTTGCTGTGTGTGGGAGGAGGGTTGGACTCTGGTGATCCCATTGGGCGTGTCCTAGAATCCAAGGGGTCACTCTCTTCCGTGGTATTGCCAGTATGTGGTCGTTGGGTGCCTTGCACTGTGTTTTGTGAAGGCATGGTAACACGTGCGGTGTTCTTAGTGCGTGCCATATCCATGTACGACTATGCTAACGTGGTGATGTGCTGGTGTCCTTACGTGGGTGTCTACGTAGATCTTAAGCTCAAGCTCTCTAAAAAAGTGAAATGAAAATGAAGTGAGAGAAGGAACTATTAATAGTTTTTTTTAAGGGGAAAAAAAACCTAACATTAGGGCCAAAAACGGCTAGAAAAGGGCTGTTTGTTAATCTAAGGATTAAGAAATTGTCCAATTGTGAATTGACACGTATACAAAAGTATGGCATTCTTGTCTCCTCTAAATGTCTTCTTAACGGTTCTATTTTAGTGGCGAACGGCTAAAACGGCTTAATTTAGACGTTTACGATGGCTAACATTAAAGTTTGGGTCCAAAATAGTGATATCTTGTTCCATTTTATATTTCAAAAAATCAAGCAGGAAGATACGAAATCCTCTTTTCAGGCTCTGAAAACAACGATATTAATGACAAATCACCAAATTTTTTCAAACGTCTACTTTCCACCTTCCCTCCATTTTGGTATGGCTCATTCCCTTTTCCACCTTCCCTCCATTTTGGCATATGGTTTATTCTCCTTTCTTTGCACTTTCAAAAGACTCACTATTTTTCTCTCATCTGTGAGCTTCTATGGCGTCCTCACGTCGTCCTTCTCATAATATAACTTCTTGTGATTTTCGTAACACCAGAGAGGATGGTGTTTGGAAACCCATGTCTTTTCGTGTAAATGATTGGGTAGCAATGCTTCCCTCTTGCAAAGGTGCCCACAGGGAAAAAAGAACCAAGCGAAATGAAGTGAAATCCCATTGGAAAGGTCGTGTTCTTGCCTTCAAAGTGACCGACAATGGCTGGCTTGCAAAAGTTCAACATGTCTACATGGCCAAAGACATGGTGTTGAACTTGGATGAACATCCAATTCTCCATTCTTACTGTAATTCAACAAAACTTTATCTATTTGATACAACACAATATTTCTCCTTCTGATATATTTGTTGTTTGTTTAATTTCAGTTATCTTTTTGTCAACAGCTGTGGAGTGGCAGCCTGTTGAGAGCTTAAGTGGCACATTCAAAGCAATTCACAAGGAGATTGCAGATGTAATGTATGCAGACAAACCACCTTCATTTTACAAATCAGTGGATTTATTTGTGTATTTTGCAGAATACAGGGTTCCATCAAGAGAAGGTGTTCATGGAGAATTATATGACATACCTATTCCCATATTAATGTCACTTGAATGGGAAGTTCCTGATCCAAATACCATAACAAGCTTCAAATCCAAAATCAAAGATGATATTCTTAAAGCTATGTCTCCTGGAAGGATTTCAAGAAGGATAAAAATTCAATGGTTCTTGCCTATACATGTCTTTGTGGCATGTTTCAATACAATGGAATTGGAGAGGACAAGAACGATGTGGCTTAATAGAAGACTATCTCTGACTGATCTGGACACTGTACTTAGAGAAGGATGGAGTACCAAGGAAACTTTTCATATTGGGGACAATATCAGTTGTAGAGTAAGCCCAAATTCTTTATCTATCTCATATCAACTATGTCGCCAATCCCTAGTTTTGGGCTATGACTATAGGAGATGGAAAAGCAAGCTTGGTAGTTGGGTCCCTTTGGATTCTGAAGAGAATTGTCCAGAGTTTGAATTTAACATCATAGTCCATCCATTCATAGATCCCAGAAAACTCATAGTAACATCAAACTGGCGACTACAACATGTAAGAGAGTCGCTTGAGTTTCTGGACGAAACATCACCTGAATATAGATTCAAAGTAGATGATATTGTTGTCAGTACAAGGATGGAGAGTGTAACCTCATGCATCACATGTCTCCCCCCAAAAAAAGTTGTATTTGAGCCACTTGCAAGGGCAAGTTTGTATAGCTGAAAAGGATTTCTCCAATAATGTAATCAATATATTCTGCTAAATTTCATCTTGACTTCTTCACAAAAATGGTCAACATATTGTTCGCAACACAGAACAAGGTTTAACAGTTGAATATCAAATTATTGATACTGAATTTAAGTACAGAATATTGTCCCAAAAAGGGTGTGTTCATATGGACAAAATGAACAAAACAAAAGCCAATTTGTGGAATCACTCAACAAAATTAACTTTTCTTTTGGCATGAGATGACCCTGGTTCTTTAGAGAATCTTTCTCTCTTCTGTTTGCTTCGATCAAATTTTGTTGATTGAGGTTCAAGTTCTGGAGTTTTGAGCTCTTGAGGTGTTGGAGAGGAAGACTTTAGAGTGAATTCCTCAACTGGTGGTAAGTTGGGCTCTTCTCTGAGATCTTTAGGTGTTGGCGAGGGAGATTTGGCAGTGGGGTGTGGTTTTGGAGAAGGTTCTTTGGAGGTTGGCCTTGGAGACTTGGCAGTCTTCTTCTTGGAAAACATGAAAAAGAAATTTAATGGAGAGCCAACATTTGCCCTCTTACTTTCTTTGTTGGATAAACGACGCTTCTGAATTTTAAATTTCACTGGTGAGTGAAACGGAAGACCTTTAGTAGCACTCTTCTCTTTGACAGGGGTCTTCTCCTTGCTTGGGGTTTTCTCTTTGACAGGGGTCTTCTCTTTGATAGGTGTCTTCTCTTGAGCTGGTGAAGAGCTCTTCTCTTTGGCAGGAGGACTAGGGGTCTTCTCTTTGATAGGAGTCTTCTCTTGAGCTCGTGAAGAGCTCATCTCTTTGGCAGGAGAGCTAGGGGTCTTCTCTTTAGCAAGAGGGCTAGGGCTCTTCTCTTTAGTAGGAGGGGGAGGGCTCTTCTCTGTAGCCTAAGGGATCTTTCCTTTAGAATGGGTCTTCTCTTTAGAATGGCTCTTTTTCCCCTTGGAAGATCTGCTCTTAGTAGGGCTCTTCTTTCTTTTCTTCTTCTCTTTGGCAGAGGTCTTTTCCTTTTTGGATGAGCCATCCTTGACATTGCTTTCCTTCTCCTCCCTTTTCCTTTTCTTTGAAGTTGTATCCTTGGCTCCTTTATTAGGTGGAAAGGGGGAATCAGGATCAATTGGATTGATGGATCTGTTCAAAACCATAGACACTGCCTTCTCCCTTACCCAACTTACCCAAGAATCTGGATATTCATGCAACTTAGACAAAAGAAAATTAGAAAATTAGAAAATAGGTCACTAAATGTATTCACTAAATCAATCAATGGTTTTCATTCATGAACTTACAGTAAGTGTTGTCATTCTAAATCTTGACTTAAGATATCTCCAAGCATTAGCAAGCACCATCCATCCACAAGATGTTGAGTCCTGCAAAGGAACTTCCTGATTGTAGTACTTAAAATCTTCAAGTTTGTAGTCTACATAGGTAGAACCTAGAAAACTCAAGATAAGTTTGGCAGCACTGCAAGCATAAAATATTGAGGGTCAACCAAATAATTAAAAACATACAAAATATTGTTCTAGAACATAAACCATGGAAAAGTTGATTCTTACATTTTACTTCTCCCATGAATGGATGCTAAAGAATTCATAAAGATTACATCAGGCTATCCAATAGATTGAAGATAATAAGACTCCAATGGCCTCTGTGATAAGATGAATACTGCAATTAGTTGTGAATATTGTAATGTCTATTATAGACAAAAGATAATTGAGTGTGAGTCTTACACTTCAACATAAGGGTATACAATGTAATTGCAGGTAAGCATATCAAAGTTTTTGAGAAAACTTGCAAGATCCCCTTGCCTATTGAAAAGGCACTGTGTAACAAGGGGATCAAGAATGGTCACTTGCACAGCCATTGAGTCATGAAGATCCCTCATAAGACATCTGGAGACATAAACAAAACATGTCAACAAAATATGGAATCTGAGAAATTCATCAAGAAAGCAAAAGCAAATCCACACAAACCTCAGACAGATGAAGAGGACTGTGTCAGATATCTCAATATTGTGATTCACAAGCATACTTGTGTCTTCAGGGGCAATGTCACAATAAACCTCATCCTCTCCATGCATGGACACATCTACTATCATTTGACCTGTTACATTCTGATAAAGCTCTGAATTGGATGCATGGAGAATTTCAGCTTGCTGAGAAAGAATGGCATCCTCTGTAATCTTCTCCTGCTCTCTCTCTTTCTCCACTTCTTCTTTGATATCCTGAGCTTTTCTTGTAACATAAGTATGAGAAATATCTTCAATAACAACTGATTGTTTGGGTTGTCTTGCTGGAGGGATATTAAGAATTTCAAAAGCTCTCATATCTTGACTTGGAATGGGCTCCAAAGCTTTGTCAAACTTATATCTAAGTCTGGACACAAGCACAAAATCTTTGCTCATAAAAGTGATCCTATGAGCAAATGCAGCAGCAATGTATCCATCATTCATAAAGTCGATTAAAAAATCTTCAGTAGCCTCTTGAAGACACATAAGGGCCTGTGACTCCCATCGGACTTTATCAAGATTTGTGTTTCTCATTTTTCCAACTAACCTTTCTGATATGTCCCTGACAACCCGAGTAAATAGCAGTCGAGGGATGAGAAGACTAGTAGATTTCTGTGCTGCTCTGATCTCTCTTAAGGACTTCACCTGATAGTTTAATCTCTTTCTTGCTGTTGCCCTAGCACGAGGCTTTGGAAGAGGCTTTTCTTGTTTTTCAAAGCTTACTGGCTTTTTGGAAGATCCTGGTTTGTCCTCAGCTTTTTCAGTCTCCAAAGGTGGGTAGACTTTCCTTGCAGTCTGTTTTGTCCTCGCCATTGAAGTTAAAAAAAAGAGACCCGATCGAAGTGATTTGTGTAAGGGTGGTTGCAAGATGAGGTTATCTAGTTTCATGTCGTGGGCGCCCTTGGCTTTAGCTGAAAAACAGGCATTTTTTCAAGAAGAATAGCCAATCTCTCATAGTTAGCCAAGGAGTTTCACTTCAAGGTCTTCTAATGAAACATCATATGCAAAGTTGGGCACCTAAAACTATAATCTGATCGAATATCCAATAATTGCAAATCCCCTTTTCTTTGGGAACCAAGTTTGTATACAGGCCCTGTCCTAGGTTTAGACAGGTATAGTGAATGTGAGTAAATTGCCTATAACTTTTACATTATTACTCATATGATGTTCCCACTTTGCATATCACAAATACAAATAACATAGAGCTTAACTTGATTTATCGAGTAATTTTTGATGTGTTCTACTATTTTCTATATTATCTAAAAGATATTAGAATTGTTAAAAAACATACTATTTTATCCTCCCACCACATCTACCATTTAAAATGCTCAAATTGTATGGATCTAGTGATGATTAGATTGGGAAAGATTAGTATAATGTGGGTATAAGGTAAAATTACAAATCTAACGGTTTGATTTTTGTAGATTTACTTTGGAAAATTTATTATGACTGTCAGAGGCCCATTAAATCAATAGTAATTTAATTCTAGAAAATTAAATATTGAATCTTTCAATCTAAAAACTCAAGGGATCAATACTCTTGTTGCCATGAATTTATTAAAAAAAATTTAGCTTGATTTGAGTATGGGAAGGTCCATTTTCAATCCTCCCAAGTGAAAATTCCCATATTGTGTCCACTCTCCCCTTTTCAAGTCTAAAACCAATCCTAGTTAGGTTTGGAAATCTAGGCTTGGTAAACTTCACAGCTTAGGTTTCATTCCATGTGTGAGGCTTGGGTAGGCCCAAACCTTATATATGCATGCCACTTTATGTCCACGTGAGCATCGAGAGGATCCACATAAGCAGCTTGCCACCTCAGCTTGCCACCTCCACCCTCCATGTCAACATGGTCAACCTAGTTGACTCCCCACCTCATCATCCTAGTCATCATTAATGCCACATCATCTTGCCACCTTTTCATGCCACCTCGCACATGGTGACATGGCATGCCACATCATGGAATTGCCACATCAACCATAATAGTGCCACATGTCAAGAGAATGCCACGTGTCATGCACGCTTGTGACACGTGGCATCTCCTTCCCACCTCCCCTCTTTTTTCAAAAACATATTTTTGGAAAAGTTAATTTAGTAATTTGGAGAAATAGAATATAAAAATTTAAATAATAAAATATATATAACTTATTAAATAAAAGAATTTAAAATCACTAATTTTAAAGGATTATATTTTGGGATTAGATCAATAAAAATATTATTAAAGATCATATTATTAATTTTTAAAAAAAATAAATTTTTTAATTTTATATTTCTTGAAATTTTTTTATGTAGAATAAACCTTTGAATAAAATTTGAAAAAAATACTTTATTTAAAAAAAGCAGTTATATAATTATAAAATAAAAGATATCTTTAAAGATATATTTATATATCTAGTAATGATAAATATTTAGACTTGTTAATAAATATTATAAATAATATTAATTTTTAAGTGGATAATAGTTTATCTTTAATTATCTTTATGTTTATCTTAGTTATCCAATCAATCTTAGATAGGAAATCCAGTGAGATTTGAAGTGGATAACCTATTTTTCCTATATAATCACACATCTCTAGTACTATCCCACACTTATCTCTAGTACTATCCCATCATTGAGCCTTTATAATATTTTCTCTCTTAGCTTCCTTGAGAATGGGTTCTCAAAGTCGTAGGAGTCGGAAACGTGATAGGACTAGACTCCCCCCCATCCACCAAGTTCAAGAGGAGGAGAGGAGAAGGGTAGCTCGTGAGAGAAAGAGAGAGTGGAGAGCACGTCAACGAGCAACACCTTCCGTTGGCGATGATTCAAGCCTTGCTCCTCCTCTTCCACTTCCTCTCCCTTCGCCCTCTTCCCCCCCACTACCCCTTAGTTTAGATAATCCACATGAACCCACCCTTCTTGAGTCCTCTCTTCTACAAGAACCCACCCCCCCTCCTTTGGGCGCCCTTCGTGTGGATAGGAAAGAACTATCAAAGTCAAGGGCACATCGTCGTGCCCATGCAATCTTCCATTCCTATTTCAAAGACCTCACGTCTTCATCTCACAGGCATGTGTGCTTGATGCTTTGATTGATCTGCCCAACATGGCCAACTGCAGGGCGCTTTCCGACATTGGAGGTCGAAGAGAGAGGAGAGCTGGCATGGCGGTGCTACAAAGTGTTCGTCATTCCTATATAGTTAACAAGAAGAGGAACTCTGCGGACGCTTTGGCTGCTCAACGGGCTATTGTGGCAGCCATAAGTAGCTCCCAAATGAAGGGTAAGGTTAGTGCCACATCTCGCATCCTTTCCATAGCACCACACGCACTTAGAGTTGGGTCTATTAGGCGACAAAGTTTAGATGCCAATGAGGTTGGTGCTATGTGGGCGAGTAGTAGTCGTGTAGCTAGGCATGATCGCCTACTAGATGAAACCACTAGAACCTTGATAGAAAGTTTTTGGGAGGAGAATTGTCGTGCATCGCCAGTTTTCAAGAAAGCTTTACGTAAGAGAGTGACAAGAGGAGTGTTCATTGAGCACGGTGCTTGCTTTCTTGAAATGTCCCAAACTGAGTTGTATTCTCAGTTTGTGGCTTCGTATCCAGAGCTTAAAATTGGGCAAAGGTCATTTGAGGGGTGTAAGCCTTGGTTTGTGAGGTACTCATGTCAGCGTGACACATGTTGTTGTCGCTACCATGTTGAGTTCAAACTTTTTTATGATGTGTTCCGTTCTCTTAGTGGGCATAGAGAGTTGCCTCGTAGTCCACGTGATTTCATCCACTCTCTTTTGTGTGCACGCACGGAGGATGCCCAGTTCCATAGGATGCCTTGTGTGGAGAGCAATTGCACATCATGTGGTTCACTTGCACATCTACAGATGGTAGATCTTGATGCAAGTGACCAAGAGATAGTGGCATGGCAACGTTATGAGTATGTGACACACCAGCTCCAGAGCGGTGAACAGTCCAGGAAGTTGCAGCTCGTGGACAAACATACACCACGTTGTCACTTCACAGCCACATTTAGGGAGCAGATCTACCCCTACATACGGCACAGTCATTGTGCCAAGTGGCAGGATCGTCAGTTCCGAGCATGCCTAGCAGAGTTTCCTATTGGTGTGGTCGTCTCTGTGATTGATTTTGCAGAGAACTACACTTTCACACCTTTTCAGGAGATACAATCTGAGTATTACTTCTCAGAGCAGGTAATGGTTATATTTTGTAATATTTGTTTTATGTTTGAGCTACATTACTTAATTGATTTTTTGTGTCCTAAACGTATGTATTGCTTACCTCACCAGGTTGCTATTTTGGTCCACATTAGCTATCGACATGCAGAGGCTCATGTAGATGGGATAGCGAGTACCCCCGAGACCCGTGTCATTATTTCATGTGAGCTCCACTCTATCTCAGGAGGCACCTCAGGCTCCTGGGCTCTATCGTCGAAGGCATCGAGTCCCAAGTCCATAGCTGATGTAAAGTCGACAGGCCTGCCAGTCCTGGCATCTACTCGAACAAGGCCTGGGTGAAGATCATCGATGCCCAATACCCTGTACGTCGCTAGGTCGAATCATGCACGGCAGGAGGGGCATGCTGAGAACCGGACTAGCTCCTGGGTGATGCAAGACAAGTGGAAAATATGTCCACATCCCAGGGCATATCCTCCTGTACTATCAATGTCCTCGATACATAAAGAGCAGCACGCATCACGTAGGAAGGGTGGTGCATCCTGCGGGAGAGGTCGTCAAAAAATCTCTGTGACAGGCCGTGGATATAAAGGTAGGTAAGGCACTGTCACGTCCGAGGATCTACGATACTCTCGAACATGCAGCATCAGCTGCTCTGCCCTGTGCTGGGCAATCTGCTCCATAATCTGATGATGCTGTGCCTCAGCTCTGGAGCTCTCTACCTCGGTCCGAGCCTACGCAAAAAAGTAAAGGATTAAAATAATTGATTAGTCTCTCATTAGGTATTACTTAAAGAAATTTATAACTTAGGACCTTAATTATAACTCTTTTACGTGCAAGAGAAACCTACCTGCTGGATGTCAGACTCTCTCAGATGCTGTGCCTCTGCAGTAGCTGCCTCTGCCATCTGTAATGCAGCTCTGAGGCGGTCAATCTCCGCTCTCGCCTCTACCAACTCCTGAGTGAGCATCTCAGTGGTAGGTGTGGGAACCTACGTGACACAGTCAACCATGCTACTCATGTAAAAATATAGAAAAGTATATATAAACATGAAGATAAATGACCAAAAAAACTTAAGACGTAATATATATGTAAATACCTCCACATCTGTCGTCGGTATAGATCGTGAGAATAGGCGCACCACGTGCTGGATGCTCTCCGTGGTACTCCGTACGTCAATGCCGACCTGCGTGCCAAGAGCCTCTACTGTCGACAATGGCACAAATGAAGGATCTGTGGTAGGTGCTACACGAAGGGCTGGTGGAGGCCGCCTACCCTGGTCGTGGAGACGGCCTCGGCCAGCACCACCACCCGGACGATGGCTGGTGTAATCCACCTCCTCCCCTAAGACAAACTCCGCATATAACTGCTTTGCGAAGTATATGGGAATCTGGCGGTTGTTCGGCATCCTCCCATATGCGGCAACATATCGACTATAGATATGTGCCGCCATACGAGGATGCGAACACCGCGAAATAGTGAGGGGCTTGCCCGCCCCAGGCCTCATCCCACGACTATCGAGAAAAAGATCTAGGTAAGCTCCATCCCTAATAGGAGCAAGATCACAGACCTGACGATATGTCAGGCCATGTGACACAGGAGCAGCGCGATGGTGGGCTATCCACTCATCTACATAAACAATATCGTGAAGGCTACGAAGGGACGCAAGCATCGCCTCCAAGTTTGCCACGATATGTAATGTAGACGGAGTGTCTCTAGCACTCCTACGGATAGCCGCTAACTCGCGGTCTATCTCCGCGATGAGGTCCACAATAGATGAGCGGCCCTCCTCGTGGCCCTCCATGCTAAAACCTAAGCCAAATGTGAAGGGTCCAATGTGAAGGGTCTAATGTGAAGGGTCTAATGCTTAGTGCTAAGTAGCACTAATGAAGCTAAAAAACAAAGCTAATGGGCTCACTAATGCTAATCCAAATCAAGAGAGCAAGGAGAGTGAAAACGACTTGTGACAATGAGGCAAAAAAAAAAAGTTTTCTGGTTTTATAACCTCGATCGAGGTTCGGTAACATCATGCAATTTAGGGTTTGCAAGGTTAACGCTCTGGATATTAGGGTTAGTGCAACATACGGCCAAGATACACACCTAATTTTAGGGTTGGGGCAGGATCGACGGCTGAGATTTGATATTACTATCTCGTTCGAGGTACATGGACAGCCACGATTTAAAGGCATTACCACGACAAGGTATCTCGACGGTCAAGATTCATTATATACCTCGATCGAGATATTTAAACGGCCGAGATCGCATCTTCCAACGTACGTGAATGGACGGTATAGATTGCGTTTACGTATCTCGATCGAGATAATTGGACGGTGGATATTGCATCTACATATCTCGATCGAGATATTTGGACGGTGCAGATTGTATCTCTGTATCTCGATCGAGATATTTGGACGGCTGAGATTTGATCTCAGTATCTCGATCGAGATATGGGGACGGTGGAGATTGTATCCCATTACCTCGAACAATGAATGGTCACGATTTGATGTAAATTTCTCGTTCGAGATACGTGGACGATGGAGATGTGCTAGTCAAATATGCCTAGGGGGATACAGCGTGGCCCTGATGTGGATCCGAGTGGCATAGATATCTCGATCGAGATAATGTGGTGGCGGTGACATGTATTGGTGACATGGATGACGCCTGGAAACCCGGACCTGCTAGCGTGGCATTAGTTGGCATCTCGATCGAGATATGTCGATTTAGGCTCGGGAGGCACGTGTCGTCTTTTAATTCGAGGCACTATCATGATTGAGGTACTCCGCCCGAGATGCATGGATGTCCCAATTTTAGAGAGAGTGAACGAAAGTGAGTACCCTCATCTTGCAACCACCCGTAATAAGATAAAAAAATAAAGTGGCCCGAACGAAGCGATAGAGCGGATCCAAAGGTGTTGGAAAGGGATAATCGCGTGATTCGGGAAATTACAAATGAAGGCTTCCAAATGTTCGGGAAATAAGCAATCGCTTAGCCAAGTGATAAAGGAGGCCTGAATGAAGCGATGAGGCGATTCCAAAAATGTCGGATAAGCTTAATCGCTTGATTCGGGCAATAAAGATAGAGACAAAACGAAGCGATTGAAGGCTTCCAAATGTATTGGAAAGGTGCAATCGCTTGGTTTAAGCCTGATTCGGTCTGGCCAAGTGAAAGGGAATGAGAACTACCGCTTGATATGGGTAAGAAATGTAAAAGCAATTTTCGAGAAATAAGGTGGACTGACCTCGCTTGATACCGTGTCGGTGAAAAATAGAAATATTTTCAACAAAATTAACTTTTTATACCTCGAATCCGTCGTACAAAGGACCGTTGGATACACGTGTCATGTAATCATTTTTGCCACGTGGCATGAACGGTCACTATTTAAGGTGTTTTTGCCACACTACACGTGCTCTATCAAATATTCTTAAAAACTCTCTTTCAATTTTTTTCTCCGCTTTTGGACCACTTATTTTCGTCTAGTCAAGCTGTGCACTATAGTGTCTTCCTAGCCCTATTTTACAAAACTCTCTGTTTTTTTTGGGACCTTGGAATTGCCAAATCCCGCACCAAGCGATAGAGGAATTCCAAAACTTTTGGACCATTCATTTTTGCTTCATTTGGGCTCATCAGAATTATTCTAGCGTTTTTTTCAAATATCACAATGAGTAAAAGTGTTGAGGGTCGACATGAACTTGTTGAAGAAAGCCCAAGTGAAAGACTCTTGAATGCTATTTTGCAAGATGGTCATGACATGAAGATATACGTAGATGCAGTGGAGATATTCAATCCAAGGTTTGCTCTTTCAGATGTTTTGTTGAAGCTTAAGGACATTCTTGAAGAGGAGTACAAACAATTTGAAATGTCAATTGAAGCTCATTGTTTTCATATCGGAGACAATGATTTTTGTCACCTTACCGATTTTACACAGCTGTCAGTGGAGAAAGCCAAAGTTACAAAGAGGTTCAGTAGATTTTCAAATAGAATCTCTTTCACATGCCCTTCATCCATTTCTTGTCCAATCCATAAAAAGCATTGCAACCTTGTCCCCAAGGATGTCTCCTTTCTTTTCTTCCTATTTTTGAAAGCAGAAATACAAGATAAAGAGCAACAACCAGAAATTGATGCAGAGAATGAGGAAGAAAACTTAAATGTCACCACAGTCTCAAAGCTAGAGAAAAGTGAGATTTTAGAAGAGGAAGAAATTGATGTTCAAGCTGAGGAGAAAGAAAGTGCCAATCTTGATGTTGCAAAATTTAGGGCTTTCACTATTACTGAAGAGCCCTCAGAGGAAGCAAGCATATCTGAATCCTCTGTTACTATTCCAAACCTTCCTTTCTTCTATATCAATGAGAAAGATTTTATTCCTCTGTCCTATCTTCAATGTCTCTTCAATATCAGGGAAGACTACTGTATTGCAGCAATTTCAGAAGCTTGTGAGGTGACCAAAGACTTTATTGATACAGAAGTAGAGTCAAAGGAAGAGTTTTTGGCACTTGATTTGCAAACATCTGACCACTCATTTATCCCTGCTACTGATGCACTTGCCTTGTGCCTTAAAAAAGTGGATGAGGGGAAACCTTCCCTTAGAGATGAGGATTTTGAGAACAGGCTTATTGAGTTAGGTATAGAGTCTTTTGGCAGAGATTTCAAGCTTCAGGCAGATTCTGATAAAGTGGAAAGGGTTGGCTCATGCAACTTGATGAAAGACAAAGTAGTAATTGAGGATGAGTTGCAGAAGGTAGCTTCCATTTAATCTTTTGTAAAATGTTATTGTGATTGTAATTTTTTTAAAGTGAGGTTTTTGTCTTGCAGATTGAATTGCTTGATAAGGATGATTTTCTAGGAAGAGCTAGAGGCAGCAGAGTGAAAGCTAAAGACACTAGGTCAAGAAGGCCTTCATCTGCTCTCATGCACTACTTACCTACATTGGATAAGGCTGTGTTCTGTGCATTCCACATGAACTTCTCTGAAGATGCTGAGTTGCCAATATTTGCCTTGAAGGTGTTGTCAAGGTTCATGGGATACACTCCCCTCAAATAAATGCTAACAAGGTTTTGCTTCTAGAGAGAGCTGCTGCTCTTAGAATCTTTGGATATGCTGCAGGTTTCAATGCCTCAAGAGCAGGATACTTTCTTTGCTACTCTAGCTATGCAGAGCTGAGGAGTCAGATATCAATCTTCTTGGAGGTTATAGAAGGAGAAAATTTTTGAGATACAGAGGTGACATGCCAAATAGTCCCAAGAGAATCAAAAACTAATGTACACAATATTTTGCAAGGACTGATTATATTTCAGCAAATATTTTGTAAGAGGTACAAATGTGTTAGTAAATCATTAGTCTCTGTCTTGAGGTGTTTGTGTAGTTTCAGATTGCTAGGTCTTTGATCTCATCCTTTGTAATTGCCTCCTATAGAACCAATTGAATAATTCTTTAAGTGCATTGCTTCTTCTTTGACCACCTCCTCTTCTGGTACATCTAAAAAAGGAAGTTCTCGCTTGATAGTGAGACTTTTCCATTCCTTGTGTGTTCCATGTTGCAAGGGGTCCTTCTGTAGCAAAATATGGTCCATGCAAGTAAAGAATATGCTACAAAGATAAATTTTTTGTTAGTAAATTTAAGAAATTACACTTTAATTTTAACTGTTTTGATAAGTCTGAACACTCACCAAGTAATAAGTTATGTCTTTTTCTCCCCAGGCATCTATGATAGCTTTGATTAAAAGCTTTATTGCTTTTTTGAAATCATCTGCATAAGTATTTGAACCAACTTGTTGTCTAAGGACTTTGAAAAAATTGTCGAGTTTTTTTCAAACTTCCATACGTTTGTTGGCTACATCTGGTCTACTTTTGACATTTGTGGTGATGACACATAGATGTTTCCAGCAGTTCCACATTGCATTGACTTGTTTGGTGTCATGGTTGCTCAAAAATCTTCTCGCTTTTGCTCCTCCCATTGAAACATCTTGCAGAACATCACCTGTACCTCCAGAAAGAACAGGATCTTTTTTAAGATGCACTTCTCCACCATGGAAACCCATTTGAGAGAGCAAGGCTTCACATTTTTCTATGCACTCATCTGCAAGTTTAGTCGGCTCAATAGAATATGCATAGTCCAGATGAAGTCTGAGCAATTTGTCCAAGATTCTTATCTCTGCATGCAATGTACATATATGCACATTTTTTTAATGTTTTGGTAGAATTGGATCCCATATTTTAATAGAAGTTGGATAATCGACAACATTCACATTATTTCTGGATGGTGGTTTTCCAATCTCATTTTCTGCAAGCCATTCTCTTGTCCCTGTGCTTGCCATGCAATAAAGACATGGATATTTGGTATTTGCTCCTCCACATACACCAAACATACACTTCAATGCCTTGAGATCGGCACTCAAATGCCATTCCACAATGAAATCACCTATGTCGTCTACATGAAGGTGTTCACCTGTATTTTGGCTCTGAATAACTGAAGGAATGTCTGTTTGTGAGAAGAGCCACTTTAATGTTTCATGACTCTCTACTGGTACTTGAGCTGATCCAATCCACCATAGCTCCATTTCTGATTGAGTTTTGTGGTATGGAGAATCAAGCTTACCTTGACTATAGTCCAATGCTTTATTCATTAGGGATATAGATATTCTTTCCATTTTTTGACATTTTTGGATTTGAGCTTCATCTAATTTTAAAATAAATACAAGTTTTCCTTCACAATCTATTTCTCTTATGTTGTAATATCTCACCATAAAAGATTGGACTTTTCTAATGTTCATCCAAATATTATTATAAACGTTGTATTCAAAAGACGATTTTTTTTTTTGTCTCTCATATGGCATTGTTCCCTCAATATGGAAATACTCTCCGAAATGTTTAGAAATTTCCTCATTTAACAGAGTTCTATATTTTCCAACATTGTGAGGTCTAGGCAACCCAAAAACTTTGATTTTGTAATACTTAAGGACCCTGAACCAGGTTTTAGAGATGGCTTTGTATCCCTTTCTACTCACTCCCACTGTGTCACAAACTTCTTGCATTTGGGAAGGCTGGACTAATAAGTCCATATCTTTTAGTAGATGTTGAAAGACTAGTTTTTTTTGAGATTTTCAGGAAGTTTCAAAAGTTTCAAGATATCCGACCTATTCATAAGCTCATTCAAAAATCTTACCCTTTCCTGAGCATTAGACATGTCAAATCCTAGAAGGGTAGTAACATGATCTCTTACAAGTTTTAACTTTTTTTTCCTTTGTCCAGATCTCTCTGTCAAGTTAACTACATCTCGCATTCGTTTTACTCGTGCTCTTAACCCTATTGGAGTTTCTTTTAAGGTTTTCAATTGATCATTTTCTTGTTTCAAAGACACTATTTTGTTTTCAAGTTCTATAATTTTTGTTGCATTCAAAGATGAAGTATTTTGAAGATATGTAATATATTCTGCATAATTAATATGTGATTGAGATAGTCTTGAACTATAACCAAGGAAGCCATCCACCCCATCACCAACAAATCTAATCAAATCATGTGGTGTGTGAAAAGAAGGATACCTTCCTGTTCTGGGATCCGGTGGATATAGACTTCCATCTATCCATAGGTCAATATGCTTCTTTCCTTCGTTGTTGCGAAGATGTTGAGCTTCATTCGCACATGAAAGGGATCTTTGGTAGACACTCCGTGTAGTTGCATACTCTTGGTTGAGCTTGATATTCAAATGAAACTTACGATTAGATGTATCACTCATTACTAACAGAGCTAAAAATATTAGCAGAGCTATTAGAACATGAGAGACACACAAGAATGAGAATGAGATGTAGCTTGTGAAATTCTTAGAGAAGCAGAGGAGTGAATTTTTTTTGGAGAATGGATGAGAGCGCGTTTGGAGGGAATGGTCATTTTGCCGCGAAGTCACTAAAAGAGGACAAATTTCGAGACGAGCCATTAAAGAGTAGCATGAAAACGATATATTTTTTTAGATTTTAAAATATGTACTTAGATACGTGTTCAATCAGATAGATACGCTTTAAATATCCAAAACGGCCAAATTTGGAGCCGTTTTGACTGTCAACATTTTACTAATTAGCAAGTTAGCGAAATTCCTTACACAGCCCATTTTGAGACGTTTTTGGCCCTAAAGCTAAACTTATTTTCTTAGCCTTATTACATCTAGATTTATGCTGGTGCTGCGTGCACAACCCAACGCCTCCCTTGTCTCCTCATTTGTATGCACACCAAGCACCATGCCTATGGGGAGCATTGGTCTGCAACAATTCAATTCGAGTATGACTTTTTGTAGCCTTGCGTGCCTCTTGCGCAAGCTCTATTTCCAAGAGCTGGCATTGGACAATCTACATTTGTGGCGATTGCATACAGGTCTCTCCAGAGTCCCCCAAGTCTTCTTTGAATTCTCTATGTTTGCTGGCTTCTCCCAAAATCTCCTTGCCTTTGATCCAGTCATGGAGACCTTTTGAGCAACCGCGTATGACATACCAGAGGCCTGCTTATTCACTTCAATTTTCACGTTTCTACCATGGCAGCCCAGAGAATTCAAAAGATGCTCTAATTTACCAAGGGCTGCAACTTTCCTCTCTTGTGTTGTAGGCATTGTGAATGCATAATCGATATGGCACTTAAGCAATCGATCAAAGATTCTCATGAATGCATGAAGTGTGCAGCAAAAGTGAATATTCTTTAGTGTAAAATTAATGATGGGGCTCCAATTTGAATTCCTGCTTGGTTCTCCTAGCATATTAGGAGACATGACACCTTCCACCCATCTTGCATTTGGTTGTTCCTCATCTTCATCATCAGTTGACTCGGTTGGATCTACTGCATCTTCCCTTTCTTGGGACCTTTCGAGGCATCCTTCCCAATAGAACCAACCTTCTGTATACCTTTTCCACTTGTCTTTTTCTGCCTAGGAATATCAATCTGAGCATTGCAGTATGGACAAGGCCATCTTGATGTCACGCCTTGAGCACAACCCATCATGCATTTAATTGTCTTCAAATCTCCCCCAAGATGCCAATCCACCTTGAACTTTCCTATGTTTTCTACATCTAAAATTTGACCATCAATTTGCTTTTTGATTATATCTGTTATCCAGGGAGTCCTTTCAAACATCCATGTCAATACCTCATGTGTCTCCTTCGGTACCTTAAATGCACCAAGCTACCAGACCTCTTTCTCAGATTGCACACTAAAACTTGGTTTGGTAGTCTTTTCCCATGCACAAATCATGGCCTCATTCATGAGCGTAATGCTCATATGTTCCAGCTTCCGACCTTTCACAATTTGGCACTCATCTAGCTTGAGCACAAATGAAAGTGTGCTCCCCAAAACTGCAAATAAACTGTAATTTACAATATTCAGCAACATGGTTTTTAAAAAAGGAAAGAAATTCACTAAAAATGCCAAGGGGAGCTTTTCTACGTCCATGCTTTTTGTGAAGCGTTATAAATAGTTCTTGGAACATAAATCAAAGACATTAAAAAATTAGAGATCATCTTCATTATACAACAAGCATTGAGTAATCTACCAGGATTAATCAATCAACAAGAGGGATCTTCATTGACAAGAAGAAGAATAAAAAGAAATCAAGGAGGAAAGTTTGAGTCCATTTGTGTTGTTGATTGAGTCTCTGAAAAATGCAAGTGAGAGTGAGTCTCTTCTAGAGATGTGATAAGGCCATTTGTGGTCCCAAGTGAGAGTGAGGGCGAGCCTCAATTGGAAAATTGCATCCTACGTAGGAAAATTTTCCTATGTAGGTAGGTTTTCCTATACAAAGAAATCTATGCACTATATTTCCTAGTTAGCCTATCTAGGAAAGTGTTCCATTTTCCTTAGTTCACACTTTTCCTAGATTATATCCTTCTTTATACCCACGAGATTATATAGTGAATACATTGTATCCCTATGTAGGAACTTACAAGCTTATTATCACATGCATCTCAATATGGAGCAAGGGCAATGTGTAGACTAGAGGGGAGCAAGCAAAAACTCTTAAAAGGCACCAAGCTTTGGATATCCAATGAGCTCACACCAATGCAATGTCTCAAGTAAAAGAGAGACATAAGTGGGAAGAGAAAAAAAACCCACAACCAAAAAGTTAGCACTATATGGAACAGCTCTTGATCTTCACCTAATGCATCTTCTGACTATAGAGGCTACACTAGATAATTAGTAGAAGGTCCTCTTTTTCTTATGTTCATTGACATGATGGACTCTTGGTTCTTAATGAGTAATGCTTTGGACATGTAACACATCATGTATAGATCATATTTGGCCTTATGGACATTTTAATATATTGTCATCAGTGTCATCGTCAGCATCATCTCTCTCTCTCTCTCTCTCTCTCTCTCTCTCTCTCTCTCTCTTTGCATAAGCTCTCCAATCAAGCTAATTACTACATTTGTGATGTTCATTTTGTTGGTCGGCAAAGTATTGAAGTTTGATGACTATCATTCGATTGCCTTATCAACCCTTGTAGAGCACATCTTCACGTAGTGTCTATGGGAGATAGTAGTTCCTGATCATCTCATGTTGCAAAGGTATATCATTGTGTTTGTGTGAGAGAGAGAGAGAGAGAGAAGGGGCCGGGGGGGTAAGGTAATTTAGGAGATGAAACACAACGTTGAATGGAGTGATAGTAAAGTTGACTTTTTACCTACTTTCAAAGATTTTCCTTTTACAAGTGTCAAGAAATATTGGGCACCTATTTTAGTTTGAAAAAATTAGTCCCACCTTAATTACCCACGGATGTACTTCAAACAAGCCCGCAAACATCTCCCAGCAAGTAAGCAAACATACCGGCAAGACTCGGGATCACAAAACAACCATCGCGAGTACTAGAGTTGGCCAACAAATTTCTTGGTAAGTCTGCAGGCGCCATGCGAGGAGTCGATCGTGCACGTTGTAACTGCGCAGCCACTGTGTGAACGCCGGACAGTGGAGGCATGACATAATCGACGGAAACTTATAGCTTGTTGGGAGCTATCTAGCGTCCGTCGATGATCAGCTAGTCGTAGTAGGTCCGCCAATCAGTTTGGTGATGATGTGGTTGTTGAGAGGACGGGCAGCAGCCAGCGGCGGTTTGCATTTGCGTCATAAGCCGCTTGAGTTTTGCTGCAGCCGCTGGCGCGGATCCTGGTGTACCTGCACCTGTGGCTGCACTAGGTCTACTTTGGTGCTTAAAATGACCTTCTCCACAGAGAAAATAGCTACCTCCATTGCTCGGGCTCGATCCTTGCGCAGCCAGTGTACTAGGGGAGAACGGAGTCTGCATTGTTGCAATGGCAGCTCTTGGCGCTAGTGGGGCATTGTGTGTTGTGTTATGCATCTTCTCATTGTTAGTGTTTGCTACATTTGCTGATCATCAGCATGAGCTGCGCCAACAAGATGTGCCAGTTCTACAGCGCTTAGTGGTTGTTAAACCAGATCAGTCCTTCACCAATGTCCATGAAGTAGCCATAAGTAGCGTTCCACGCCGGGTCGGGGCCAGAGGGCGAGCGCTGCAAGGAGGAGAAGCTGCAGCCAATCCTACACCCTCCCCGGAGCCCGCTAATCACGAAGAAGAGGCTAATTCAGCTTCCCCAACATCAACAACACGTAACAACACTGCTCTGCATCTGCGGCTGCTGCCGCGATCGGACGTGGTGCACGGGAACGCGACGCTGGCGGAGCGGCTGAACGCACTGGCGCAGCATGACGCCACCCGCATCCAGGCGCTGAACACACAGATCAACGACGCCATCCTGGCGCGAAGGAACAACGAGTCCGGCCAGTTCTCGTCCAGTGCCAAGTTCTCCGTCAACGCGGGTCCTGGCATCTATATGATGCTGATGACGGTGGGCACCCCGGCCCGGACTTTTCCCATGATCATGGACACGGGCAGCCAGCTGGTGTGGATGCAGTGCCAGCCTTGCCAGTCGTGCGTCCAGCAAAGCACCTCTCCCTTCTCCCCGGCGGCATCCTCCACCTACGCCACCCTTCCCTGCTCTAGCTCGCAGTGTCAGAGCTTGCCCGGGCAGTGCCAGTCCGATTCCAGCTGCCGTTACACCTACAGCTACGCCAGCCAGGCCAGCACGCAGGGGCTGCTCGGCACTGATACGCTCACGCTGGCCGGTGCGGACGGCAGCTTATCGGCATTCCCGAACCTAGCCTTCGGATGCGGCTACCTGAACCAGGGCGAGTACGGCGGTGCTGCAGGGCTGGTGGGCATGGGACAGAGCCCGCTGTCACTGCCGTCTCAGCTCGGCCCGGCTCTGGGCGGGAGGAAGTTCTCCTACTGCCTACTTTCTCAGACCGGCTCGTCGTCTGGCAAGGCCACGTCGCTGCTCATGGGCGATGCCGCCACCGAGTCAGCCGCCGTGGGCCAGATGCGCTTCACCCCGATGGTGACCAACTCGGCCGTGGTGGCGTCGCTCTACTACATCAACGTGGCGGGGTTCAGCGTGAACAACCAGATGCTCAACATCCCGGCGGGCACTTTCGGCATCGACTCCAATGGCGGCGGCGGCATGATCCTCGACTCCGGCACCACATACACCTACCTCCCGAACGCCGCCTTCATCCCGATGCAGCAGGCCTTCGACTCAATGGTGCGGTTGCCCCGTTATACCGGCCACCCTTATCTGCCATTGTGCTACGCAACGGCGGGGCAGACGCAGTCCGCCGCCATTCCGCCGCTCACTCTCCATATGCAGGGCGTGGACCTGGCGCTGCCCCTAGACAACTACTTCATCCCCGTGGACAACCAGGGCAACTACTGCCTGGCCATGATCCCCACCTCTGGCGGCCTCCAGATCGTGGGCAGCATGCTCCACCAGAACTATCAGGTGCTCTACGATCTGGACAATGCCCGCATTGGCTTCGTGCAGGAGGCCTGCTCCTGAACTAGTTAATTCAGTTGTATTATTTATTACACCCCTTTGCGTTAGCCAACGTAGCACAATTATATGTGATCTTTTCCGGAAATGACAATTCCAATGATTCCTTCTAAGGTACTACAAACCTTAGCTTTTTATATTTAGTTGGCATTTGGTTTCCTCAACTACGCATCATCCACGTTGCATACCTTTGCCAATCTCCATCACCTCAACCTCAAAAATCTTCCAACACCAACTTTGTCTCCCGAGTTCTTTCAATTCATACCTTCATATGCTTTAATTGATTGATGTTATTTGCATCTTGCCAACTCCTCAATAATAATCCCTCAATTATCCATTGTGATTACGTGCAACAAAACAAAACATCCTTTAGTGTAATTTTCAGGGCTCAAATTGAGAAAACCAGTTTTAATTTTGTCTAGCCTTGAATTTAATGATTCAAGTTGCAAAATTTTAGTTTATAAACCGGTTAAAGTAAGCGGCAGCATGATAAGATGGCTACTTCGCAGCAGTTTGGCAAGAAGTGGGACATTTTTGAGCCTCCTGAATCTGTGTCCGGCGGGGCGAGTTAAAAGTGACCAATCACACACTACCAAGTTGTTTTGCGGTCACATATCTTGGTCGAGATATGTGTAGGCCACGTAGGTTCATGAAAATTAGTCACGTAATATCTCGAGCAAGATACATGGCATCATGACCGGGCAATATAGTTAGCATCTCCACGTATCTCGGGCAAGATAGGTGGAGTTACTGACTAGATTGCCCGTCATGGTGCTATGCCAACTTAATATGTATATTTATATCTCAAGCAAGATATGAAAATTAATTAAATGTTTCTTAAGCGAGATACGAAAATTAATTTAACATATCTCGGACAAGATACGAAAATTTATTTGACATATCTCGGGCGAGATACGGAAAATATAAGCGTTAAATTGAATTAGCATATCTCTGGCGAGATATCGAAAATGAAATTGAATTAATATATCTTGGCAAGAGCCGAGCATAAAATTAAATTAATATATCTCGGGCATGATACTTATATTAATGAGTTTATCTCGGTTGAGATACTTATATTAATGATTTTATTTGAGGCAAATTATTGATATTAAAGGATTTTATCTTAGGCGACATATTGAAATAGGGAAAATTATTAATATTAGAGGATTTTATCTCGAGCGAGATATTAAAATAGAGTAAATTTTAAATATTAAAATTTTAAATATCGAGCAAGATATTGAAATAGGGTAAATTGTTAATATTAAAGGATTCAGTATCTCAAATTTTTAATATTAAAGGATTTATCTCAGGCGATATATTAAAATAGGTCAAATTTTTAATATTGAAGGATTTTATCTGGGCAAAGAAGGGAACACGAAGTAACCGGCGTCTAATAGCCTCCACAAACGACGCTACTCAAAGCCGGGAATACACAGACGACGACGCCGAAAGTTCCTCCTCTGCTTCCCCTGAGTGGCCAGAACACGTTGGGTGTTATCAGTCTCCCGTCGGCTGTGACAGCTCGGAGCTCTAGGACATTGTCCGCCGCCATGCCTAATAGAGGAGCGAGCGGACTGTGCCCGCCTCCTTGCATGTAACCGCCTGCAGCGCTTACGCAGGCGCCCATCCCTTCAACTACTACTCTATTCTGAGCGTCTGCAGCCTTGTTAAGCTCTTGCCATTGGACTCCCGCCTCAGCTGTCACTGCAGGGACCTCAGAAACATTAGAACGGCAGCCTTGTGGAATGAAGGAGTCATGGAATGTGATTTCCTTGAGACGGTGCATCCAGATGTTGAGCGATCCCGGCGCCGTGCTTCCTCCCAGGAAGTCGTGGCCGGTAGACTTTATGGTGAGCACTGCATACCCACAGCTGCTTGCACTTGGCAGGGCTCTCTTAATACATGAAAATAGAAGAGAATACGGTACTGTGCAAGCAAAAATTGATGAACTCTTGGGAAATATACTCACCATAGGCGGGAAAGGTGACGGCCACGAGTCGCTTTGTGACCCGCGATGGCAATGTCGCGGTGAGCGTGTTTTCATGCATGTGAGGACTATAAACTACTACTTGCTTATATTGAAGGCCCACAGCAAGATGACACCCGTTATCGGTTCGGAGGACCTTTAATTGAAAGGTCGTGTCTCGTTCCACAAATTTATGATAATGTGGAAACCAAACTGAAAGAGTACTTCCGATTTATGTTTTAGGAAGTAGAGGATGGTATATTTGGAATAGTCATCTATAAATAGGAGGATGTATATGTTACCGGTAGTGGGCATGGGACTGAATACATCAGAATGTACTAACTCAAGTACGTGTTTGGTTTTAGTGTGTGATTGGGGAAATTTAGTTCGTGAAATTTTCCCGAAAATACATGCCTCACAAAGATCTATAGGGACTATATGGAAGTTAAGGCCTTGAGCCATCTTATAGAGTTGTAGAGTTGTCATGGCTTGCACGTGTGGGTGCCCTAGCTACTGGTAGTTCGATCAGAGAGTATCATGGATAGAATTCTCTCCAGAAGTAACAGAATTGGATTGCATAACAAGGAGCACTACACCTACTCCAAGAGGATACAATCTCCCTTGTTGAGGACAAATAACGTGAATGGGAGAATGTCCACCAATTGCAGCTTTAATTATGTAGTATTGGTGATGGAATTCTATGGAGGACCCATTTTGGGTGACCTCACTCACCGAGAGTACGTTCTTAGTGAGTCCAGGAATGCAATAAACATTCTTGATCTTGGTCACATCACCAGTGGGCAATTTGAGATACACATTGCCTAAACCGTGGGCAGTGTAGACTCCATCATCCAAGACGAACCTCCGTATAATTATTTAAAGGTTTGTAGTTATGGAGCCAAGACCGTGTGCCTGTCATATTATTAGTAGCACTAGTGTCTAGGTGCCAAATAGTTGCGTCTTGTGTGGAATTTGCTGAGGCCATAAAAAGCCTTAAGGTTGCTACAACAACCAACTGTAGTTGTTAACTTGCTACGATACCAACTTAAGAAAACCTAGTAAGGGAGTAGTGAAACAAACAAGTATCCTCATAATAAAGAGATCAAGAAACAAGATACTAATCAAAGCTTTACTAATTATTAATGAATCAAAGGTGCACATTTTGTATTATCGTCTCTTAAATAGCCAGATGGATACATCAAAGAGAAGAGCCAAGTACATCCCTCAATCATCTCCTTGAATCCTCTACACTTCTTGATTTTATCTTGTGTCACGTGACACTTCGTCTATATCTATTCTTCATTTTCACTATTCCCATGCCTTTCACGTTGTAGGTTTGGGAGAGGAAAGATTACACGTGGTAGGTATAAGAGAGGAAGGGTTACACATGGTAGGTATAGGAGAGGAAGAGGGAGAGGGAGAGAACTTTCAAAAAGCGAGTAGGAGCTGTGCTAGTACTCATTGGTTTTATCTTGCCACATGACACTCTATGTGGCCCATGATATCACCTTGATACCTCATTGAATGTATCATTGGGATTTGGGAATCTATTCTTATGACCTTTTCCTTGACTAAACAAACTTGACATTTGGATAATTTAATCTTTGATTTATATGGCTCTTTAGACCACCATATAAATGTCTACATATGTATATAAAAGTTATATGCTCTCCCAACATTTATGCAAAATCACTTTTGTAACATATAATTCTTTCCTTGTGAAGAGAGAGAAAGTAAATCCCTATATTTTAAAAGGCTTATACGTTGGAATATGATTTTTAAGAATCTAAGAAATAATTTAAGCTTTTGGATCTACTCACAAAGTATCACCCGCATTGGACACTATACGAGCATGATGCTCACCCAAACCCGCTATTTTTTACATAGGGGACCCCTTGGGCACTATGTAAAAAATAGTAGGTGGCAACACACCATCCGCCCATCTGGCGTCCGATGGTGGTAAAACGTTGCGAGTGGAAGGATAGCCGCCCCATGGACCCACTTGTGAAGTCTTATCCGCATCGATCGCCATACGATAATGATGCCCCACCCAAACCCGTTATTTTTTGCATAGAAGACCCCTTGGGCACTATGTAAAAATAGGAGGTGGCAACACACTATCCCACCCAATCGACGTCCAATGGTGGTGAAACTTTGCGAGTGGAGGGGTAGCAGTTGCATGGATCCATTCGCAAAGTTTCACTCTTATCCGACACCGTACGAGCATGCTGCCCCACCCAAACCTACTATTTTTTACATAGGGGACCCCTTGGGCACTATGCAAAAAATAGCAGGTGGCAAGAGACCGTCCTACCCATCCGACGTTTGATGGTGGTGAAACTCTGTGAGTGGAGGGGTAGCAGTCCCACATGGACCACTCAAAAAGTATCACCCACATCGAACACCGTACGAGCATGATGCCCCACCCAAACCCACTATTTTTTGCATAGGGGACCCCTTGGGCACTATGGAGAAAATAACAGGTGGCAACACAGCGTCCCACCTACCCAGCGTCCTGATGTGGTGGTGAAACTTTGCGAGTGGAGGAGGGGTAGTAGCCCCATGGACCCACTCGCAAAGTATCACCCGCATTGGGTGCCATACGAGCGTGATGCCCCACCCAAACCTGCTATTGTTTGCATAGGGGACCCCTTGGGCACTATAGAGAAAATAGCGGGTGAGTGGCAGCACACCGTCCCACCTATCCCCAGCATCCCGATGGTGGTGAAACTTTGCGAGTGGAGGGGGGGGTAGCAAGCCTATGGACCCACTCGCAAAGTTTCACCTGCATTGGATGCCATACGAGCGTGATGCCCCACCCAAACCTACTTTTTTTGCATAGGGGACTCCTTGGGCACTATGCAAAAAATAGCGGGTGGCAACACACCATCCCGCCCATCCGTCATCCGATGGCGGTGAAACTTTGCGACGAGTGGTGGGGTAGGAGCCCCATGGACCTGCTCGCAAAGTTTCACCACCATAGGATACCATATGATAATGATGCCCCACAAAAACCCGCTATTTTTTGCATAAGGGGACCCCTTAGGCACTATGCCCCCTATGCAAAAAATAGCGGGTGGCAACATACCATCCCACCCAATCCGGCATCTGATGGTGCTGAAACTTTGTGAGCAGTGGGGTAGTAGCCCCATGGACCTGCTCGTAAAGTTTCATCACCATCATATGATAATGATGCCCCACCCAAACTCGCTATTTTTTGCATAGCGGACCCCTTGGACACTGTGCAAAAAATAGTGGGTGCCAACACACCGTCCCACTCATTCGACGTCCAATGGTGGTGAAACTTTGCGAGTAGCGGGGTAGAAGCCCCATGGACCCACTTGCAAAGTTTGACCACCTTTACACACCGTATGATAATGTTACCCCACCCAAACCCGCTTTTTTTTTTGCATAGGGGACTCTTGGGCACTATGCAAAAAATAGCGGATGGCAACACACCGTCCCGTACCTCAGGCATGTGATGGTGGTGAAACTTTACGAGCGGAGCCCCATGGACCCGCTCACAAAGTTTTATCACTATCGGATACCATATGATAATGATGCATCACCCAAACCCGCTATTTTTTACATAGGGGGGACCCTTTGGCCACTATACAAAAAATAGCGGGTGGCAAGACACCGTCCCACCCATTCAGCGTCTGATGGTGGTGGTGAAAATTTGTGAGTGAAGGGTTTGCATCCCCATGGACTCACTTGCAAAATTTCATCACTATTGGACGTCGTATAATAATGATGTCCCACCCAAACCCGCTATTTTTTGCATAGGGGACCCCTTGGGCACTGCGAAAAATACCGTGTGTGGCAACAAACCGTCCCACCCATTCGACGTCCGACGGTGGGGCGAAACTTTGCAAGTGGTGGGGTACCAGCTCCATGGACCCGCTCACAAAGTTTCACCACCATCAGATGCCGTATGATAATGTTGTCCCACCTAAACCCGTTATTTTTTGCATAGGAGACTCCTTGGGCACTATGCAAAAAAATAGTAGGTGGCAACACACCGTCCCACCCATTCGACGTCCGATGGTGGTGAAACTTTGTGAGTGGCAAGTTAGGAGTCTCGTGGACCCACTCGCAAAGTTTTATCACCATCGAACACCGTATGATAATGATGCCTCACCCAAACCCGCTATCTTTTGCACAAGGGACCCTTTGAGCACTATGCAAAAAAAATAGCAGGTGGCAACAAACCGTCCCACCCATCTGGCGTCCAATGGTGGTCAAACTTTGTGAGTAGTAGGATAGGATTCCCATGGAACCACTCGCAAAGTTTTATCATCATAGGATGACGTATGATAATAATGCCTTACCCAAACCCGCTATTTTTTGCATAGGGGACTCCTTGGACACTATGCAAAAAAAATAGCAGGTGGCAACACACCGTCCAGCCCATCCCGCATCCAATGGTGTGGTGATACTTTTTGAGTGATGATGGGGTAGTAGCCCCATAGACTCGCTCGTAAATTTTTATCACCATCGGACTTCATATGATAATGATGCCCCACCCAAATCCATTATTTTTTGCATAGGGGACCCGTTGGGCACAATGCGAAAAATAGCGGGTGGCAACACACCGTCCCACCCATTCGGCGTCCGATGGTGGTGAAACTTTGTGAGTGGCAAGGTAGAAGTCCCATAGACCCACTCGAAAGTTTAACCACCATTAGGTGCCGTATGATAATGTTGTCCCACCCAAACCTGCTATTTTTTGCATAGGGGACTCCTTGGACACTACGCAAAAAACAGCGAATGGCAATACAACGTCCCACCCATTCGGCGTATGGTGTGGTGAGACTTTACGAGTGAAAAGGTAGAAGCCCGTATAGAATCCTCATGAACCCGCTCGCAACATTTTATCACCATCAGATGTTATATGATAATGATGCCTCACCCAAACCCGCTATTTTTTTTGCATAGGAGACCCTTTGGCCACTATGCAAAAAATAGTGGGTGGCAACACACCGTCCCGCCCATCCGACGTTTGATGGTGGTGAAACTTTGCGAGTGGATGGGTAGCTTCCCCATGGACCTGTTTGCAAAGTTTCATCACCACCATTGGACATCGTATGATAATGGTACCCCACCCAAACCCGCTATTTTTTGCATAGGGGACCCCTTGGGCATTGTGCGAAAAATAACGGGTGGCAACAAACCGTCCCACCCATTCAGCGTCTAATGGTGGTGAAACTCTGCAAGTGGTGGGGTAGCGACCCCATAGACCCGCTCGCAAAGTTTCACCACTATCATATGCCGTATGATAATGTTTCTCCACCCAAACCCGCTATTTTTTGTATAGGGGACTCCTTGGGGGCACTATGTAAAAAAAATAGTGGGTGGCAACACACCATCCCGCCCATCCGGCGTCCAATGGTGATGAAACTTTGCAAGTGGTAAAGCCCTATAGACCCACTCGCAAAGTTTTATCACCATCAAACGTCGTATGATAATGATGCCTCACCCAAACCCGCTATTTTTGCATCGGGGACCCTTTGGGCACTGCAAAAAATCGCGGCGGGTGAAAACATTGTCCCGCCCATCGGGCGTTCGATGTTGGTGAAACTTTTTGAGTGGTGGGGTAGGAGACCCATGGTCCCTCTTACAAAGTTTCACCACCATTAGACGCCGTATGATAATGATGCCCCACCCAAACCTACTATTTTTTGCATAGGGGACTCCTTGGGGCACTGTGTAAAATAGCAAGTTGCAACACATTGTCCCGCCCATCCGATGTCCGATGGCAGTGAAAATTTGCAAGTTGTGGGCTAGCATCTCCATAGACCCTCTCACAAAGTTTTGCCACCATCCGACATCATACAATAATGATGACCCACCAAACCCACTACCTAGTGGACCCCTTGGGGACACTGTTTGAAAAATAGCAGGTGGCAACACATTATCCCGCCCATTCGGCATCCAATGGTGGTGAAAATTTGCGAGTGGAGGGGTAGTAACCCCATGACAAGCTCACAGAGTTTCATTACCATCAAACGTCGTATGATAATGATGCCCCACCCAAACCCACTATTTTTTGCATAGGGGACCCCTTGGGCCCTTTGTGGGTGGCAACACACCGTCCCTCCCATTCGACGTCCGATGGTAGTGAAACTTTGCGAGTGGTGGGGTAGCAGTCCCATGGACTCACTCCCAAAGTTTCATCACCATTGAATGTCGTATGATAATACTGCCCCACCCAAACACGCTATTTTTTGCAGATACTTAGCCAGCATAAAGAATGATCTAGATAGATATCTCACCTTTTGAATGAAGCTAATGAGCTCCTTGGTTGTCTTGGGACTTTCCATTTGCAACAGATTTTTCACTTTAGAAGGGTTAGGGTCTATCCCATTTTCACATACCTCATGCCCAAGTAGTACTACCCTTGATCTTGCTAGCTTACACTTACCTAGATTCAACTGACCATCCTCTCATCAAGCCTTTGAAATATAAGATCCAACTTCTAAACATGAAGCAACCTATCACTATAAACACATATGCCATCCATAAAAACCGTGACAAAAGTACCCAAATAAGGACCCATAATCTTATCCATCCAACTCTGAAAGCTTGCATATGCATTCAAGAGTCCAAAAGGCATCACTCTATAACAAAACACTCCCAAGGAGTAATGAAACTTGTTTTCTTTTGATCTTTTGGAGCTATCCTAATTTGGAAATAACCACTAAACCCATCACATACAAAGTATCGCTCACTCCCTATAACTTGATCTTAAATCTAAAGAGAATGTCGGGGAGAGAGAGAGAGCTTGAGTTTCTTGCAAGTAAAACACACACACACACACACACACACACACATGAGAGTGCAAGACATAAGAGAGAGATGGATGGCTGAATTTTCTTCTTTCTTCTTATCTTCTCTACAACCATATAACTAAAAGATAAGAGTGCATGCATAAAGGGAAAGTACTCTTCTACAACAATATACAAAATGGTCGGTCTATAGTGTGAACCCGACTATATGAGCTGGCGCTATAACTATGCCATAACTCTAGTACTCCAAAGTGGTTCACACAGCCTATCATCCACTGGTGGCCTATCATCCACTAGTGGCATATCAACCATAATCTCACCAACCATGCCAATGGCATAAGTGCAAAACTGTCACCTAGGTAGGTCATCAATGTCCGCCCATTCGTAGCACTAGTTGAGGTCGATATCTCAACACTCCCCCTCGAGCTCAACTCCACACACTACACTCCAAGTAAGCTCCTAAACCTATGGAGCTTCTCTGTGCCCAATGCCTTTGTGAAGATGTTAGCCACACCCGATCCTCTATGCTGACATATACCATATCTACATCACCTGCTCTACTAGAACTTTCTCCCTCACAAAGTGATAGTGCACCTCAATGTGCTTCGTTCTAGCATGGTATACTGGGTTACTAACCAATTGTATATGCTACTCATGCTATCACAATAAACGACAACTACCCTATCCACGGACTCACCCATATCACCAAGTAACTTCTAAATCCAAGCTACCTCATAAGTTGCCATAGCAACACCCCTATACTATGCGTATGTACTCGACAAGGCAACTATTGGCTGCTTCTTACTGCTCCAACTTACATCAGCACTTCCAAATCAAAACATGAAACCATTGGTAGATCTCCTATCTACCACACTACCAACCCAATCAACATCTGTGTATCCATGTAGTTGTATATCTATACTAGCCTCATAGAAAAGTCCATAATCAATTGTGGACTTTATGTACCTGAGAACCCATCTAGTTGCATCCAAGTGTGGCTTCCTAGGGGCCTACATAAATAGGCTCACAAGTCCAAGAGCATAACTCAAGTCAAATCTCGCCCATGTAGATCAAGCTACCCACTATGCGCCTGTATGTAGCGGGGTCCTCCAAAAGCTCACTTGTATCTGCGAAAAGCTTTGTGTTCTGCTCCAATGGCACTGAAATAGGCTTACAGCTTGTCATACCATACTTGGACAACATGCCCAAGCCGTATTTCCTCTGCAACAATAACAAAATGCCATGAGGTGATCTCACCACCTCTATGCCCAAAAAATATCGTAACTCACCCAAATCCTCCATCTCAAATTTTTGCTTCAAAAGCCTCCTGACATCATGTATGTCAGCATCACTATCACCAATGATAATAAAGTCACCCACATAGATGACTAATAGCATGATCCCTCTATATGTCTTTTTCACATAAAGGGAAAAATATGTATTGGATATCCGAAATCCAATGGTAACAAGATACTCCCCGATTTTATTTGACCATGTTCTAGGTGCCTGCTTCTTCAAGCCATACAAGGCTTTGCGTAACCTGCACACAAAATCTCGGTTCACATCACTCTCATAACCTAGTGGCTGCATCATGTAAACTTTCTTACAAATCACCATGCAAGAAGGCATTCTTTACATCCATATGATGTAAAGACCAACCCTTGTTGTAGCCATAGCAATGACAGCTCTCACGGTTGCCATTCTTGCAACCTGGCTGAATGTCTCTTCATAGTTAATGCCATAAGTATGTGCATAGTCTTTGGCCACCAATCTTGCCTTATACTTGCTCATTGAACTATCAACTTTATGCTTGACTTTATACACCCACTTACGTCCAATTGCCTTCTTTTCCTTAGGCAAAGGTACTAACTCCCATGTTGCATTTGAATCCAATGCTGCCATCTCCTCATTTATGGCATCTTTCCATTTCTTATTTCCAAGTGCTTGCTCAAAACAGGTGAGCTCCAATTCCTATATTGCTTTGACAATGTAACAATAATGATGGGTTGTATATCCATCGTATCTCAACCTATCAACACAGGATACCTAACCCTCGTAGACCTGCGTACACCTGGATCACTACCAAGTGTCCTCAAAATAGCCCTTGTTCTCCTTACACCAAGAGGAACCACAGATGGAATGCCAAGCTCCTCATCAAGGCTATGCTCAAAGCTACTAGAGTCACCATCCACATATGAGTGACCTGCTGACAGATCAAACACAAAAGGTTGATCTACCTTTTCCTTTCCTCTGCATGATACATGTGTACCTACATCTATCCTCAATCTGCTGACCATGGGCTAACATTGGATCCACTGCTAGAGGACTCTCCAAGTCCACTAAGCACCTGTGATGCATACCATCTCATCTCGTCAAAGACAACATCTCTGCTTACTTCCATCTCACGAGTGGTAGGGTTATAACATCTATAATCTTTCTGCTCCATAACATAACCAATAGAGATGCATTTATCTGTCTTTGGATCCAACTTTGTTCTCACTTTATCAGGAACATACACATATGCAATACACCCAAACACTTTCAAGTGAGGCAGATCCGATCTTATGCTTGAAAACTTTTGTTCAGGCATCATACTATAAACAACTGCAGTGGGTGTCCTATTCATAATGTACACAGTAGTTGCTAATATTTCTGCCCAAAAATAATGTGGCATATTCTTTTCAGCCAGCAAGGCACGTGCCACTTCTGCAATGTGCTTGTTTTTTCTTTTTGCAACACCATTCTGTTGTGGAGTGTACTTGCATGTAAACTGTCTCTTGATTCCCTGCTTCCTTAAAAAATTGCTAAAGTAATTGGAGAAATATTCTCACCCACCATCTGATCTCACGCATTTTATTTGCATGCCTTTTTCCTTGTCAACCAAGGCTTTAAATCTCTAAAAGTGAGCAAACAACTCACTTTTCTCCTTCATGAAGTAAACCCATAAACCCATAAACCCAAACTTTCCTAGTGTGGTCATCAATGAATGTAACATAATACCTACAACTTACAATTGTTGTAGTCTCAATCGGTCCCCATACATCTGAATGTATGACATCTAATGGCCTTGCACTAACATATTTTTCATGTGGGAAAGCATGTTTGGCCTACTTACAATCTATAAACCCATAAACCCATAAACCCAAACTTTCCTAGTGTGGTCATCAATGAATGTAACATAATACCTACAACTTACAATTGTTGTAGTCTCAATCGGTCCCCATACATCTGAATGTATGACATCTAATGGCCTTGCACTAACATATTTTTCATGTGGGAAAGCATGTTTGGCCTACTTACAATCTAGCATGCTTCACATACTTTGTATATACCATCAACCTTAAACTTTTCCAAACCTATAACAATATTTTGGGCCTGCATAGACTTTAGTCGTTGTACATTTGCATGACCAATGCGTGTGTGCCATATGTCAATATCTGCAATGACACGTGTTCCATGTGCAAACATGGCTACCTTTACTTCAAGCGTGTTCACATCCAAATTAAACATCTTGCCATTTCTATTACCCTTTGCAACCAAGCGACACTGATTTTTGAAGTCTTCCACAAAACATCCTCGAGGATTAAACCTCACTTGCAAGCCCTGCTCAACCATCTGTCCCACAGAAACCAAGTTCTTTGTAATATTTGGAACATGAAGTACATCTACCAAGTACTTTATTTTGTCATCCTGCATAGACAATGGCACTTTACCAACATGCACAATGGGATGCACAGTATCATCACCTGTTTTTACATAACCTGGTTTTCATTTTCGACATGTCTCTAAACCACTCTCAGCATGACTGGTCATGTGGTTAGAGGCACCAAAATCCACATACCATGTATCTTGAGATCCTAACACATCTCCTATTATGGAACTAAGCATTTATTGCATCACAAACAGATGCTCACTTCTGTCATCACCTCCATGTTTACTAGATGATGATGCATAGTTGCCTTGCTACTACAACTTTCCACTTTTAATGTCATTTTACTTTTTATAGCAGTCCTTTGCCATGTGCCTTGGTTTTCCATAATAATAGCACTCGATGCTGTTTGCATTCTGATTTATTTGCCAACTACCTCGGCCTCTTTGGCTCCCCCTGCCTCTAGACTAGCCTCTTCCACTTGTGTATGATTGATGTTGTGAATCATTAGACTGTTGCTGTCCAAAATTCTGATTTCCTTATTGGCCACCACCTTGGCCTCGACCATAATCTCTACCTCTACCTCTATCTAAACTAGAGTAGAAGGCATGTTCTTATGTGTTCTTGCTTTGTGAAGAAGAGTCCTCACCTAAAGCCTTTTCTTCTATGATCAGCATAGACACCAAGTCCCGAAAGTTGGGAATATTCTCCCTGACTGCAATGGAGATCTTGAAGGCTTGTACTCTTTGCCAAGCCCATTCAAACAGACACTCACCAAATAATCATCTTCCACCGATACATTGATAGACCCAAGTAATTCAACAATGCCCTTGATATTTAAACCATACTCATTTATGGACATGCTTTTCTTTTCCACAGTATGCAGCTCTTGCTTTAGTTGCGATTTCATTGCCTTCGTGTTGGTTTAAAACATTTGCACCCGATTCTGCCAATTGCTGGAGTGTTCATCTTGAATGTGTCCTATCATTGTGTCTGTGACACTAATTGAAAGCCAGTACATGACTTTTCTTACACTTTGGTTCCAATCCTTGAATGCCTTTATCTCTGCTGGAGTGGCATTCTCTTCAGACAACTTAGGAGGCTCCTTATTATCTCCTTCAACATAGTCCCAAAATACTTTACCCATAAGGAAATTGGTCATTCTGAACTTCCAGGCATAGAAGTTGTTCCAGGCATAGAAGTTGTTCTTGTCCAACTTCTCAACTAACAATCTTATTGATTATGTCATCAAACATGTTTTCCTGCAATAATCAAAAAACTGCAATAGACAATTTCTATATGCAACCTATAACACAACATTATCTTCTGTGACTACTACAGTGGTACTTCAACACAACCTGTAGGTCCCTAGATCTAACCAAAGTACGTGTACGTACACCCAATGTTAACATATATATGTGTAAACATTGTCTGCACTCCCAAAATGCATTGCTGCACTACAATACCTAGAGTTCGACCCGAGACAGTTCTCAAATCAAAACTTCTTGAAACTGTCGAGAAAATACCTTACAGTGAAAGAACGAAGATTGAGATACGCCCAAAACATGATTGTGGCAGAAAAACTATAGTACAAAGTACTCAATACCACACATGCACCTCCAAGCCTAAATACAGCTCCTCAATCAGAGATGTGTAGCTCCCGGAGCTACCGAGGGGTGTTGTACCTAAACCAAGAAGGGAAAGAGATGATGATGCTCTTACCCGTGTACTGCTTCCTTGCTTGCTTGTTCTTGCATCTTTCTTGCCTCCTTAGATCTCACACATGAACCGGAGCTCTAATACCATAAAGAGAATCTGGGGGAGAGAGAGAGAGCTTGGGTTTCTTTGTAAGCAAAACACACACACACACACACACACGAGAGTGCAAGACACAAGAGAGAGATGGATGGCTGAATTTCCTTCTTTCTGCTTCTCTTCTCTACAATCATATAACTAAAAGATAATAGTACATACATAAAGGAAAAGTACTCTCCTATAAAAATATACAAAGTGGTCTCGGTCTATAGTGTGAACCCTACTATATGAGCTTGCGCTATAACTATGCCATAACTCTAGTACTCCAAAGTGGCTATCACACAACCTGTCATCCACTGGCAGCATATCAACCATAATCTCACCAAACCATGTCAGTGGCATAAGTGCAGAAGTTGTCACCTAGGCGGGTCATCAATGTCCACTGCATAGCACTAGTTGAGCTCAATATCTCAACAAAATCTCATCCTAAAAAGGCAGAGGATAGTATTCTTCTGGCTACATTTAAGGGTTTATAATCTACACATACTCTCCATTTTTATCTTTTTTAAAGCACTACAACCACAGGGAACACCCAATCCGATTCAACAACTCTCTAAATGAATCTAGCCTACAGAATTTTTGGACACTTCTACCTCCAGCACTTGCCTTTGAATCGTCCCAAGCCTCCTAAGCTTCTGTGCCATAGGCTTTATCCCCTCTTTTAATTTAATCTCATGTACCACACTGGAAGTCCCTCTTATCTGAGTATATTCCCTTGAAAATAAATTTGGATACTTATCAAAGAGACCTCATACTACTCCTTTTCTTCCTTAGTCAAATATTTATCAACATCTCCATCAGCTCCTCTTTTGGAACATTGAGTCTTTCATCCTTGGCATCAACCTGTGCTATCAGATTACCATCTCTACCCTTCCCCCTGACCTCAACCACCTATAACCCACACATGTCCTTTTCCATCTCCAACAAACTTTGTTCCAAGCCCCCATCATCAGTTTCTTTTCTAGATTTTGAATCTGAGTAGGCATCGTAACTTTCAAAGGAGGTAGAACAATCATTTGTATCCACTTCTGGATCCTCTCCAAGCTCCATAATCTTCCCTGTTTTTAAATCATACCTGATCCTCTTATCCTTTGTCTTATCTCAACAAATAAATATATGCATCCCCTGTACCAATCTTGCCTTGATCTCATTGCTATTTAACCATGGCCTTCCCAAGATTATAGGGTATGCCCCAATCCCAACTGGCATGACATGCATATCAGTCCTCACTTTTTGACCAAGCACATTTAATTCCAAATCCTTGATCACTCTGGCACTGTTAGTAGCCATCTTCACACTAAACATGAATCTTCCCTAGTGACTTCTAACTCAAGGGCATGAACTTCTTCTCAGTAATCACAGGTACCTGAGCTCCACCATTAATATAAACTTTTCTTTTCTTTCTACCATGGATCCAGTCATCTACCACCCACAGGCAATGCATCTGGCACTTTACTCATCTAAACCACACTAGATTCAAGTACCCGAACCTTCACCCTTATGATACTAGCAAGCTTATGCAATTGTCTTCTCACGTTGGAATTCAGTTTGTAGGTGTCCATAGGTAATGTCAACCTTTTTATGCTCTACATGTGACAACTATATGGTGCAACTGAAAATCTCTCATCCCAATATTCCTTCTCCTAGCTCTAACCTTTCCTTGTTTACTGGATTCACCTTGATCCATGGGAGATTTCCCCTTTTTGATCTCCTCTTGTCTCTATCTTCCCTATTTGCTACTTCAAAATCTCCTCTTGTCTCTATCTTCCCTATTTGCTACTTCAAATTCTGACATTTGAAACCTTGTCCTGTTATTGGCCATCACATCAACTTTATATGTCTCCTCTAGAATAAATTCTAAAATGTTTACATTGCCCAAGGGACCCTGAGCCTAACCCTTTAGTGGCAATTGATTCCCATTTCCCCTATTTCTGTGGTCAATAGGTCTATCCCCTTCCTGTCTCTGAATCACAGGGTATATTTCACCTCTGAAGACATTGAGGTGCTATGTGACCTCTCTCTCCACGATTGAAACAAAAATATCTGTTCCAATCTATTTCTTAGTTGTCTCTCCCCTTGTGGCCTTATCACTTGATTCTAAATTCCCTAGATAGCCAGATTAAGATTGCCAATCTGTTCATTGAGTCTCTGGATCTCCTGATGCAATCCATCCTAAGCCCTATTTGATTTCATCCATATTGGAACTTCCACAAGGATCCCCCTTTCCAAATGCATATCAATAGGTAGAGGGTCCACTATAGAACCAGGCTGAACCTAATCATGTTTCATCTACAAAACTGCTTCTCTCTCCTTCCTTGCTAGTTCCTGTGTCCTCAGCTTCTTCCTTCACTGCTCAGTTGCTATCATGTGTCAAGATCCTTTAACTCCACCTTCTCTTTGATGCTTTCATGCAATACACCAACAAACCTATCCTTTTTCAAGAAATCAAGTGGTTCTTGTTTCATCTACAAAACTGCTTCTCTCTCCTTCCTTGCTAGTTCCTCTGTTCTCAGCTTCTTCCTTCACTGCTCAGTTGCTATCATGTGTCAAGATCCTTTAACTCCACCTTCTCTTTGATGCTTCTCTCTCCTTCCTAGTTCCTATGTCCTCAGCTTCTTCCTTCACTGCTCAGTTGCTATCATGTGTCAAGATCCTTTAACTCCACCTTCTCTTCGATGCTTTCATGCAATACACCAACAAACCTATCCTTTTTCAAGAAATCAAGTGGTCCTTGTTTCTCTCCCAAAGCTATGGGTATCCTTCCCCAAATAGCCTCAAATCTGCCCACAAAGGTTGGCATCTCCTCTTTCTCTTCTTGGTGTAGCTTGTTCTCTCCATAAATCTTCAAGATTATCTGCCTTCCCATATTTCCTCCTCAATGCTTCTTTGAACCTGTCCCAATCCCCTTTTTCAACATATAACAATATCCTCATACCATTCCCTAGTTGGACCTTCCAAAATCAAACTCACCATCCTCTCAGCTTGTAGGCATCACCATCCTTGTGTTGTTGTCACTCAAAGCTGCCATCTCAACCCTCCTAAGAAATTTGTTAGCGTCTTCAATCTTCTGCCCTTTGAACACTTCATATCCCATACCTATCATAGGACTTGATTTGACCTCTAAGTAGATCCCAACCTGCTGGTTGGGCTCTTACCAAAACTATTTAATCCTCAATGGGTTGTTTACCTCTATCTACCACTTGCTCACTTTGTTTTGCTACTTGTTTGCCCTTCTCTATATTTAAACCAGATGGCAAAACAGGGGCTAATGTGTGAGGGTTCTAGGTGATGGCCTCTATAACACCCCCAGACACCACACAAGGGCAAGATGCATAGATACTAGAATAAGGGGCTCGCAAAACCTCAGCTCCTCCAGGGCACCTAACAATCCAAAAGATTTTCACTAATCCTCTGATGATCAAAACATATTCAAACTAGCTTTTGTTGTCCCTTTAAGGAGGTTGATCCAATCCCTTTCTCCTCATCACTGGTCCCCTAAATCCATAGACTTTCACTCTCCTCTTAGAAGAATCCCATATTAACAATTCACTTTTTGATCATCTCTGATCCTATACCTTCCCTCCATTCCAGACCAACCTATCCTGTTTTATAGACCTCATGGCACCAAATCTTTCTCAATTTGGTTTCCTCCCTGACAACCCAGAGAAGTATACCCTTTTGTGTTCCTTAGGTTACCTTGATCCAAAGCACAGACCTCCCAGTAACCCCTATATGTCCTATTTGGCTTTGTCAGACTTAATCCTGAGATAATTAAAATCACTTATTCATAGATGACCTCCCTCAAGCGATTTGAATAACTCAAAGACCCCTTCCATGATTATCAATCACTACTCAACCTCTGAATCCCAATCAAACCCACATGATTGACAAAATTAAACCAGATAATCAAATATTCATTCCTCTTAATTAACATATACTCAAGCTCAATATTTAGAGTTCACAGTCAGCCCCCACCTGCTCAGACATTGATCCTTTATACATAGAAAGCTTTAGCCAACCAAACTACACTCTCCTAGTGATAATTTAATGACAATTCTTTATCAACTGAGCCCACATGAATAAGATGAAAAATGATGGCAATTGTTATACTTTTAATTCTGATCAGCTTGAATCAAGTAGAAGAAGAAGCTCCCTATTATGAATTGTCAGCAAAAGAAACTACAAGTCCTAAGCTGACACCAGCTCCAATTCACCAAAGATCCTCGGGGAAAAGGCAAGTTCCAACAAAGCAAATCCTATAGGTCCTTAGGTCCTCCAATTCAGCTGGTCCTTCACCTACATAATCTACTCTGCTTTGGTTTTAAATACCCTAGGCCCAAGGTGTTCAAATCCTCATGTAGCCTCTCACACATCCTTTGACACAGGTACTTGCTCTTCAATTCACCTCTATTCCAAGCTCCCTGATCATCCGATTCCCCCCAATCCCTCGTTGCTTTTCCTTCTCTCCTCTATAGAGATGTATGCACTCCCAATCAGGAACTAACTAAAAAAACTACCTTTCTCAACTCATACTCTTTTTGGGCTCTCCCCGACTGATGATCCCTTCCCCCTACTTCTGCCAAGTGGACAAGTTTACCATGTATGGGTACTAGATACACATGACCATGTATCATCACCATGGGCATCATCAAGCTCATTCTCATCACTCTCCACATGCATCCATTCATCTTCCATCAAACCCCATACTATAAAGATTCAAGGACTACCTATAGCTATTTCTTCTCAAGTTCACACCTACCATAGACTTTTGCTAGGGCTCTGATCCCTCGGGAATGCATCATAGAAATGCTCCACACATAGTTGTAGTACAAAACCATGTGGCAACCATACAGCCACATGTGGCTGAGCATGTGTCCACTGTGTACCATCACGTGGCGATATGACACGGTCACATGTGGGCATACAGTCACATGTGTAGAGTATGTGCAACAAAAACGATCGATAGGTGGCACTATGGTACCACGTGTTCGAATATGCTTAAACATGTTGAGTACACGTGACGTGACACATATCTAGCACATGGCAGTATGGTCCTGAGCCGCTAGACATGTAAGGCCAGAACCTATAAATACCATGTATATGTCGTTTTTTTAAAAATAATTTTTTCTGTTGCTCATATAATGATGATGCGATAATCACCAAAAAGGTGCCAAAGGATTCCATCAACCGCACCATCTTTCCATCCGACCCTCAAAACCATCTCATAATATTTCTGACATGAAACCTCAAGGAGTCCTCAAATTTTAGATTCTTACTACTATTTTAAAACCTCAGGGAGCCCTTAGTTTAATATCTTTGGGGGGAGCCCTTAGATTTTAGATTCCTACATATTTTTCTTGGCACGATATCAACAAAACTTCTCATAGAAGCACGGCACAATATCAACAAAGCTTCACCATCAAAATCTATACTTTGCACCATCTTTCCATCTGGCCCCAAGGTATAATTCCATAATTCATTTTTCTTATTTTGATTTGTGGGAACATGCTTTGGATTTCCATCCACATTGTGGGACATCAAATTGCATTTTTATCAATTAGTAGATAGTGTTTTCTTGCATATTAAGCCTTCTAGTAGAAAGACGATGCAATTTAAGTGCAAAAGGCCCTTCTCGAATCGCTCATATCATGCAATCTTTCCATGACATAAAACCTTCATTTTTTGCATATGTGGAGTTCTCTTGTTAGATTCTTTATCATTTTAGTTGTCTTGCCATTTTTCTATCTCAAACTTTTCTTAAGTTTAAATTTTTCGAGATGGCTAGAACAAAGAGGGACCATATTGAAGTTTGGCAGAGAAATCTAGACAACAAGTGAAAGTAAAGTATCAGGGGAGAAGCTGAAGAAGAGGAGTAACTAGCTGTTGTGGGCTACCGTACCTCCCAAGAGGAAACTCCACACAACCGCAAACGGGAGAAGCAATAGACACAACAATCGTTGGGTACGTACCAATGCTTCGAGCTCACGTCCCTTGAGGCTCCCCAAGTTCACTTTGGAAGCTCCACTCCTCCGATATCCACCTCCATGCTATCACCGGAGTCACTTGCACCATGATGCAAGGCAATCTACCTCTCACTCTCTCACTCACATGCATGAAAGAGGAACATGCACTAGAGTACTCTCTCTCTCTCTCTCTCTCTCTCTCTCTCTCTCTCTCTCCAAGATCTCTCATAGCACAAGGGGATTTTGTCATTTCATTATGAGAATTGCCTTTTATACAACTGGCCCTTATTCACAATTGGGCGCCAAAACTTACTAACTAAGGCCTTGGGTGGACAGTATCTCAATACAACTTTTATAGTGCCTTTATATGACACTTATTAATGTCCTCAATTGGAGGAGCATCTTTGTTAATCCACAATGGGATTAACATCCCCACCTACCGCGGATGTAGGTTCTGTCCTCTTAACCTTTACCTAGGTCAAAAGACTTGGCCACCAAACTCGTGTCTATAGAAGTTATGGCAGGACTGAAGCTTTTTCAGGGTTCTTTGGAATGCTAAGTGAGAAGTCCAAAACCCAGTGTCGACCATGTCTTCAAACATGACATGCATGTATCCTGAAAGACACCTTAGGCGATGATAGTAAAGCATCGTGCCTCTTTCAATTGGCCATGTGTTCATTTCAAAGCAAAAGGTGCTCCGTCTGACATGTTAACCCATGAAGGGTTAGCACATGAAAGGCTTAACCCGAGAAGGGCTTAAGCTGTTAAAGGCTTAACTCATGAACGGTTTAAGCTGTGAAAGACTTAACCCATGAAAGACTTAACTCATGAAAGCGCAGTCATTATTTTGTGAAAGGGCAGGTTTTTGCTCGTCAAAGAGCAGGTGTTTTAGATTAATTGTGCTGATGGGTAGCCCAGATGTGGGTAATGCAACCCTAGCCATTTTATTATATGGGCTAAACCTGCGATTTGCATTTGACTCCGTGAAATAGCAGACTGCTATTTCACAGGTCAAACCTGTGGGCATTTATGAGGAGCTATGTTGGTCTCTAAACTTAAATGAAGATGAATGGAAACAAGCTTAACGAAAACAAGATGAAAATGAAGATGAATGAAAACAAGCTGACACAGACTCAATCCATGTGTGCAAGCAATCATTGTTTTCATGAAGACACTTGAAACCATTAATTTCATTGATGAAAATAAATTGAGAGTGTGAAGAGATCCTACCTGGATTTCAATGGTCGCAAGTAAATCGGAAAGACCATACAGAAGACGCATGCAATGCGGCAGACAATGCAAAGAATCTCTAGAAGTAAACCAAGCAATGGAAAAATGACAAAAATGGGAAAGAAGAAGTATTTATTATTTGATCGTCGACCCCAACGGCCATCTTAATTAGGTGTGCCACGTGTCTAGCCAAGATTTGCTGGGGGTTTTTTTACCATTTCAAGGCGTGAAGTGGTTTGAGTCTATTCACGGCGTGAACCATTTTGAATTGCTTTACAAGCAATCCTGAGCAATTCACGACGTGAACTAGTCTGAACTGGTTCATCTGAACTGGTTCATGACATGAAATGGCTCATACCTTTATCCGTACAAAATTTGATACCCTAATGTTTTCTTTATGCTCAAACACTTCAAAGCAACATGTAATGCATTCTGAGGAGTAGAAGTGTACACATGAAATGAATGAACATGTTTCACAGCATGGAAAGCATACCCTTTTTACCTTGTACTTAGTTGTTGGAGCTGGGTAGCCGTTATCTTCCTCCTTCATTCTTTTAGTGCCACGGGAACCTATGTTGTACCTTGCGGCCTGTGTGGGAATGTGTTTTTGTAACCGCATAAGATCCAAGTGAGAACTTTTGATTTTTCCCTCCATCCAATGGAGGAGTACATCCACCAAATCCTGGGGAACCTGTTTTTCTTCTTGATCCTATGAGTGCACGTCTCTCTTACTCTCGTCAATGGCTTGGTTTAGCTTTTCCTCCTTGATGGGTGACATTGGCAGTGTTGCTCTCCATTGATTCCTTGGTTGAATTAGCTTCTTTTTCTAGATCAACTTTGGTGCTTCCTTAGCACCAAAGTTGCTTACTTGGTTGAATTAGCCTCTTTTTCTCGATCAACTTTGGTGCTTCCTTAGCACTTGATTTAGCTAGAGTTTTGTCTTGTATGTGCTTATGGTACTCTTCTGTTATGCTAGAAGAACTTGTAGAAATGGTTTTTGAATTTGTTTTTGGTACCCATACTATTATGTTTCCTTGATAATAGCCCTCTGCTGCTAGTAAGTCTTTCCTGACCCACCAATATTGAATGTTGAGTTGTTTGCAAGCTTGCTTTGAATATAGCTTCCTGTCTTTATCTGGCTTTTCTCGTCTCTTGCTTGTAGCATGTATTTTTTGCTTTGCTACCCCATGAGGCTTTCTCTATCTGATAGTAACCTTGTCCTTGAAGCTGGGCCTTGGGAACCCATTACTTTTTTCATGGATGATTTTGCTACCTTTGCTTTGATTCTCTTGAAGACGGAAGACCTTGCGATGATGAGGCTTGTTCTGTTAAACCCTCTATTTTTTATGCCAGTGGAGATTCCATGTTGCATGCCATGGCCTGTTTCCCTTTATTCAATGGACTCCATAAGGGTATGGTGATGGTTTCTTTTCCATCATTGAGTTGTACTTCTCGTTTGGCCCATTGCATGTGGCAATTTCAAGAAGTGTTTCCTCTTCCATTGTTTCTGCAGAGCGGGCATAACAAACACCTTCCCGACCAAGGGATTATTTATGACAGAGATGTTGACACTCAAAAGTCCTATTGTATGTGTAACAAAGGGATGCACACTTTGAACCTCAACATTAGTTGCCTCTAGGGGGGTTTGTTTAAAGCTACCCTTGTCTCATAGGAAATCAACCCTGTATTAATGAGTGTGATGCTTTGTCGCATGACCCTCCCTTGTAGAGACCTGTACATTGAGTCATGCAGGTTCAATATCCAAGTCATCCTTATCAATCAAGGTGAGTGAAGCCATGTTGACATGTAGCGTTCTCCCTTGGAGTCTTTGTTTTGCCTTGGCTTCCTCTTGAGCTTGTTTGATCTTGTCCTTGACTAGCTCTTTTTCTATTTTAGGAGATGCTCTTTCCTGGGGTCAGGGGTCCATAATATTTCTTGAGTTTACTCCCATTTATTTACCCTTCCATTTCTACCCCTTCGATAGTTTCAATGTGGACTCACCCTTAAGGGGTGATTTCGGACACTCTAAGCTCTACTCTGAGCTATTAGACTCTCCATTAACATATAAATGTCCTACTAAAATGTCAGGCATACCAAGAGACTCATCAACCTTCTCTTTACCTTTATGTGATGTACTAAGTGTTAAACCTACAAGACTAATTTTCTAACAAAGCATGTGCCACTCTATGGTCTATTAAACAAACTTACCCTGCTACTAAAGGACTCTCTTGGTCCACTCAATGGACTGTGGTTAATTGATATATGTATTCTGCTCCTATGTAGCATCAGTCCACAATGTCATATCAACTACTCATCTACTCTGAGCTACTAGACTCTCCATTAACATATAAATGTCCTACTAAAGTGTCAGGCATACCAAGAGACTCATCAACCTTCTCTTTACCTTTATGTGATGTACTAAGTGTTAAACCTACAAGACTAATTTTCTAACAAAGCATGTGCCAATCTATGGTCTATTAAACAAACTTACCCTGCTACTAAAGGACTCTCTTGGTCCACTCAATGGACTGTGGTTAACTGATATATGTATTCTACTCCTATGCAGCATCAGTCCACAATGTCATATCAACTACTCATCTCATCAAAGACAATATCCTTTCTCACCCTCATCCCACGTGTGATAGGGTTATAAAATCTATACCACTTTTTCTCAAGGGAGTAACCAATGAACATGTATTTTTCATCCTTTGGATCCAACTTGTTGTATAGCTCATCACGAATGTGTACATATGCAATGCATCCAAACACTTTTAAGTGTGACACACCATGCACTGCTACATTGGGTTCATGTTCAAAATGTAAACTGCAATTAGCATAACTGCTTTAGTCCAATAATGGTAAGGCATTCTCCTCTCAACCATCAATGAATGAGAAACTTCTACAATGTGCCTATTTTACATCTTAACAACACCATTTTGCTGTGGAGTGTACCTGCACATGAATTGCCTCTAGATTCCATACTTTCTCAAGTACTCACTGAACTCATTGGATAATTATTGCCCCCCTCCATCAAACCTTAGGCAGTTAACCTACAAACCTGTCTTCTTTTCAGCCCCGAGGGATTCACAAGCCATATCTTATAGTATCACGTGAGTGTAAGACTTGTCACATGTATAACATCAATATCTATTATTTGATTTTTAAAGGTTAAATAGGGGTTACTTGAATTTAAGAGCTTCACCAGTTCCCTCATCATTAGTGCCCAGGTATTATTCTAGGATAAACATCTAGGAAGCAGCAGTTCTTGCAATGCAGTGAGTAGGTCGATGAATAATACCGATGCCCCCTTCTCCTTTAGGAACTGTTAGTTGTCCCATGTTTCCCAAGCAGTGACTTTTTTTGTTCCATTGCCATTCCTCCACAGGAAGTACCTGTTTATTGCCCAATCTACCAGTTGTTTATTAGTTACCCCCACTCCAAAAGGGACTCCAAGTAATCTGACAATATGACCCTTTTGCACCACCTCACAGCCCCACCTTTGCATATCAAAATCATTGTCCTTAGTCAAGCTGATAATTCTAGAATTCATAATGTTGCATTTAGAGCCAGAGGCACTGGCAAACTCCTGCACTATCTCTCATGCCAATCTTACATTTTTGTTCTCAGCCCTTAGAAATAGTAGGGAGTCATCAGCAAAGTATTGAATAACCAGTTGTTCACTATGCTTAAGCTTTAGCCTAGTAATGTTCCCATCTCTGCAGGCCAATTCTAGGGAAATCACTAGAGGATGAGAAGCAATGGCAAACAAAAGGGGGGCTAAAAGACAGCCTTGCCTCATTGATCTATTAATCTCAAACCCACCTACCACTCTTCCATTTAGCAGCACATTAGAGTAGCCTCCCCAAGCAAGAGTATAAATGCAGGTTGCAATTTTTGGTCCCAAAACCTAGTTTTTCCATCACTCTTGCTACAAAAGAACAATGAATCCTGTCATATGCTTTCTCTAAATCCAGTTGTAACATGATGCATTTTTTATGAGTTTTGATAGCCACATCTCTTCCCAGCAATGCAGTAAAGATATTATCATATATTGACCTTCCTTTGATAAAGCCATGTTGTTTTTTGGAAACAACATCTTGTAGCACTGGAGTAATTCTAAGAGCAATCACTTTGGCTAGAATTTTGTAAATCAATGTCAACAATGTGATGGGCCTCTAGTGACCAAACCTGTTTACAGGCAATTTGTTTTGGAATAAGCTTCACCAGCCCTTCTTTTAAAATCCTTATCCATAAGCCCTGTATTGAAAGCTCTCCTACAAATATCACCCATAAAATCCTTCAAGGAAGGCTAAAAGGCTATAAAAAACTAAGTGGATAGACCATCCCAGCCCCTGGGGCTTTATCTCTCCCCAGTTTTGACAAGGCACACCAACATTCCTCCATATCAATATCCCTTTCTAACCACCTTGGTTTGTCTAGATCCACATTTTGGCTCAGTAAGCCCAGCAACCTATCTTCATCTTGAAACCTCCTCAAGGAGCAATCTTCCTTCATGTGCTAAGAGTAGATCCCATGAATTTAACCCACTTCTTAGCAAGAGTATTCATATCATTCAAGGGGGTCCCATCTTCATCCAGAATGCTTCCCACAACCTCACCATCACTCTGCCTTTTTGGAAGTTTGAATAAGCTACTATTTGGTTTCCTTTTGTTATTAAAGATATTCCATTTAGCCCGATTATCCTGTTCTCTGGACCATCTATCCTCCTCCTCCTTAATACTAGCTTGGCACTACAATGCAGTATCCTTAGCATCCAAACCTTTAGTTTGTCTCTTAACAAGGAGTTCTTCTAACAAGGCTTCCCATTTCCTTCTTTCCCCTCTCCTTTGCTCAACCCTCAATTTACCCACAGCTTTGATAATCCCTTGCATTTCATTGGCAAACTGCCTCCAGGCACCATCAACCCTCCTTCTCCTTTTAAGTTTTTCTATTTGCTGCTTCCGTATAATCGACAAAGAGAGGGTCCTTAAGTAGCAAGTTATTCACTCTCACTTTCCTTGTTGGGTAATGAGAGAGATCTATGTCAGCTCCATGATTTATGTTACAGCCCCACTTCAAGAGGCAGATGATCAGAAAGAGTAGAACTGCAATCTACAGAGACTTTCAAAGTGTGAGGCACTCACGAAGCTTGATGACTAAAAAAAACCATGTTAATTCTGGAAGATGAGGATAGAGATTGGAGGCTAAAATAGGTATGACCCGGGTTGTCTCTCCAGTCACCTAAAATACCAGCTGTCCTTAAGGCCCAGTCCCCTTCTAAGCTCTTCCCATTTCCCTTTCTCCTTCCCTAAGAGGATAGTACTTCCACCACATCTATCCCACCAGCTTTTCCACCATTATAAATCCCCTAGGACAATACAAGGAACTTGAATATTTAGGTTGGCAATCCAATTCCACATATTACTCCTAATTTGATGATTGTGAGCCCCATAAATATTAATAATCCATATTCTTTCCCCGTTTAACAAAACCTCAACTACCAAAATCCTTCCCTCAGGGTGATTGGCAAAATGACACTGGGATTAAGATCTCTCCTCACTAGGGTCATAACCCCACTATACCCAAAATTAATCCCACCATAAAAAATTGCCCGTTCACTAAACCTATCTAATTTAGGAATTTTCCCAAAAAGATTATGCTCTTGGATAGCAAAAATCGAGAAGCCCCAAGATTTCACTAACCCCCAAAACAAGGTGTTCTTCTTTTTATCTTTGATGCCCTTAACGTTCCACATATATCTAGTAAACTCTAGATAATTCTTCATGAAAGAGCAGTCTTCAATACCATCTCAACCTCCTCTTCATTCCTTGTATTGTTATGTTCATTTTAGATTCCTTTCCAAGATTCCCCTATTATAAAGTCAAATCTTTGTTCAGACGAGGGGCGGTTATCACTATCATTAAGTGGACTAAAAGGATTAGAGTAATAGGCAAGGCTCAGATTCCCACGAGGATCCAACCTTCTACCCTCTGACCCCCGGTTAGGTTGAGCTTTCCTAGCTTCTGCCTTAGCCTATCTACCATTGGGTTTCCCTTTAACCTTAACCCATTCCCCTTCCAAGGGGCCTTTCCCAAACTCATTCATTACTTCTTTACCTTTCTCCTCGTTCTTCTGGCTTTCAAACGAGGTTTTAGCTTTATCCATTCCACTAAAATTATCCTCTTTTACTTCCTCCTTTTTAGCCATCAGGTCAGGGCAATCTTTGGCAATATGGCCGAAACCTCCACACCTAAAACATGCACCTGGGAATGCACCGAATTTAAGACCTAATTCCAGGGTACCCAGTTGACCTAGGTCCACATCAATTGACTTTGGGGTTTCAATGGAGGTATTCTAGCTGATACACATGCTGCTACCCTGCCTCCCTCCCACCTTGTCGTTAGGGACATATGACACTAGACCTGGAGCTTGGGTTATATCTCGCAAAGTAGGCCTGAGCCAGGGGGGAAGACTGACCACCTCCACCCACACAGGGCATGCACTCTGCATACTTTTATTAACGTCAAACAATGGATTAAAAAGAAAGACATGCACCAAACATTACCCAAAAAACAGAGGCCCTTTAGCAGATAGCTCAGAGACTACTTGACCCTTGACAAAGAGCACGTTAAAGACGTCTTTTCCCAAATAGAAAATCTTAGATACAATGCTATCATGCAGAATACTCTCCTGAAGCCATCTTCCTATTTTCCCTTTGGGCGGAGGTTTACCCGGACAGAAAAGGAATACACTGCACATTAAGAATAGACCTATCGGGCTTCTAACGAATTCTTGGTTGAGCTTCAAACATACCTTGTTTTAACATGTGAACAAAGTCTCTCATTAAGCCAATTCGGCACACATTTTCTCTCGGAGCTCTCTGCCTCAATGTCTTCTCCATGACGCTTCATCTCCTCCCCAACCTCCAGATCCCAATCCCCCCATCCATTCGCTCCCTCTTCCTCTCCTTGACACCACCCACTAGGTGGCTCAGCCATGTAAGGCCCGAGTCGTCGACCACCCGTCATCATATTGGGTGCATGCGACTACACGTGTGGAGTTAATAGGCCACTAACCCACTCTCTCATGCATGTGCCACCCGTCAATTCTCCTCTCAGAGAATTGTGGACCTTAAATAGAAATCATATGGGTGTATGCATGTAAATAGAAAGCATATGGGTGAATGCATGTAAATAGAAATGATATGGGGGGTAGAATCTTTTTTTTTTGTTTGGGTGCAAGTAGTAGCGATGGCGAGGAGCGATCATTAACATGAGTGGCACGTAGGAGGGTATTTTCTACACGTGTGCGGTTCATGTCCTTGTACACAAAGACGTATTGAAGGCTCGCATGCATGGAGGGGGAGTGGCCACTGGAGTTGCAAGACCAAGAAGGAGGGAATAGGTGACAAAGGAGTGTATTTCTTCACCTGCAATATACACACGTAGGTTGTTCTTGCCAATCATTAAAAAAGCAAGGAAGGGTACCATTGGTGAGGGTTCCAAGATCATTTCAGGAAGCAGACCTTCTGGGAGTGGGAGCCCTATTATTTATTCCAATCCTTTCAGTCCTTTAGGGGAAGAGGAAAGTGAGTCATCATCTGTGCAAAAATTTAATTGGCAGGTTGATGAAGCATGGAAAATAATTCATAAAGAAAGCGAGCCTAGTGGGGGGAAAGGGGAAGTAGATATAGTTCCTGAGAGTGCTTTAGCATGAACAATAATTTAAGAATATTTGGATGCACCTAGAGCGTTAAAGGCATTAAAGATAAAAGCAAGAGTTTGGCTTTTTGGGATTTAATAAAGGAGTGGGATTTATCTATCTATGCTATCCAAGAACATAACCTTTTTGGGCATAAGTGGATAAGTTTAGGGATTGGACTGTGGTATTATGGGGGGTTGGTTGGAGGATATAGCGGGGTTATGTTCATTATTAAAAGCTCTCTAATGCCTAGTATAGTTGCTCATCATCCTAATGGGAGGATATTAGTGGTATTAATTTTGGTATAAGAGGCGAGGGTAACTTGTATGGGGGGGGCTCATAATCACAAACTAAGAAGTGAAATGTGGGATTGGATTAATAACCTGAATATTCAAAAGCAGTGTGTTATAATGGGAGATTTCAACATGGTGAAGAGACAAAGGGTAGATGTGGGGGGAGCTCTGTGTTGATGGGCCATGAGAAGAGGCAGTGGTGGGAAAGTTTAAGAGGGAGATTGGGTTTAAGGGATGGGTGGGAAATGGGAGACTGGGGGTTGGATCCAGAACACACATATTTCAGCCTACAGTATTTTGGATCTTCATCCAGGCTAGATAGAATGTTGTTCAATCAACAGGTTGCTTGGGTTCCTCATACCCTTAGGTTTCAATAGATTCTAGTACTGCATTATCTGATCATATGCCTCTTAGATGGAGTTGGCACACCAGGGGTTGGGATGAGAATGATTTGAATAGATTTCCAACTAGGAAATCTAGAGTTAATAATTCATTGTTGAGAGATGAGTTATTAAGATCACAAAGTGAAGAAGCTATAGAGAGATTGAAGAGGAGAACCTCACAAGGGTCTTGGAGACTCGTTGCTAATGAGATGCAAGGGATAATTAGGAGAGTGGGTAAATTGAGAGTTGAGGAGAAGAGACAAGAAAGAGGGAGATTGAGGGATCTTCTTAGCCAATTACAAAAAAAAAAAAGAAAAAAGACTAGGAAGTTGTCTGAAGAAGAGGTTATTTGGTATCTCAAATGTCAAGAAGGGCTTAAAGTGGAGGATGAGAATTGCTCTAGGAAAGCTGAGAGTAGAGACAAATGGAAAACTTTTAGGTGTAACAAGACCCCTGAGAGGTATTTTTTTAGACTGAATGAGACTAAAGGATGCAAAGAAGTGATGGGGAAAGTGTTGGATGAGAATGGACATGAGGTTGAGGACATTAGAATGATAGCTGAGAAATGGGTAAAATTTCTGGGGTCTACTCTGAGCCTAAGAGAGGACTAGTCTACAAAGAGATATCAGGTTGAAAACAAAATGCTTGATTTAATAAATAAAAGGAAACTCTGACAAGGCTAGATGGCTAGAGAGGGGTATTGAAGTAGATGAATGTTGGGATGCCCTTCAAAAGCTGCAAAAGGAAATATCACCAGGCTGGGATGGGATCTCTGTAGATTTCTTCATAGCTTTTTGGCCTTCCCCGAAGGATATTGTTGGGAGAATTTGTAAATAAGCTTTTAGAATAGGCAATTTGGAAAGGGACTTAAAGAAGGGATTAATCAAGCTTATTTCCAAACAATTTGCTTGTGAGAGATTTAATAATTGGAGACCAATTACTTTGATGACTGTGATCTACAAAGTCCTAGCTAAAGTCATTGTCATCAGGATTACTCCTACTCTTCATGATATTATTTCTAAGAGACAGCATGGCTTTATCAAGGGGGCAAGTCTATATATGATAACATATATGCTGCAATGTTGGGCAGAGACTTGGCTTCGAAGACAAGGCATAAATGTATTATGATGCAGTTGGATCTAGAGAAAGCATGTGATAGAATTCATTGGTCTTTTGTTGGAGAAACTGGGGTTTGGGATAAGGATGGCTACATGTATATACACTCTCACTTTTGGAGGTCAATCTAAGTTGTTGCTGAATGGCAGGATTATTGGAGGGTTTGAAGTAAATTGATCTATGAGACAAGGTTGTCCCCTTGCCCCTTTATTGTTTGCTATTGCTTCTCAACCTTTGATTGTGGCTATGGAATCTGCCACTATGGAAGGAAGAGTTATTGGTTTGAAGCTGAATAATGGGGAGCAGTTGATAATATAATGTTTTGCTGATGATTCTCTTTTATTTTTGCAAGCAGATAATGAGAATGTTAAGAGAGAATTGGGGATCGTTCAAGACTTTGCTGATGCCTTAGGATCTAAATGCAATATTCATAAGTCAAAAATCATAAGTTTATCTGAGGATAATAACTTTTACCTGGAAGAGGACAAATACTTAGGCACCTTGGGGTACCATTTGGAGTGGATGTAACTAACAAACAACTTACTGAATGGGCTTTGGATAGGTTTCAACATAAACTTAGGAAGTGGGAGGGTATTAGAGTTTCGTTTCATGATAGAGTTGCCATCAGTAATACAGTATTAAATGCATATATTATGTTTTTATGTCCAATATTAGATTTTCGGAAAAGTCATTGGCAAAAGATTATAAAACCCATCAGAGAGTTTCTATGGAGGAATGGCAACTTTGGTAAGAAGACTCTAGGTTGGCTAGCATGGGATAGACTGACATTGCCCAAGGAAGAAGGAGGCATTGGCATTCTTCACCTTCCTTCTCACACAATTGCCAGAATTGCACTATTACTTCCTAAATGCCTACAATAAGGGGAAATTTGGGCAAAGATGTTTAGGGAAATTGTTGAAGATCATCAAAGTTTGGGCTGGAGATAATTGGTAAGGACTAGATTGGAAACACAAGTTATTTTCACATGCTCCTTTGAAAATTACAGGGTCAACCTTGGCTAAGATGTTCAGTGTAGCAAGTGGAAAGAGATCATGATTCTTACAGTTTGGGAAGGATGTACTAGGGCCTCAAGGAATTCTTTGCTATGTCTTGGGATATGGTGGACTCATAAGTTCAATCCTCCTCTTGCACTTCAGGATCTTAAAACTGTTAGGAGGCTAAATAATAAAGGGCTCAAGAAGCTGTTTGACTATTGGGATAGGGTTTTGGTGGGATGAAAAGAACATGAACAGATGGATGAGGATTTCAATCTGGTTTAATGGGACTAAGCTGGCCAACACTAATTGTGTATATAAGATAAGGAGCTTAGGAAAACTGAGGATAATGTGGTATACTGTAACAAGATCTGGAAAATAAATTGGAGTCCTCACAGTTGGAAGAAAAGATGGAAGAGTATATGGGAGCTGGATATTCCTGTTAAGGCCCAAACATTTTTATGGAGGGTCTGTATGGGAGCCCTTCCTTTGGGAGCCAAGCTAATACATAAGACTAGTGGATGCTGTCCTAGATGCATAACTGCTATTGAACATGGGAAACATGCATTTTGGGACTGTCCATCTATTAGAGGTGGATGGGTCAAAATATGTAGATGGGTGTATAGTTGCATTGGGATACATGGATCTTGGGAGGACTAGCTGCTTGGCAAATGGACTGTTAATGAGGAATGTATTGGTTCTGGGTTTAACATTATAAGATTTTGCTGTCTGTGGGAAATTTGGAACACCAGAAATTGCATTGTTTTTCAAAAAGCTATTGATATAGGCTTGGACACAACAGGATTGATGTATAAGTGTGTATATATGTGTTGGTCTATTCATTTGGTAAATAAGTTGAACAAGGTTGTGATGATGCAAATGATACAGAATCTACAGGCAGTTATCTCTTGATTTCACCTATGAAAAGGGGATACTTGCAGGCATACTAGGCTGAGCCTAACTGTTTTTGTTGTGCTGGTACATTCAGGTTTGTACAAAGCCCAAGACAAAGACAATGCCAGTGAAATATGGGCCAAGAACTTAAAGGTGGTACAAGAAAGTTAAACGAATGGATTACAATTTTGTAGCATTCATTGAGAACCCTCTAGGTACCAGACCAATGGTCAAAGTATGGTAAAAAAAAAGGGGAGGTTTTGGAGGAGCAATCACCTAAATGGTGTACAACAGAAAGTTTAATGGAAGCTTGCATTCAGCTTGGGTATCGGATTTCATGGGAGAAATCCTCCTTTGTGTTTGAGGATGAGAGATGGATATTGATTAATGATCTTCTGAACAGGGTTTGTTGACTATAAATAGATGTATAAATAGATGTACTAGGGATTTGGTATTTTGATCTTAGAAGTTCTGGATACTTTGATGTAAAGAATTTCAATCAATATATAACTTTTGATCCAAAAAAAAGGGAACGATATGGGGGCCATCATTTTATTGCCTTAAATAGAGAAGATATGGGGTCATCATTTCATTGACTTTTCAAACATTAATCATTACATACTAAAATGAAACCTTAGAAAAACACTCTTATTCTTGAGAATCTCACCTAATATATTTAATGGAAACCAGAAAAAACATTTTGAAGTACATATATATACACACTATGGTTGACTTAGCTTCAATTTATTTTTCTAAACACTTCAAGTGTGAAAATAGTACTTGCCACAAACGTTTTAAGAGGTTGAATACTCCACGGATGATGGGAGTTTGAGAGTTATGGCTTATCGCAGCACTGTAGAGTGTCTTCCCATGATTGGAGCCGCCGTCTCCTGTCGCGTGCTTGGGAATGCGCAATCAAAATGCATGCCCTTGTTCTGTAGCAGCGAGCCAGCACGTTCAACGTCTTCTCATCCTCGAGCTCGCGGATATGGATGCCTCTCTGTGCAGAGCGAGCCTGCTCCCGCGCTCAGATCGTTCGAAATGGCGGCTTCAAGAAGCGAAGGAATGTGTAAAGTGGATGCGCGAGAGTGTGGGGCGGCCCTTCCCATCTCGGTGTTCCAAGCTTCCTGCGATGCGCACCTCCAGGCCGTCTGCAATCTCCGCGTCCGGACATTCCACAGTCTCCGGAAGGCTTACAGAATAGAGGTGAGGGACAGTGGATAACATTCCGGCATTTGTCCAAAGCACACCTACAGCAAACCATCTTCTTGGAGGCAGAGAGTGGCTAGTAGACCTACAGGTGGACCTAGACCTTAGGTAGGGCAAGGAAAAGATTACCATCAGTCCAGCAATGCCATGGTCGCAGGTGTGCAGTGCAGAGGTTGAGGCTGTCCAGCGCACGGTTTTCACACAGCAGCGCCCCAGGAATTTTGTAGAGACTGTTGATTTGTCAGATAGAGAACGGGCCTGCCATTGACATCATACTAATTTTTTGGCCTTCTGCTGAATTGTTGCTCCCTCCCCACTCTTGGGTCAGCCATTTCCTCTAGGAAAATGAGATGTGGCTCCCAATTTTCGGCGGTTGGAATGGCCTCCCCAGGGCTATTCTCTAATTAATCCTAGCTTTGATACCATTCTAGTTGAGATCTTGAGCGTTCTAGTTGCAAATTGCGATATCGAGCATACTAATTTCTCTGATGACATACAAAAGAAGCCTCATACCAACCTGTAAATCATGGTTTAAGGTATGTGGTGCTGCCACTTATGCCATAGCAACAACTTGACCTAGTAGAGAGGAATTGCGCTCTATGTTTCTTATTGTGAGTCTTTCCAAAGTATGTCCGAAATGCATATCTTGAAGAAGAACCGGCCGATGAGTAGTGGGTGCGCTCTTTTTGGGATAGACAAGAGAAGACTGAGGGCTGTCTTGAAATCCAGACTGTGCTTGCACTTTTGTGAGAGAAGCAGTGATCAGGATGATTGCTCTTAACTCCAAGGTAATGAGAACTATGATGCTTTGCAACAGTCTTTAAAAGGACTCGTTGAGTCTGGTCATGAGTGTTCCTGATAAGTCTACCTTAAAGTGTGCCATTATGAAATGCATAGCAAGGAATCAAACATTAATCCATGGCATAAGTTTTACATTGATGTTTCAGGGTTAACTTTTTGTCAATCTCTACTATTGCTAGTTTTGGTTATTTCCTTATTTGGAACTGAATGTGGATGAATCTCAAGTTATTTTAGGAGCACCATCGATTTTGGTCAACGATTGAATTTGAAGCACTGAAGGAGAAAATTGAGGGTAAAAGACCAGGATATGGGAAAGTTTGCTGTGTGTTAGCGACTATGCTTCTCTCAGATGTTGTGGATTTCAAGGATGAGTTGTCACTGTGCAAGGTAAGCACCACATTATTTATTTGTCATGGTTTTCGCCTTTAGTTTTATTTTGAGCACCCTTTTTCACTCATTTATGAGATGTCCTTTCATGAGAGACAATGTAAGTAAGTTTCTATTTGTAGACACTATTAAGATATATTAGAGACACTATTGAGATATTGATGGTGATGGTTCATGCCTCCTGTAGCAGACTTGACCCCGTAGATCTTAATAAGAACACAGTTCAGTAGGGAGAATGAATGCAGATACATGATTTTGTTGGAATAATGTGTGTGGGCAGTTCTTGTTTGTGAGTGTTTGCGGTGGATGTTGGGTGTGAAATGAATAAGTAAGGCTGCCCTGCTGGGTACCCTCGTTCGGTCCCATGACAGGGACCTTGCTTGCTAGTCTCCTAGGTGCCCCGCTGCGCACACTTTTTCAACCTGTGTTATTCACCACTCTGTTGATGTCAGCAATGATGACATGTTGCAACCTGTCAATGGTGATTGACCTTACCAAGCCCAGGCCTGCTAAACATGCACACATTTTTTGCCCCAACTTGTTGTGCGCTGATCTTGTCTAAGAAATCATGATAACATTGGTCATCACTCATGCGTTCCCTTTCTTCACATCTTTGATTTGCACATTTATTTGCCGAGTAGTTGTTTAGCCTTTATTGCTTATCAGTTAAAGTTGTTTGATAGACAGAGTGTGCGATTTAAGCATTTGGGGACATGCTGTGTGCATGTGTCTCTGGGAGACAGTTTGATTGGGAAGAGTATTTATTGCTTATCAGTTAAAGTTGTTTGTGATAGTGATGGATAGACAGAGCGTGCGATTTAGGCATTTGGGCACATACTGTGTGCATGTGTCTCTGGGAGAGTTTGATTGGGAAGAGTATCTTCCACTAGTAGATTTGCTTAGAATAATTCTGAGCATTCGGCTACTAAGATGAGCCCTTTTATGCTAATGTATGGATTTTAGCCTAGATCCTTGTGGTGCTGGGGTTTCACATGCATCTTGTCTTTCTCGTATCAATAGACTGAAAGAGGTGCTGGGTGTAGGAGATAGCTTGGTGTCTTACCAAGAGCTTGCAAGACTTGAGGATATATCTTTTTTGTGGTTGTTGATTGTAAGGACCAACCCTTCGAAATAGTATGGTTTCTGGAATCTGAGTGGATTATTAAATGGAGAGATTGTGCAAATGAGACTATTTCTTAACTTGAGAGTCAATTTGAACTCCCTATCTAGAACATGGGCAACATGGTGTCTAAAAGGGGGAGACAACTGCTCCCATGTAGCTACATGGTTGTCTATGTCTCCTCTGTGTGGAGGGGGAGATTATTATATCCCGTTCTTTGAACATAACGAGGATAGCATGAGATTGGACAATTTACTTAGTGTGAATTGGATTATTGGGCTATATAGTTGGGTTGAGGCTCATTTTTGAGAGAATTCTTCCCTTGGGAGAGGGACCATTGGGCTGGTCGGCCCATTGGCTAGTCGCATCAGTGACACTGTCAGAATGCACAGCGAAAATGAAGACAACTGCTGTAGAGAGCAATACACAGATGAAAGAGAGAGAAGCTAGTGTAACTCTGCTATATACACCAATAAATCCCGGAATACACAATGGAGAGTGTGTGGGGGTAAGGGGCCATTTTATGTGGCCCCAGGCTGCTGGTCGGCCAGCCCAAAGACAGCCGACAACAGCCCACGACCAGTACAAGCCCAGTCGGCCAGCAGAAGGGCAGTCGGCCAGGGCTGTACAGCAGGTCTTGTATCAACAACCAGTTGGCTAGCAAAAGGAGACAGCTGACAGCCCTCCCACACCCAGAAAAATGGGAAAAAAAATACTTGGAAGTAAAAATGGGAAACACCAAAACTGGGTGGGCACACCCACAACAGAGGTCCTGCCATAGTGTACAGTCAGGGGATGACTTCTAACACCCCCTCTCAGCTCCTGGATGTGGAACCAACCCCAGTGAGTTGGAGTGCGGCCGGAGCATAGCATGAGGTAGAGACTTCGTGAAGAGGTCCGTTGCATTGTCCTTCGTCGAACAATAAAGAAGCAAGATGTCACCAGCCAAAATATTCTCACGAACAAAGTGATATTGTATCTCTATGTGCTTGGTCCGGGCATGGAAGACCGGGTTCCGAGCAATAGCGATATAGCTCTGGTTATCGCACTGGACTGGATGACCATGGGCTCCTTCTGTGGATACCCAATCTCGCCAAGTAACCTCCGCAGCCACGCAACCTCGCAAGCAGCACCACAAGTAGCCCGGTACTCTACCTCCGTTTTGATGACAAGGCAATAGTTGGCTACCTCTTGTTGCTCCATGAAACAGCTCTCCTGAGCCGAGGGAAAAACTGTAGCCTGATGTAGATCTCCTCGTGTCTGGATCTCCTCCCCAATCTGAGTCACTCCAACCTTGGAGTCGAACTCGTTCCTTTGTTTCACCTCCAGTGGTGTAGAAGAGTCCAAGATCCTTCGTACCTTGCAGATACCGCAAGATCCGCAATCCTGCGTCCCAATGAGACTTCAACGGCATTTGCATAAATGAGCTCAACAGCCCCACAGGAAAGCTCAAGTCCAATCTAGTGTTCGGCAACCAGATCAATGAACCAACCAGCTTCTGGTGTACAGAGGCATCAACCGGCTCACAAGGATCATTCACTGTAAGCTTGGTGTTCGGGTCCATTGGTGACGTGATAGGATTGCGGTTTTCCATTCCAAAGGCCTCAAGCAACTCATGGACATACCACTGCTGAGAGACAAAGAACCCCCTTTGGGTCTGTCAGATCTCCAATCCCAAGAAGAAGTGGAGTAAGCCTAAATCGGTCATCTCAAACTCCTTTGACAAGGCAACTTTCATCACTGCAATGTGCTCCATATGACCGCCGGTGAGAATGAGGTCATCCATATAAAGGATGATCAATGTGACCATACCGCGTTCTCGAAAGAGAGATAGGTTGGGATTTGCAACCGATCTCTGAAATCCAGTCCATAGAAAGAAGGAATCAATCTTCTGATTCCAAGCCCTGGGAGCTTGCTAAAGACCATACAAGGCCTTCCGCAACCTGTAAACCATCCCCTTTGATCCTGGAACCTCAAAGCCTGGAGGCTGCTCAACAGACACCTCCTCTTGCAGGTCACCATTAAGGAACGCAGATTTAACATCCATTTGAAATATGGGCCACCGGTGAGAAGAAGAAAGGGCAAGAAAGGTCCGAATCGTGCTCATCCTCGCTGTCGGTGCAAAGATATCCTCATAGTCGATGCCAGGCTGCTGAGCAGAACCCTTAGCCACAAGTCTGGCTTTGTGTTTGTCCACCGACCCATCTAACGTATACTTGGTCTTAAAGACCCACTTGACACCAATGACAGACTGGTTCGGCCTCGGAACCAACTCCCAAGTGTTATTCTTCTCAATGGCATCTAGTTCCACCTGCATAGCTTTCCTCCAAGTGTCCTGTGCAAGGGCTTCCTTGATGGAAGTGGGCTCTTTGTCCCGCACGATACGAGACATCAAAGCATAGTTTACCTGTAAAAGCTCCGTTGAATGACTTTTTTCCATGAACTCTATGCGATCTTTGAGGTCCGCCGTCCTCTGTGGTCCATTCGGAGGGAAGCTCCGTAACACCCGACTCCCAAAGGGTGTCTACCAACCACCTGGGTACTCGAATAGAACGCGGGCTCATCTCCAGCTGCTGCGGGGGCTCATCTCCAGCTGCGGGCTCAACCTCCTCAACTGACTGAGGTTGTCCAGCTGGAACAATCGACTGGGAATCATCATCAAAATCATCTGGGTCACCAAGAAGTGGCGGCTCATCAACAGCGGAAACCGGAACATGTTCATCAAAAACCACATCCCTGCTGACCACAACCTCGTTCCTCTCTGGATCATACAACTTGTATCCCTTGGAAAGAAAGTTATATCCCACAAAGACAAGCTTTTGGGACTTAGAGTCGAGCTTCCCCCTCTGCTTCTTTGGGATGTGAACATATGCATCAGGTTTCCTGCCAAAATACGCCTCAAAGGGAGTCATGTTCGGTACTGAAGTAGTCGGAGAACGGTTGAGGATATGGACAGCTGTAGCCACAGCCTCTCCCAAAAGTGGACGAGGAAGATCACGATGCTCAGCATCGTCTTCATCATCTCCACCACAGTCCTGTTCTTACGCTCAACTACTCTATTCTCTGATGGGGCGAACTTGTATTGACCAGCTCCCGCTTGATGCCATGTTCCGCACAAAACCGAACGAAGGCATTGGAAGAAAATTCTCCTCCTTTGTTAGCCCTAAGTGTCTTAGTCTGCAAGCCAGACTCTTTTTCCACCATCACATGCCACTCCTTGAACTGAGCAAAGCTTGGTCCTTCTGTGAAAGGAAAGAGGAATGCTTCCCCCCTTTGCCATTGGGAATGATCTCCATCCGGCCCTCACTGTGTATCGGTATGGTGGAATTGTCGCCAATGAAAATGCGTCCTGACTGCTGTTTCAGATCGTGAAAGAAGTCACAGGTAGGAGTCATGTGCGTGGAAGCACCACTATCAAGAATCCATTCCTGAGTATCCTTGGCGGTGAAGCCAACTGTGTTTTTAAACCTTTTAAGCTAAAATCTTTTTGCCCCCTTTCACACATGGGGTTATCCACACATGGGCTTCCATCTTCACTCCCACCTGATGCCATTCACACTGTCCACCATGTCCCCGTGCACATCTGCATCTTGTCCAGAGAAAAACACAGGGTCATGACATACCCCCCTCTTGAAAAATGGCAAGCGTCCTCGATTGCACTCAATGGCACAGTAAAGCATCTCATGAGCAAAGATACCCCATATGACAAAAACAATGGCCTTCCAATGCATCTGGGTGATAAAATAATCATCCTGCACAATAAGCCACACTGTCCTCTTGCTTGTTCCTTCAGAACCTACAGCAAAAGTCTAAAACCAAATGGAAACACGTTAACTGTGTTAGCCAAAAACAAAACCATGCATCATTCTACATATGACAAACATATGCATGACACATATATGCATTCGCAAACAATATGCTCCTCAAAATGCTCTACCTACTCCAAAGTAACAGTCTTAGGGCTGCTCGCAAGCCTTACGCCCATGGGCATCCCGCAGGACCCATGACTGAAGGTAAAACATGAGCATATGAAAGCACTCAATGCATCCAAACACTACATCTACCAAGTACTTTCCCACATATGTCTCATGGCCATCCCGCAGGAGTTACACCCAATGGTGCATCCATGAACATAATAAAGCACTTGATGTATCATACCAACATACATGCAGCACATGACACAATGCAGAGTATTTCCCAATGTATTCTCAATGATACCAGGATCCAATGGCACCAGAATACAAAAATACCTCTACCTCAAAAAGTGTATGCATACATGCACAAACAGAGTTCGATCCATATTTCCATGAACCAAACCAACTCTAGGACTGCTCGCAAGACTTATGTCCTCCATAGAGTTATCCATAGTTGCAGTTAGAGTTCCAGGTGCGCGCGACTGTGAACCATACTCAACCATCATCTCATGTGTCTAGAACACAAGATCATAGAAGTCCCATAAGCAGATGTACTGTCAGCCTCAGTACCTTCGGGTGAATACAAAGATGTCACCAAGCGACTCCTAGATAACAAATGAGCCTGTCTGTAACAACAAGGGAGCGGAGGTGCTACCCCCCTCTTGAGCATCAGGCAATGCTCCAGACCTATGCTCTGCTGAACCTGAATGAGCCGTAACAAGAGTCGACTCCAACTCAAAGGCATCAAGATAAAGCTGCAACTCCCGAGGTGAATCTGCTAAGTCACCCTTCTCCATCCACTTCGCATCCATCAGTGAACCTCCTCCATCCACTTCGTATCCATCAGTGAACAGCTCTTGAACTTCACAGGATAGCGACGGGAAACCTTACCCTGTACCTTTCTTTCCTTATGTGCCAGTATATGCTCAGGAATAAGAACCTCGTCAAGTTCCTCCGCTTCCATCTAAGCCTCATCTGATACATCCTCAGGCACCCAAAACCTGCTTGCACTCCACCCAAGTGGTAAGCACAAGTCCTTGATGAAGCATAGTAGATCACCACTGCTAAACATAGAAAGAAACTGTCTTTCGAACCCATGAAGCCGCTATGAAGATACCACCGGTGACAAACTGTCGAAAGCCATAGCCTTCAACGCATCTCCTGCACCATAACACTTCAATTGCTTCTTGTTCCTGGCCGACTACTTCGTGTCCTTGGTGTCTTTTCTCTCGAGCTTCATCTTCAGCTCTTGCTCTTCACCTCATATAGGCAAAGACACACAACCCTGCACTGTGTCCTGCACTTCCTTTTCACTTTCCTCATGTTGAAGCTTTTGATGTGACTCTCATGCGACAACCACGAGCTCGCCCCCTTAGGAAAGTTAGCGATTGTCCCGACCAAAGCAACCACGGACTCGCCTCCTTGAGAAAGTCGACGATGTGTCCCGGCAAACGGAACCTTGTAAACCGGCCTTCAGAGAGCAAAGGGCGGTGGAACAAACACTCGCACATAAAACACTTCAACGCCATTGAAGACCTAGAAAAGGAAAACAAACAGGGGGAGCTAGAGTGCTCCTGCAAACAGTACACGGACACCGATTGGCCCCTAAACGCAGTGGCGCCCCTTGCGGTATTTCTTTAATTGATTATAAGAGCTTTGATTACAATATAAGGCTGGTAGCTCAGCCGTCGCAGTAGAACCCTTGAAGCCTGCAAAGAACCTGCATCTGGCTTCTTGTCCACTCGGCATCCACAAACAAATCCAGCCATTGCTCACATCGAAAGACTCTCTCACATTGAGTCTGCATACAGAAGCTTTCTCCCATGATCAAGGCTGCCACAACCATCCATAGCCTCTCACACTATGAACAGCATCACACCCTGACACATCCAGTGCTTCTGCATCACAACACAGACTCCCAAACTGTCTCTCAAAAGAGAACTCGTATCACAGCACAGCATACCATACAGTTGACACACCTGTACAAACCCTCTCTACGTTCCAAGGGTACTATCCATCTCTGTCATGGATTCCCTGTCCCTTGTCCTATCAGTAGCAAGGCTGTACCAAGCATGTGTCCATTCCTATACCTTCTGCCTGCATGTGACCTATCTCCTGGAGAAACCCAAAAACATGTTTCTTCGAGAAAACCTACGACCTGTTTCCACATGAAACCCTTAGGCCTGTTTCCCTTTTGAAACTTCTGTCCTGTTTCCCATGCATCTAGTTACCTGTTCCCTCATGAAACATCTGGCAACATAGAGATGCTCATAACTGTAGTTCCCACTGTTCCTTTCTAGCTGGAAGAAAACAATCTGCTCCATGAGCACGCAGCCATGCGAGCTTGCTTCACTCCCATGCCAAGAAACATAACCACATGACCTGTACTTGTAGCCAGAAACCCAAGTACATTGCTGAATTTGCAACCAAACAAAAACAGCCCATAAACTGTCCCAAAACAGTCCCGAATCCAAAGCATAAAAAGGCTGAAAGTCTCATCAGTTGAACGCCATCGTCATGATGTCTATGTTCATGAATATCCAGCCCTTGTTCACTCTTATGCTGTCCTTGAATGTACAGATCTGAAAAACAGCCCCGTACCCGTCTGTACCACCTCGGGATACGTGCCAGGAGTTGTACTTGCACAATCAGCCTACTGTCCTGATTTTGGTCGCTTGAATCTGTGTAACTAGGCCTGTCCAGCACCTGTCTGCACCGCCTGCAGCAACTGTACTTGCTGTACCTGGCTGTCCGTACACTGTACGGCAGCCGTACAGTATGGTACTGCTGTTGTACCTGCTGGTACAGCCTGACCAGACCCTGTGTGCAGCAGAAATCCTTGCAGCAGCTCCTATGCGCAGCCAGCAACAGAAGAGAAAAGAGGGTATTTGCAGCAGATCTGACCGTACAGTGCTGTACGGCTGGTTTGCACTCAGAAAATCAGCAACAGCAGCACGGCTTCTCCAACGACCCTTCTCCTCTCCTTTTCCACGCTTGAGAACATGCGCTTCAAGGCTCCTCCACGACTCCTTTCCCAAAAAGCACACGTGGCCCCAAAATAGCATAAGGGCCACGTTTCTTTAATGAAAAGCTTTATAAATGATTACAAAGGTTTTTAAACCTTTTAAGCTAAAATCTTTTTGCCCCCTTTCACACATGGGGTTATCCACACATGGGCTTCCATCTTCACTCCCACCTGATGCCATTCACACTGTCCACCATGTCCCCGTGCACATCTGCATCTTGTCCAGAGAAAAACACAGGGTCATGACAGAGGGATTTGGAGCCAGATGAGGACAGGTACAAGGAGATCCGTGCCCTATGTGTGCGTAGGTGGAACTCCTACTCCTCTCCTTTTTGCATGCAGTAGCCTATGTGGTGGACCCTGAGTTTCAGGGTAAAGGGCAAGAAAGTGACGCAGAGGTGAGCAAGCTATGGAGACTGAATACAATCGAAGAAAGCACTTGTAAACTTTCTATTCTCTTGAAAGATGCGGTCCATCACATGATTAAATGTGGTTGTGGTATTTGTGAATCTGGCATAACGTGATACTCAAAAAGTTCAAAAGTTGTGCAGAATGCTTATCTTGGTGTACCACATGCACTTGGTGATAGCCACTCTTAAGACCTATACGGCTAAAGCAAACCGATCCATCCAACTTACTCAGGATGTCATCAATGTGTGGAAGTGAAAATTGATTCTTGATTGTGAGCTTGTTTAACGCTCTATAATCCATGCACATACGATATGATCCGTCTTTCTTTTGTACTAGGAGGACTGGTGAGCAATATGGCAAAGAGCTTGGTTAAACTAAACTTTTCTCCAATAGCTCATTTACCCGTTTCATAATTTGTTCTTGCTGTGCTACACACACAGTAAGGTGGCCTACTAGGTGGTGACCTACTAGGTGTTACCTGGCACTAGAGCAATGCAATGATCTTTGATCCTTTAAGGACTTAACCCCCCTGGTAGTTCATCAGCAAAAAATCATTAACTCATGCAATAATTTTAGCCTATCACAAGAAAGAGTGCCTACATGTTCATGAGAATGTTTAACTTTATCTCGTACTACAAATAGCATGTACGGGGAAATACTCTTCTTCAATTTGTACACGGGTTTCAATGGGAATAGTGTTTCCCTCTGAACAAGCATCTATGACATGCTCTTGGCTTCTATGCATAAAAGTGATCTTATTGGCCTTCTAAACCTTGCGTGGATCAAGACGCGCATGCCAAGGCTAATTAAGCAATACATCATAGCCATCTAAAGGGACAAGAAAGTTTTCATGATCCAAATACCCTTGAATGCGTGTGCGCAACTTGTCATTGATTTGCGTAACCTGTACATCTTTGCCAACAAAGGCAGCCCCTATATCAATGCCCAAAGTAACTGCCATATGGAATTATCTGCTCTGTAGAATCATCAAACATAGATCTTGAGCTATCCCCATGCTTTGCATACAACCATATCCTTGTTATCATGTGATGTATTTCCTTGCACATTGGGAATAATATGCACGGTAGGCTTTGCACCCTTAGCATCTTCACTTTTCTTCTTGTTTAGGCATTTCTTAGACATATGCTCGGTGCTACCACATGTAAAGCATTTCCCTTTGCGCATATATTGACTTTTTTTTTTTGTTTTTTGTTTTAGTCAGCCTTTTGGAAAGGCTGTTTCTTGTCATTGTTATTTTCAGCTTTTGGACCATATTTGGCATCATTTTGGTCCCTTTTAGGTCGATGTCCGCCTTTCTGCAGGTTTGGACTAGACCTGTCTTTGCCCTTTCCTTACTGGATTGCTTAAGCTTTAACTCCAATTGTTCCGTAGCAAGGGGGGAGGCTATGAGCTGCAAGTATGATTAGGATGCAACTCAATGCTTGATTGATAGGCTGGATGAAGGCGTGACTGAAATTTCCTCTTCTTCTCATCATGTTCCTAGTATTCCATGATGAGTTTCTACGGACAGTTTTGTATCACCCTAGTGAGAGAGCTATGTTTTGTTTCTATTTTATTTTTCATTCCATGGACATTATCGTATCACTTTGGTCTCATAGGCCCATTGGGTCTTTAGTAGATGCGCAATATATCTTTCTTTCTTTCTTTTTCTCTCTCAGAATATGCATAAAAGGTGAGACCTCTAACAACACATCTTTGAAAACTTGTTCACATGTTGTTGTACGGTCTCATGATCCTTTTGATCTATTTTGTCCCACTTTTGTGTAAGCTTTGTATGGCATTTGGAGGCAAGAATTGAGCATAGAATTGTTCTTCCTCCCAAGTGGAAATAGGTCGATGTGATAACTTTTTGGATATCCATCAATGTGGACAGTTGTGCGTTTTAGAAACATACTAGCATGGTGAACTTTAGATTTCTCCGTGAATGCCTCATTAGGGAAGGCTATGTCAAATTGGGCAATGCCCACTCTCTCTCTCTCTTTGGTGCCCAAGGTTATGATCTTCCACACCTCACCCGCAGTCAGGAGCCACACTACTCTCACATTAGCAGGAGGGCGGGTCGTGGTGGTGAGCTCTTATGTTTACCTTGGCATCACATTTACTAGCTCAGCTGGACGCTTCCCCATGGCTCAGGCAGTCCGAGAGAGAGTGACCCGGGGGTATGCAGCTCTTGCTGGCCTTGAGCGTCAGTGTCATCAGGCACATTTTCAGGAACCCCGCACGAAGGGGTGGCTCTTTGATACATTAGTGACACCAGCCTTGATGTATGCAGCAGCGGTTTGGGCACCAGGGCTTGCAGCCTCCACATGGGTACAGCTGAAGAGACCACAGATCTTGATGCTCTCGAGGATGATACGCAACAAACCATCCGTCCCGCACGACATTGTTCGAGCTGAGTTTGCTGCACCACCTATGGCAGTGGAGGCATTGTTCGAGACGATCTCCTTTATATACAGGATGAGGGAGATGCCCACGGAGAGATTATCCTGTCGAGTTTTTGAGGCATCTAGACAGCTAACCGAGGCTGGACACACTGGATCTTGGTATGCACAGATGCTACAGTGGTTCTCACATCATGGGATAGACATTGAGCGGTTGCCACCTTTTCAGTATGATCAGTCTGCTCCACGGGGTTACCTCTCTCACAATGAGAGGAACAGAGTGATGAGACAGGACATATGGCAGCGCTACATACAGGAGACATGGACAGCACCGGAGAGCCAACTACCACCGAAGATGCTGTATTTCAGAGACCACTTTATGAGCATCTCAGGGGATGGGTTTATACAGCGACCGCGGTATATGGATGTATACATGCCCGACAGCTCTCACGTTGCTATTGGACAGCTACGAGTCTCATCACATCAGCTAGAGATAGAGGCTGGGAGAGTGGCACGAGTTCCGAGAGCCGAGCGGATATGCAGATTGTGCCGCGAGGAGGTGGAGACTGAGGATCACTTTGTATGTAGATGTAGAGCCCACCAGGGGGTCAGAGATAGATATGCAGGATTGTTTGAGGAGCACTCTTCACTACATCAATTGATGGAGGCCTCGGACCCGACAGCTTGGCAGACTACTACTAGAGCTTCATAGTTCTCGAGAGAGACTCCTCCACTAGGGGTGGGAGACAGTCCCAGCTCACACATTTCTTCCAAAGAGCTATGCCAGTGCCAACTGATGTACCACGTGGGGTGACCGCACAGAGAGCAGAGGAATTGAGAGCCAGGAGGAGACCTAGAGAGACTGGACACAGAGCACCCCGACTCCATCACCGAGAGATAGCAGCTATCCGGATGAGACACCAGATGGAGACACCGGAGAGGCTAGCTCGCTTTCATTCAGACTCAGGGTACATGTTCACGCCACTCACAGCCTCAGCATCGGCGATGTATGATATCTTATATCCCTCTTATGGCACTGGATGTAGTTAGACATAGATCTGCATAGCATGCTTGTACTACCCCTTCAGCATATAGAGATGCATCTTGCCTTAGCACTCCATCCACATCCCCACCCCCCTTTATATTGTTTGTATATGGGCTCCACCGATCCATGATGATTCACAGTTGTATCCAGACACATGCACACTTTTTCTTTTCTTTCTTTTCCTTTTCTTTCTTTTCTTTTCTTCCGATGACTGGAAGAACACAGTTGTATTATTTTTTGTCTCATAGGCCGCCGACTTTGGCCTCTCGTAGACGTTAATATATCTTTCTTTCTTTCTTTCTTTCTTTCTCTCTCTCCTTGTACTCGTCTTTGGTCATGCACCATTAAGCATGAACCAATCCCTAGAGCAATAGGACAAAGATATGCTGCAAGGGTTTCTCACACCTTCGGAGGGTTCATTGGACCAGGTGCTTTTCACAGGTATCTCACACCCCCGTAAAGTTCATAGGAGCTTACCTTGCATTTAAAATTTGTTTGCAGCGGAACTATTCACGTGTGCTGTTTTTCTCTAGTAGGTACTGGTCTTGGGCGGTATTCTCCCATGGGCTCAAGCAAGGCTCCTGTGACAAGAGGTGTAGTGAGTCTCTCTCTGACCATTCCAAAAAGATCCCCTTTTAACAAACAAGTTTGCAGAAATGAGCACTTTTCGCTCGGGGTTAACTCGGCTGGTTTCAGACTCAATTTGCTCATGGGACGCCTGTAGCAGTCTTTCGTCCCCTGAGTTCTGAGTAAGGGTGCATTCATGGGCACCCTGGCTGTGAGCAGGGCTTCACAGGAGCTGGTTGACCTCTCTCAGCAGGAGGTACAACCGTGTATAAAGCTGGTTTAGCTGTATCTAATGACAACGTGGCAGTTGGTACAACAGGTACAGTTCAGAGAGCAGTAGCTGTGGTACACCGGTCAGCTTTGGGCACCTGCGATTAGCTCAACGAGGCAGCCAATCATGCACAAAACAGCCATACAAAAATTCAGCTGTGTGCAACAAGGTATGGCAGCAGGCAGGAGCAAGGGACAGCAAGTTTGGTGCTGAACATCAGTCCTCTTCAACAGCTATGGAGAAAGTCAACTTTTTTTGCAGGAGAGAGAGAGAGAAAGAAAGAAAGAAAGAAAGAAAGCTGTATCAACGTCTACTAGAGGCCGAACTCGACCTATGAGACAAATCAATGTACAACTGTCAATGTCTTCTGGATGTCCAGAAAAAAAAAGGACAAAATGAACATGAAGTAAACTATGAAAGTATTGAGCTAGTGGGGGGGTGTGATGGATGGAGCACTACTGCTAGAGGCTCAGTATGCAACCTATATGCGCAGGGTATACAAGAATGCAATGCAGATCTGTCTAGCTCCAACCAGTACCATAATGGATGTGATACATAGGCGATGGCGAGGCAAAAATACCTCGGAGCATGATCTCCGGGTGTGAGTGTAAGTGAGCTAGCCGCTCGTGGATATGGTGCTGATTTTGAGCCCGTATCTATGTGATCTCCCTCTGATGTAGTCTGTAGTCTAGGAGTCTGGTAGCCTGGTGCTCTCGGTCTCCGTCTGGCTCGGAGGTCCGCAGTGCGCTGAAGTGTACACTGTAACCCCCTCCTGTGTCAGGGTAGGCACTGGGATAGATCTCTGGAAGAAATCAGTGAGCTGGAGCTGTCGCCCACCTCTCCCTGTGGTATGAGTTCGTAGCAGTGTCTCTCTGTGGCGCTGTCTCTAGCAAGAACTGGCCAAATCTGTGCTGGTCTGCGGACTCCATGATCTGGCAGAGTGAGGGATGTCCACTGAAGATGGTGGTGTATCTCTCTCTAATGACACTATATGCTGTGCATCTGCATACATAATGTTCCTCACTCTCAACCTCCTCCTGGCATAGTCTGCATATCCTCTCTGCTTTGGGGATCCGTGTTGCCCTACCTGCCTCAATCTCAAGCTGGTGTGATGACACTCTGAGCTGGCCAATCACCACTCGGGCACTGTGAGGCATGTACAAATCCATGTATCCAGGTCTCTGTATGAATCCATCCGCTGAGATACGCATAAACTGATCTCTGTAGTATAGCATCTTCGGCGGTAGAGGCTGACTGGGTGTAATCCAAGTCTCTTGAGTGTATCGCTGCCATAAATCCTGCCGAAGGACTCTGTTCCTCTCACTGTGAGAGAGCTGGATGTGTGGTGCATGTCTATCATACTGGAAAGGTGGCAGGTGATCTATGTCAAGACCAACACGCAAATCCAATGGGAGGTGCGTATGTTTAGGCCAGCCACCTTTGAGGACGCACTCTCGCTTGCGCGGAGTGCAGAAATGAAACACAATGGTGGCAAGCCCAAGACTTCCCAGCCGGCTTCTCCCAAGGCTAACGCCTCGGGGGGCAAAAGCCAGAACCAGACAGGGTCTTCCCCAGGACAGATCCCGGGAGCCACTAGCTCCAAGAACTCGAACAATGCGTCTAAGCTTACTCCAGACCAAAAAGCGGAGGCAGGCAAGACAGGTGGCAAGTTGAGTGCTGAGGAGCTTTCTCAGTACAAGAAGGAGGGTAGATGTTTCTTTTGTCACACAAAAGGACATACTTCTCGGGATTGTCCGAAGAAGCCTCCAAAGGCCACCGCCGCCTCCACAGCTTCCGTGGTGAGCACAGCTCCCACACAGACCCCAGTGGCTACCCCTAGTTCTTCAACCCCCAGTGCTTCAGTTGGAGCAATTATTAGCCGGGAGCTCGAAGATAAGCAGAAGGGCGCCCATGACCAGGAGTATGAGCGCAACGAATTGCTCAAGTCCTTTGGCTACATAGGTGGCCAGAGAGTCGTTGTCTTGTTTGACAGCGGCAGCACAGAGGATGTGGTCACGGAACAGGCCGCTAGACGTGCCCGTTTCGAGCTGACTCCGGTGGACAAACAGGTTGAGGGTTTTAGCACAGGTATGACAACGAGCGTCAAGTATGAAGCTCTAGGTGCTAAGTTAGTGATTCAGGGCATAGAGTTTGTGCGTGACTTTATGGTTGTCCCTCTTGTAGGAGCAGACATAATTTTGGGTATCCAGTGGTTTCACAAGTTTCTTCCTGATGTCAAGTGGGACAAGCACACGTTCCAGATCAATCGGAATGTGTCAAACACCCCAGTGACCATTAAGTGTGAGCCCGGTATTCCGAACTTTCCGCTCATAAGCCACTTGCAGGCTAAGCGAGCAGTCAGGAAAGGCGCACAGTGTGCGATGATTTACATCCAGACAGCCCAGACTGTGGCCAGTGCTTCCGAGAAGTACTCGGTTCTCCATGAAAAGTTCCAGAAGATTTTTCTTCGGGACAGTCTCCCTCCCCAGCTCCCCCCATCCAGACCGGAGGATCACAGGATTGACCTCCTCCTAGGCTCGGAACCCCCGAGCAAGTTTCCGTATCGCCTTTCTAAGGCAATGGAATCGGAGTTGGACCGCCAACTCCAAGAATTGTTGCAAGCTGGCTTCATCCGCCCCAGCGTGTCGCCATTTGCAGCACCGATCTTGTTTGTCAAGAAGAAAGATGGGTCTTCCCGGTTGTGTGTCGATTATCGTACACTCAACAAGTTGACTATCAAGAGCAGATTTCCGATGCCTCGAATTGACTATATTCTCGAGAGGCTGAATGGAGCAAAGGTTCTCAAAACTGGATTTAAAGAGTGGGTACCACCAGGTACGGATTGTTGAGGGGGACATCCCCAAGACAGCCTTCCGTACAGAACGGGCCCACTATGAATTTGTGGTCATGCCATTTGGATTGACGAATGCCCCAGCTACATTTAACCGCATGATGATGCGTATTTTCCGGGAGTTGATTGGAGAGTGTGTGTTCATATTTCTGGACGACATACTCATATTTTTAGCTACAGTTGAGCAGCATGACATTGATGTGGAGAAAGTCCTTAAGTTGCTGGAAAGCAACGAGCTCTATGTCAATGAAAAGAAGTCAGAATTTTATCTGTTCCAGGTACATTACTTGGGATATATAATTAGTGCCGAAGGCATTCGACTTGATCCGGCTAAAGTGGCCGAGATTGTTAACTGGGAAGTACCTCAGACTGCTTATGACATTAGATCATTTGTGGGTATATGCCAGGCATATTCCACCCACATTGACAAGTTTTCTGATCTCTCGGCAGATCTCACCGATCTGCTAAAGGGAGTGAAAACCAAAAGGCAAAAGATTCGAATGACTCCACGAGTGTTGGAGGCATTCTAGAACCTCAAGGTGGCTTTATCAGAAGCGCCTTGTTTAGCCCTTGCCTCGTGGGACGAACCATTTCAGGTGATCACCGATGCGAGTAACATCGCAATTGGAGGTGTATTGCAACAGAATGGTCATCCAGTAGCTTACATGTCTCGTAAGTTATTGCCCGTCGAGAAGAATTACTCAGTCTATGATCGTGAACTCCTAGCAGTTATACAGGCCTTGAAACATTGGAAACATTTCCTGTATGGCCGTGACTTCGAGGTTCGCACTGACCATCAGGCATTGCGCTGGATTCAGACGATGCCAAGTGCACAGTGGAGTGATCGACAACACCGCTGGAGTCAGATATTCCAGCAGTTCGGTGGTTTGATTGAGTACCTTCCAGGAAAGGCCAATCCAGTGGCCGATGCTTTGAGCAGGAAGGGACAAGTATCTACAATTCAGACCACTAGACTTGACCTTGTTGGTACAGGACTAGAGGACATGAAGCACACGTACGCGGATTCCGAAGAATTCGGCACTCAGTGGGAACAGGCATTGGATGCCACAGGACCATGTCATTTTCTGATACGCGATGGTTGGCTTTTCTACAAAGGCCGACTATGTGTCATGAAGTCATTCCGGGCAGCTCTTCTCCATGATGCCCATGACGCCATTACAGGTGGTCATAGGGGCATGAATTCGACTCTGGAGAAATTAGAACGGCAATACTATTGGCCAAAGATGAGGCGTGATGTGTTTACATATGTACAACGCTATGACATTTGTCAAAAGGTGAAAACTCCTCGTGGAAAGAAGATAGGGTTGTTACAGCCTTTGCCAATTCCTAAGGGTCCTTTCCAGGACATTTCGATGGACTTTGTCACAAATTTGCCTCCCAGTCCGAGTAAGCGTAATACACAGTGTTTACCTATTGTTGATAGGTTCAGCAAATTTGTTATGCTTATTCCTTGCAGGGCCAATGTGACCGCCGAGGATGTTGCCCAGCTATTCATTCGGCATTGGTACCCGATTGGCGGGATTCCTAGAACCATAGTGTCAGACCGAGATGCCAAGTTTACCAGTCATTTTTGGAGGGCATTGTTTGATAATTTTGTTACTAAGTTGAATTTTTCCAGTGCATTCCACCCACAGACAGATGGCCAGACAGAGATATACAACCAGTTGGCCTTTGATGTGCTGAAGTGTTATGTCCACGATCAGCAAGGTAAGTGGGAATCGTTTTTGCCTTTAGTTCAAGTTGTTTTGAATGACTCTTTTTCTTTAGCTATTGGCAGGACTCCATATGAGGCAGCGTTTGGAAGGCCTTTCTAGTCGTTGTTAACCAGGACTTCGTCTTCAGTACCGGAGGCAAACACTCTTGAAAACCTTCTGATGCAAAAACGCACCATCTGATGCAAAAACGCAGGTAGAGAGAGAGTAGAGAGAGAGAGAGAGAAGTGCTGTTAATTCAATATATACTATGGTACAAAAAGGGTACATGTCTGCAGCCCTTGGCTGCCTTTCTGAAAAGGTGGTAATTTGGTAAAACACCCAAAATTCTGCCCTAGACTAGGACCCTACTGATCCAAACCCCTAGTGGGCTGAATGAATGAAACATAGAGCAAGGGGGCCGTTTTATATGGGTCTTGGACCCCTTTTTATGCTGGCCGACTGCTGGTCCGCCAGTTCCATGTCCATACTAAAGTCTAATATTTAGCGCTGCCCGACTGATGATAAACTCTGCCCTACTGGATCTGTTGCTTGTTTATGATGCGCCTGATGCTGCCCAAGTCCTCTGATTCAGCCGACTGGTTCTGTGAGCAGCCGACAGCATCCCTTTGGTTCTTCTCCAAGCCTTGCTTCAGTCTACACTGCAGAGGTGCTCTGTGCTCTGTGCTCCATCATCTTGGTTCTTCTACTGGGTTCATACTCTTTATCTGGTTGCCTTTTCTGGATCTAGCCCTGAGAATGTCCATGGCATCTATGATGCACATGACATCCCCCTTTGCTAAACTTGATGACGGGAATCCAACCTGCTCTTGGATGACTGTCATCATCCCAATCCTGTCCCGAAGTCCCTCTGTCATCATCCGTCAATGGCAAACCCTTTTCTCTGAAATCCCGGCGTGTTCTCCAAACCACTCTGTCTGTGATGAAGATCTATGCATCTGGTCTTCCTCTAGTCCACAATCCATTCCTGCCCTGGCTCTGAACACCGTCTTGGTCTTCTTTCTTGGAACCGAGTCTGGCACTCTCACATCACCCTTGGAGGATCAACCTCCCTTGGGACCGTTACCTGAGAACCTATCTGGCTCACGGCACTGCCATCCCCATCTGGCACTGTGGAACACCACCAACAAACCTCCTGGGAGTTCTTCCCGCTTCTGTGCTCCTCGCCTTGGGCTTCGAATCCGTGTACTTTCCTGTACCTTGGACCTGTACACCATCATCTGGGACTGAATCAGTGTTTAGCTTTGCTGAGCTTGATGCTCTGTTACCAATGTAACACGCGGAGGATGTTGCCCAGCTATTCATTCGGCATTGGTACCCGATTGGCGGGATTCCTAGAACCATAGTGTCAGACCGAGATGCCAAGTTTACCAGTCATTTTTGGAGGGCATTGTTTGATAATTTTGGTACTAAGTTGAATTTTTCCAGTGCATTCCACCCACAGACAGATGGCCAGACAGAGATATACAACCAGTTGGCCTTTGATGTGCTGAAGTGTTATGTCCACGATCAGCAAGGTAAGTGGGAATCGTTTTTGCCTTTAGTTCAAGCTGTTTTGAATGACTCTTTTTCTTCAGCTATTGGCAGGACTCCATATGAGGCAGCGTTTGGAAGGCCTTTCCATTCGTTGTTAACCAGGACTTCGTCTTCAGTACCGGAGGCAAACAGAGTGACGGAGTCTTACCAGGAGATCCTAGAGTCCGTTAAAGACAGATTGGCTAAAGCGCAAGAGGCCTACACTCGACAGGCCAATAAAGACCGAAGAGACATGAAGTTTTCGGAAGGGGATTGGGTGTATCTTCGGATTATGAAGCAAAGATTGAAGCAGGTGGGCAAACGATGCCCAAAGTTGTCTTTCAAGAGCTTCGGACCATTTCCCATCCGGAAAAAGATTAATGAGGTGTCTATGCAGTTAAAGCTACCTCCGAGTTGGACTATGCACGATGTATTTCATGTCAGTTGGTTAAAGCCATATGCAGGTCCACCTCCTTCAAAGGTCAAAGACGAAGCGGAACCAGACATTGTTGATGAAGCAGAAGTAATGGTTCCAGAACAGATCCTTCTGCACCGTTTCAAGCATGGCTCAGGCCGAAGACTACGACAGTTCCTCACGAAGTTTCAGGACCGAGGAACTCATGAAGCGGTATGGCTCGACAAAGAATTTTTCGAAGACTATCCGGCATTATTGACGGATTATTTGGAGGCTATGCAACTTCCGTCAAGTTAAGCAGAAGGGGATGTCACGTGCATCCCGCACTTGGATGCCACGTAGACATTTCTGTACAGAAGGTGCAGGACCTGGGATGGTGAACTGGTCCCATGTGAGCCCAGTCCGGGACGAGTCAGCCAGGGATCCATCTCAGTCGTCCGAGGTCAGGTGTGCACTGTCCTGCACATGAAACAGTGCCAGTCCGCGCTGTGAGTCTCCCTCTAGAATGATGTCAGTGGTTCTGTGTATCTGGTATGGTACCGGATGCCAGATCACTGAGTAGATTATGTTTAGGACAAGGGGCCAGCCCATAGGGCTACCCCGGATCTGAGTGTGGGCATGGGAATGGTGTAGAACCACCCCCATGAGGGCCAAGAAGGCCCAGGCTGAACCCACCAGCCATGGAAGGGCTGTAGGACAGCCCTAGGGCACAGATAAGGCAATCTCCAGGAGATTACAGCCTTTATATGGCTGTAGGGCATGTATGGGGCAGCCCATACAGGCTGCCCAGCCTTGGGATTGTGGACAAAAGTGGTGTCCAGCCAATCAGAAGTAGGCGCATCACTTTCAGCCTGTTAGGAAAAAAAGGTAGTACTTTTTGGGATTTAATTCAGCATTTATTGCTGAATTTCACCAGTCGTGGGACATAGCTTGTTTTTTCAGCTGGCCGACTGCTCCTCAGGAGGAGTATATATAGTGGAGGCCATAATCCCATCATTCATCGCAGTTTTCACCGAGTGCTCAAGCCAATCAAGGGCCAGTCAAGCCAAGGAGATTGCCAAGCAAAGGGGTGGACTTCTGAAGGTCAAGGGCAGGATTTTCCAGCCAAGAAAAGGTCAAGTTTCCTGTATTTGTTTTCAGATTTACATCATTCTAATAAAGCAAATACACCATCCGTGGTGGGGGCCCTACAGAGGGTAATTGGGACCCAATACTGTGTCCTCTCCATCTCCCCCTTCTCTCTCTATTTTTCTGCACATCTCCTTTCAGTTTGTGCGTTAATTGCCGTCGCGAAGAGAGTGCTGATTTTTGAGTTTTGAAGTACCGATCCTTCTCTGAAGCTTTCCGCATATTACAGTTGGAATTGGATGTCTTCTTATTCTCCTTGATTAGTGCCTTCATTGCCGTCTCGAGGGCCTCGAGTTTCTCTTGGAGACTCGGGGCCATTCCTCGAGATCGAGGAGAGAGAGAGAATTATGCTGCTGCAAGGGTGGCCTGAGCAAGGGTCACCACACACCCTAGCGGAGAGGGAGGTGACCCAGCATATTGCCAGCAGTACTGGCCGTCAGTGGCGAACAGAGAGGGCGGAAGCGAACAGGGAACAGCGAAGGTGGCGGTGAGTAGGGGCGAACCAGGGAGAAGGCGGCGGCGAACAAGGAACAACGAAGGCGGCGGTGAGCAGGGGCGGCCCAGGGAGAAGGCGGTGGCGACAGTAGCGAACAGAGGAGAGGGCGGCGAACAGAGGAGAGGGCGGCGAGCAGGGGCGAAACAGCGAACAGGGAGAGAGGCGGGAGAAGCGAAACAGAGGAGAGGGCGGCGAGCAGGGGGGCTGGCGGGAGGGAGGGCTGGCGAGAGAGAGTGTGTGGCGGAGGGCTGGCGAGAGAGAGAGAGAGAGAGAGAGAGAGAGAGAGAGAGAGAGAGAGAGAGAGAGTTATATTAACGTCCACGGGAGGCCGAATCCGACCTATGGGACAGATCAGGTACATCCATTTACATTCCACTCTGGGTATCGATGCCAAAGAGGCATAAAACTGAAAAGAAATAACTCAAAATGAACTCTTAAGACTCTTAAGAGTTTAAATTACAATGGGTTCTATTGCATCTAGTTCGAAATTGAGGTTCAAAATAAAAATAGCTATATTTCATCCATGGATGGATTTGCTCTTGAGGGGGGTGGGGTACGGAATTCTTTAATGATTGCTTGTCCTCTTCTATATATTGCCCATTTGCCATTCTTTCTTGCTTCTTTAACTTTATTCTTCTCGAAGCTCTTGAGCTATGTCTGCCCTATCCCAGCCTTGAGGAAGACCACCGACTTTGATTACCTTTTTGTTACTTTCCATTCGTTCCTTTTCTTTGACCGCTGATATGACTTCTTTAACAAAATCTTGTGAGTTAACTGAATTTACCTTTGAAACATGGTTTGTCGTTTCTGTTTGTAGTGTTGTAGGTATGGGTCCTTCTCGTGCTTCCTCTTGCTTCGTCTTCATGGCTTGCACTTGCACTTTCAGTTCGTTGATTTGTTCATCTTTCTTGATAGTCTCGTGTTTCAGTGCTGCTAATTCTCCCTGGAGTTTCTTCAGTTCTTGCATGAGGTAGGCTTCCCATGGTGTCGGCTTGCTCACGGGTGGAGGAATGGGCGGTAATCGTGAAGCGCGGTGACTGAGGCAAAAGACTTCTTACTTTCCATGTGTTGCTACTGATAAAGGAGAGGGCTGTTGGTGGAACGAGTCCCCCCTCAAGGGTACCCTCTCCCCTTGGGAGAGACTCAGAAAATGCGACCTACAAGATGCTCAGCTACAGGTGCAGGGGAGAGTTATGTTGCTGCCTTGGGGGCCTAAGCAAGGGTGGGTGGGGAGAAAGGAGCAAGGGTGCAGGCGGGCGAAATGCAGGCAGGCAGAGAGAGAGAGAGAGAGAGAGAGAGAGAGTGAGAGAAAGAGATATTAACGTCTACGAGAGGCCAAAGTCGGCCTATGAGACAAAAAATAATACAACTGTGTTCTTCCGGTCATCGGAAGAAAAGAAACAAAAGAAAAAGTGTGCATGTGTCTGGATACAACTGTGAATCATCATGGATCGATGGAGCCCATATACAAACAATATAAGGGGGGTGGGGATGTGGATGGAGTGCTAAGGCAAGATGCATCTCTATATGCTGAAGGGGTAGTACAAGCATGCTATCAGATCTATGTCTAACTCCATCCAGTGCCATAAGAGGGATATAAGATATCATACATCGCCGATGCTGAGGTTGTGAATGGCATGAACATGTACCCTGAGTCTGAATGAAAGCGAGCTAGCCTCTCCTGTGTCTCCATCTGGTGTCTCCTTCGGATAGCTGCTATCTCTCAGTGACGGAGTCGGGGTGCTCTATGTCCAGTCTGTCTAGGTCTCCTCCTGGCTCTCAATTCCTCTGCTCTCTGTGCGGTCACCCCACGTGGTACATCAGCTGGCACTGGCATAGCTCTCTGGAAGAAATCTGTGAGCTGGGACTGTCTCCCACCCCTAGTGGGAGCGGGTGTCTGGAGGAGTCTCTCTCGAGAACTATGAAGCTCTAGTAGTAGTCTGCCAAGCTGTCGCTGGTCCGAGGCCTCCATCAATTGATGTAGTGAAGAGTGCTCCTCAAACAATCCTGCATATCTATCTCTGACCCCCTGGTGGGCTCTACATCTACATACAAAGTGATCCTCAGTCTCCACCTCCTCGCGGCACAACCTGCATATCCGCTCGGCTCTGGGAACTCGTGCCGCTCTCCCAGCCTCTATCTCTAGCTGATGTGATGAGACTCGTAGCTGTCCAATAGCAACGTGAGAGCTGTGGGGCATGTATACATCCATATACCGCAGTCGCTGTATAAACCCATCCCCTGAGATGCTCATAAAGTGGTCTCTGAAATACAGCATCTTCGGTGGTAGTTGGCTCTCTGGTGCTGTCCATGTCTCCTGTATGTAGCGCTGCCATATGTCCTGTCTCATCACTCTGTTCCTCTCATTGTGAGAGAGGTAACCCCGTGGAGCAGACTGATCATACTGAAAAGGTGGCAACCGCTCAATGTCTATCCCATGATGTGAGAACCACTGTAGCATCTGTGCATACCAAGATCCAGTGTGTCCAGCCTCGGTTAGCTGTCTAGATGCCTCAAAAGCTCGACGGGATAATCTCTCCGTGGGCATCTCCCTCATCCTGTATATAAAGGAGATCGTCTCGAACAATGCCTCCACTGCCATAGGTGGTGCAGCAAACTCAGCTCGAACAATGTCTTGCGGGACGGATGGTTTGTTGCGTATCATCCTCGAGAGCATCAAGATCTGTGGTCTCTTCAGCTGTACCCATGTGGAGGCTGCAAGCCCTGGTGCCCAAACCGCTGCTGCATACATCAAGGCTGGTGTCACTAATGTATCAAAGAGCCACCCCTTCGTGCGGGGTTCCTGAAAATGTGCCTGATGACACTGACGCTCAAGGCGAGCAAGAGCTGCATACCCCCAGGTCACTCTGTCTCGGACTGCCTGAGCCATGGAGAAGCGTCCAACTGAGCTAGTAAATGTGATGCCGAGGTAAACATAAGAGCTCACCACCACGACCCGCCCTCCTGCTAATGTGAGAGTAGTGTGGCTCCTGACTGCGGGTGAAGTGTGGAAGATCATAACCTTGGTTTTCCCAAGGTTCACTGTGAGCCCCTGCTGTGCGCAGAAGTCATCAAGAGCCACAAGGTGTCTTTGAAGCCCAACCTGCGTGTCGGATACCAAGACGATGTCATCAGCATAAAGCATAACATGGACAGTAATACCTGATAGCTCAACCCCGGAGCCTCCTCCCTGTGTGATGTAATCGACCACCTCATCAATATAGAGCCCAAAGAGCGTGGGGGAGAGCGGGCACCCCTGCTTCACACCAATGGTGCTAGCAACTGTGTTGGACAAGCCTCCTGGGCATCAGACTCTCTCAAAGACCTGCTCATATAGCCTATATATGCCCCACATCATGTCTGAAGGTATGCCTAGTGTCTGTAGTCGCCGAAAGAGGCGCTCTCTGGGCATAGTATCAAATGCCTTGCGAAAATCCACAAAGCAACAATAGAGCCGTTGCCTCCGTGCCTTGGCCTGATCAATCAGGCACCTCAATGTAAAAATGTGGTCGATGGTCGAGAAGGCTCGACGGAAGCCTGCCTGGCCTGCTGCTCTCAATCCCCCAACCTCTGCATGAGTGCGCAGCTCTGCCTCCAAAACTGCCCCCGTATAGTTTGGCCAATATATGGCCAATCATGATGGTCCTGTAGTTCCCGGGGTCTAGTACATCTCCCGCTTTATGGATCGGCACAATAGTGTGCATCGTCCACTCAGCCGGAAACCCCTCTGACTATAACTTCGATGAAGTGTGATCTTGCAAGGTTATAAGCACAAACACAGCCTTTTTAATATAAAAACAAATATTTGGACAATACTTACCAACTGTTCACATGCCATGGGAACTCGCCAGCAAACAATTATACACCCACGGTTCACGAGCGGGCATCCCCTTCCCGGAATTGCACACACAAACCAAGCAAGCATGTAAAACAGCACACGAAAACAATTTCCAACCATGCACACATGTATGCATTGCACCATTGTCATGGACATTCCCCGTTCACGAAGTTAGTAAATTTTGCAGGTGTTTTCGGGCACAGAAAAAAGTCACTCAGGCCCAGTGGAAAGTCGTATCGCCTAGTATCCAAATAAGGATCTAGTAACCCCAACGGGTGTCAGTCCAAAGCACAAGGCTCAAATGCAAGGGTGGTCCATTTGGGTGGCCAAATGGTGACACAAAGTAGGTTGTATCATTATGTATGGGACTTGCACATGGACTTGAGACTGACTTGACTCTTATGACCTAGATAGTGCTTGGTTACATGTCCCTGGACAAGGGCTCACAACATGCATAGTGCCTATTAGAAAAGGTATTCCGAGTGTATTGAATGAAGTTTATGTCAAGGTGGCACCCTAATTCAATGGGTGCACGTTATTGGATGACATTGGATCCTTGTATGTTATTATATAGCTTAATAGAAGCCTTTTTTTTTTCAAAACAGTACCATCAAACATTGACCTATTTCTCCCTTATGTGTCTCTTTAATTAAGTGTTACATGCATAGAAGCTCTGTGTTTCTTCTTCCAGCCCTAAGTAACTGAGATGGGAACCCTGATGCACAACATCAACACAGAGAGAGAGAGAGAGAGAGAGAGAGAGAGAGAGAGAGAGAGAGAGAGAGAGCTGTATTTTCAGTATATTATATAGTACACAAAGCTGTCCATAGGACTGTATGATAGACCTATTCTAGACCTCAAGGGTCCTGTCCATGACCTGACCCTCAAGTGGGAGTGAGATGCCCTGAGGTAAACCTCTTGCAATGCCTGGCCGACCTGATCTTGGTCCACAAAGCTGTCTTCCGGTGCCTATAAGAGGCTGCTATTGCCCTAGACTCCTACTTATCTGCAGCCCACTTCAGGAATTAGCCTGGAGTTTAGTCATCCCAGCTGTGCACTTGACATTAATGATTCTTTGTCTTGTTAGCTGGGCTTATGCACAACCATTTAGCTACGTATATGTGTAGGTCAAGTCGTGTGTGTGTGAAGGTATGCACACATGCTTATACAGATATAGATACATGTTCTGTCTGAAGCTTAAGGTGTCTGTCTCAAAGGCATTCCTTCAAGACGATTTGAGACTTTTTTTCATGAGTAGATCCTTATGTGGTACCTTGAGTGACCACCCAAAAACGGCTTGATCTCCTGCCTGAAGGTGACCGCAAGCAGCCTGGATGCCGCTGGGGATTTGAACTTGGGACCTTCCCCTTCCTGGTCACAAACCCACACTACTAGGCTATACACCCATTGGTAGAGGCTTTGAGACATAAGGGTTTTAAATAGACAAAATGTTTATCATGGTTTCTCATGAAACCATAGTTTCATGAAAATTAGAAGCAATTTGGGAGTGATGTCAGGTTGGGAAAAAGAGCTGGCGCTAGGTGGAGTCCTACAATTAGCAAGAAGCGAATGAGCATCACGGCCTGCTGTGTCAGCAATGGTCACCATCAGGCTGTAGTTTGGGAAGTCCTCTGGCTTTGTTTTAGGACACCTTGGGATTTAAATGGGCTCCATGTGAGGAGGGCCTTGGTTAGCTGCTCATGTGGTGTTTTAGATGTTTGAACACAGGGCGGTCATGACTCACCAGCAGCTGGATTTGGTTTGGCTGCATATTTGGCCTATTTAAAGACCTTACCCCTCCTTCTTCCCTTCTTCATTTTTCAGCCCCTTAGCCTTGCAAGTATCCAGCCCCCTTCATCTCCAGACCCCTTCATCTTGAGCAAGCAACAAGGTCCATCTACAAGCAACTTCCTACTGCAGCCATGAACAGTCCTCAACCACTGTACACGCATGTTGAGGTCTATGCATTTATTGTACAAGTAAGTTAAAGAAATGATTTTTGTAACATCTTATCTATGTTGTAAACAGCATGTGGAAGGATCATTATGTGGGATTGTTATATTACTGCACTGCAGTGCATGTTCTGGATGTGTTGGTGAATACATCCATTATTTGTTGCACGCAGCACTGCCAAGTTATACTCACATTTAATAATGGGAAAGAGGTCACATTGGCCTCTAGGCCTTTCCTTTTATTTGGTTTTGAAGGGTGTATGCTCACTAAACACATTTGTGTCATTGATGTCAGCTAAATGGGCAGATGGATGAAGTATTTGAAGACCGGGTAGTGGTGGGCTCACTTGACCTGAATCAAACTGCAAAGTTGCCTGATGAAATAAGTGGAAGTCGCCCTGAGGTAAGATAACATTATGTTGATGCTTTGGAACTTGTATATTGTATCTGTATATCATATCTAGATGTGGTCATTAGGCTTCGTTGCTACCAACATGCCTTTCTGGAATTTAATAGTTAGTGTAGAGACTGTGATCTAAAGTGAGCTAAGACTGGGCATGTGTTTGGTTGTATATTTGTCAAGGGCCTACTCCCTAGGGGTGGAACTAAAAACTTGGGAAATGAACAATTTCCTTGCATAAGCGTGGAAGCAAAAGGGAGAGCCTAGCAAGTGGGGGATACACAAGGATGATGGAACACATAGATATCAATATGAAGAAAGAAAGAAAGAAATTTGTTAATTGTGTCCATGAGACATTACTGTTGAGGAAGGAAAAGACAGGGGACACCAGTTCTGGTTATAGAAGGACCAAAATGACTGGTGAATAAAGTGGCCAAGTGACATTGGAAGAAGATTCTCTGGTGTAGAAATGAAATGAAGGGACCAAAATGACTGTATTGGAAAGATTTTCTGGAACAGAGTTATGGCTTTTTCTTTTCTTCTTTTATGTCTGCTAGAGAAGCTGCAGGGCTTGGGTGCGTCTCTCCTCAAAGTTCAAAGATGCACAAACACAGAAGGCCTTCCTGCAACATTACAGCTTGAACAAAGGGCTCCTTCTCAAGGTCTACCTTGGGGAAGATCTCACACCATTACAGCTTGATCAAAGGAAAATTGGCATGGTAGAAGTCATGAAAGCACACAAGGCTAAGAATCAGAATGGAGAAGATCCAAGGCAAGGCAAGCTGAAACTCGTGGAAGTGGTAGTCGAGGCCCTTCTAAGGCGCAACAGGGTAAGCCCTATGTGAGTGAACTAATGGCTTAGATGACAATGCGTTGGATGAGCAAGAGGATGGTGGCAGGATTTGTGCATGGTTGTAGGCCACCTCAGATATATTAATCAGATAAGTTTTGAGATGCTAGGGGTTTATTGATAAAAAGACAAGGTATAAGATTGATGGATACGATCCTGTTATGGCCGAAAAATCTGCTCTTGGACTATCAGAAATCAACCTGCTTCTTGGACTAACAGAAATCAACCTGTTATGGCCAAAAAATATGCTCTTGGACTACCAGAAATCAACCTGTTTCTCTGATTTCTGGGCCAACTGAGTTTACTCTTGGAGATCCCAACTAGCTAAAGCTGCTACTTCTGTTTAAGAGAGTTTGAGAAAGGTCAAAACAGTGTGGATAAAGGGGAGGATCTGAAGGAATGGACATGCAGCCTATTTAAAGTCAAATCTTGAAACAGTGGACCAAAAGAGTACTCTAATGGTGCTGCTTCTGAAATTGGCATTGGCTCCTTCATCAACTCTTAACACTGCCAAACTAGTGATTAAGAAATTTCAACTGCGTGGACTCTTTGCAAGATAGATTACTGAATTAGGAGATGCATGCTTGGGAGGACCTTATGATTTACCCGGGGATAGCTGCATCACTGGTGAATGAATAGTTTGCTGTTGGTACAGGTTAACCCGCAACTGTCAATGTTTTGGAGCACTCAGTATGTTATCGCAAACTAATGAATGGTCACCTATTCAGCTGGCATGGGAAGTGCGCCATGCTGTGAGGATTCTAGGTATTTCTCAGTAAGAGTCTTGAGGGTGAGGGAGGGATCCCCACTCTGCTATGGATATGTGGTGGATTTTGTGTACTATTTCTAATGATGCTGAGTGTGAAGTGCAGGCTAGCAACCATCATTTGACTATTGGACTGCTTCTTCAGTCTCCATGCTTTAGGCAATAGAGTCCCTACTGATGAAGCTCACAGCTCCCAACACCTTTTGGGAATTGATAGGCCAGCCAGCTGCACACGTGTTGAGGTGCAAGGTAGTTCTGTGAGGAGTGTTTCTGTCTCCAGAGGAGCGAAGCATTGGTGACAAATGTTAGGTTTACTCAATTGTGCCATCTATACCCTTACAGTGAAGGTTGCTGCATTGTCACCCATAAGAAAGGGCAGACGTCATGGGGGTTTTGACTCCACAAGAAACTGAGCGTCAGGGATGCTCTCTAGCTCCTCAGTCCCAGTGTGTTGCATGCATGAGATATGACCTCTGCATAGGAGGATATAGTTATAGAAGGGGTTTCTGGGTAATTGGGTCTTCCATGAATGTTCACTTAAAACTCATCCAGTTGGTTGCACCCAAATATAAGCCAGAAATCAGCTCCATAGTTGGGACTTGGGGGAAATTGTGGGGATTTGGGGTAGTTGGGAGAAATTGGGAGAAAGTGGGGAATTAGGCCAGAGATTGTGCTAGTGGCCTTTGTGAGCAAGTGAGTCCATGCTTGGGTATGAAGTGCTGATGATGGTAATGATGCCGCAATTGTTTGTGAAACGCAACCCCCCCCCCCCCCCCCCCCCCAAACACCCCCTTACCTACGAGCAGGAGTATTTTTTACTTGTATTTCTTTGGAGAACTTTGTACAATGATAATGAATGATGACTGAGGACTGCCCAACGCAAGGACAAGGAAGATTGAACGCAAGGATGAGGAAGACCAAACACAGGCTAAACCATATGTTGAACCAATAGCACTGTAGAAGACTCTATGAAGCCAGTTATGCAAATCCAGAACTGATGAGGATATGCACATATGCTGGCTGAAGATGAGAGGATCTTCTATGCTGCCTTGGACTAAAGCACTGAGTGCTTGAGGCTGTTTGTATGCTCCAAGAACCCGGGGGATCTCAAGCACACATGTTTTCTTGAACTGCATTGCTGAATTTTAAATGAATGAAGTGATTTATGCAATGGACCATGGGCTGCTTATATATGATTTATTTGTTGCTGGTCGGTGGAGGAAAAGGGTTGTCAGTTAGTTGTGAATGCCCACAACTTCTGAAAAAGAGGCATTAAATGCTATTGCTTAGCATTAAATGCTATGATGTACATTTTATGCTGGCCGACTATTTATATGCTGGTCGATTGGCTGTTTAAGGGGTGTATGGTGTGTGAACACCATGCACAAGGCATCCCCCAATGTGGCAAGCCTTATGGGCTGGTCCATGCTCTAGATGATGCTTAAATGCTTTCTATATCACTGACCTAATGCTAGGCTGACTTCTACATGCTTCTACATGATGAATTCTTCAAGGGGGTAAGAGGAGTTAGGATTGACACATGCAGACTCTCTAAGGCTTGGAAGACTGACCTACATAGCTCGTGCATGACATGTCCCAGACTTGGGCTCATGATGGGGCCACGACATACGACAAATAATTCTAAAAAGGTATTAACACTCTATGATGGTACATATAATGCTGAGCCAGTGTGTCACATAGCACCATAGTGCAGGGTGCATGTGACATTCCCTCCTGGTTAGCTTGGCGGTAGGTTCATGGCTTCCAAGTAGTCCTACAATATCTGTGGGTACTCTTGGAAGAATTCTTCATCTAGCCATATGGCTTCATGAGTGCCTCTCTCCTTAAACACTTCATATAGAACTGTCTTTGTCTTGGACCGGAACCATGCTTCCATTTGTGGGGGAGAATCTGCTTGGGCCCTATGACTTTGGCTTCATCAACCATCTCTAGGTGTTGCTCGTTGGAGACCACCTACAATGCTGGCTCAACATAGGGCTTCAACCAAGAAACATGGAAGACATTATGCATAGTCCAACTGTTTGGTAGCTTTAGCTTCATTGAGACATCACTGAGCTTTTGGATGATCGGAAAAGGGCCAAAGCTTCGAAACGAGAGCTTGGGACAACGCTTGCCCACTTACTTCAATCTTTGTTTCATGATTTGGAGATACACCCAATCCCCTTCTTTGTAATTGACATCTCTTCTAGACTTCTTGTTGACTTGCCTAGTGATGCGAAATGGTGGCCAAATGTTGCCTCATAAGGAGTTTGACCAATACTGGATGAGGGAGTATCATTTAGGATTGCCTGTACCAAAGGAAGATAATGTTCCCACTTCAACTGCTGATCATGGAAATATGACTTGAGAACATCAAATACCTGATTATATATTTTTGTCCGGCCATCTGTTTAAGGATGGAATGTGGTGGACAATTGTAACTTGGTTCCAAAGTTGTTGAATAATGCCCTCCAAAAATGTGAAGTAAACTTCGGATCCCTTTCAGATGTAATTGTCCTTGGCAAACCGTATACGGGGTACCAAAGGCGAAGAAACAAGCAAGCGATATCCTCTGTTGTGGCCGTTTACTTGCATGGAATGAGGATGCAAAATTTACTAAATTGGTCACAAAAATCATGCATTGTGTGTTCTTGGATCCAAATGTTGCTGGAAGGGGTTCTACAAAGTCCATGCCGATGTCTTGGAAAGGTCCTTCAAGAACTGGCAAAGGTTGTAGCAACCCTGCCTGCTTCATAATATGAGGAACTTTTACCTTTTGGAAAATTTGACACGATTGGATATGTTGATAGACATTCCTTATCATTTTTGGCCAATAAAATGAATGCTCTAACTTCTCCAATGTACTGCTGATACCGCGATGACCTCTGTCAAGAGAGTCATGGGCATCGTGAAGCTTGTTGCTTTTTCCTTAGTATGCACAATTTGTTCTTGTAAAACAACCAGCCATCTTGGATGGTATAGTGACACGGTTCTCAAGGAAGAGCCAATCTATACTGAGTCCCGAATTCCAAAGAATCCTCATATTGTGCCTTTATACCGTCTGAATCTTTTTCGTGTATTTCGAGTAGAGTGGACTCTTCTAGAGTCTGAATGGTACCTTTGCGACTAGTATTGGCAACGAGGTTATTCTTGCCAGGAATGTATTCAATCATACCTCCAAATCGTTGGAAGATTTGACTCCATCTGGCTTGTTTATCACTCCATTGGGCACTAGGCATGGTTTTTAGCCATTTAAGTATGATCTGACTTAACTGCGAACTCTCTCCTGTAAAGGTTAGGTTTCCAATGTTGGGATTGCGTCTCCCTCTCCGCATGCAAGAGGAGCTGCTTGACTCAGAGTTTGTAGACTTGGTGTAGCCCTTTTGCTTCTGCTTCGTAAAAGAAGCCCCCCCTTCATTGTAGTTGGAGCTGGAACTTCTTTGCTTGATTTTTCTTTCCTCCTTTAAGAGAAAAGCTTCAATATCCACCAATTTTGATGTTAGTAGATTTGTAAGAGTGGTAACAATATTACCATACTCTTCATTTGGAAAACTTTTGAGTAAGACTGCAATTGTGATGTCTTCGTCTATGGCAGCTTTGATACTTACCAATTATGTCAGCATGTTTTTCATTGAGTTTAAATGTAAGGAGAGAGAGTCTCTTGGTTTTTTTTTAACCTCAAAAAACTTTATTAGCAAGCTAAACTTGGAGCACTTTCCTTGTGCACCAAACACGGTTTCAAGATGTACCCAAGTCTCATGTGATGTATCACACCCGTCAATTTAATGGATGAATGAGTCATTTAATCCTAAGGCTATGATAGCAAGAGTCTTCTCGTCTTTGACTAGCCAAGCAACTTCTCCTTCTCGAGTTGCTGACTTTTTCTCCTTTCCATTTGCCACATTCCATATCTCTTTTCTCATAAGTGTAAATTTAATCTTCGTCTGCCAGGTATGGAAGCCTTCTCCTTCAAATTTATCAATTTTTGCTTGAGTGCCCATGATTAATGAATGAGGATAGGTTATACTCTTGTTAGGTCAAGAGCAGTGTCTAAATCCTTAACAAAATTTGAGTTTGCAAAATTTGAGATCACTTCACATAGTTTCCCTCTTTGATCGAAAATTCAGTGAAAAAGCTAATGATTTCAGAGGGATCTTAGCTTTGATAGCCAGTGTCTATCCCGTTTACATTAAAAGCATAAATGTACACTGAAATAATGTGTTCCCAAAACTCCTTCAAAATCGATTGTGAAGCTCAACAAAAGAAGCTTTAAGCTGCGGAGTCAGAGCTTCAATTCGCTCGAAAATGTGGCTTGGAGTGAGTAATGGAATGTAGGCGTGTGGTTGACACGAAAAGAGTCAGCCCAATGGGGATAAAGCTAATAGTGTGTGAACATCATTCCTCCTATTGTTTTGTTTTGTTTTTTTTTTCTTTCTTTTAAAAAACAATAATAATATAAAAATAAAACCTTATGTAGATAGCATCCAGCGGTCGCCTGCTTTGCATCGTGCTCAGAAATGTGGCAATGTCACATGCACTCTGCACTGTAGTGCATGGTGACAAACTGGCTCATCATCATCAGTGCAACATTGTAACAATATTAGTACCATTCAGGATGATATTTGTCGTACGCCGTGACCCCATTGTAATCCTCAGTCCAAGATAAGTCAAGCACAAGCTACGTAGGTCATTCTGAGCCATAGTAAGTCAGTCAGTCAGTCTAAGTCCCTTAACCCACTTAAAGAGATGCATTCATGCATATACAGTCGGTAGAAACCTTAGGGTTTGCATCAGAAAGCATTCTGCATATTGCACATCATTCATGCATAGCATGTAGACCATTGCGGGAACCCCAGATATCATCCAGTATTTATCAGGATATTTACTAGGATTTCTTTGGTATTTTTTCCATCATTTTCAGCATTTTATACACATTTATGTATTTATGATTGGACATGAGCAGTCGGCCAGCTCACTAGCCAGCCGACTGGCTCCATGTGTCCATATAAATAGAGTCCTTGCATAATGATTCTCTTATTCAATCATACTCAGCAATCAACATTCAGGCGCATCAGTCTTTAGCCTTGCATTCACTTCAGCCCTATGCTTTTTGGAGAAGCGTGTCATCCTACAGCTAGAGGAGCATCAATGCTTGCTCCATTAGCAAACGCAGCAGTTCTCAGCATTTACCCATCAGTAAACCTTGCGTTTTCTGTATCCATACAGTTTTCAGCATTCATCCATTCATCGTTTTGCTCCAGCCACTTGGTGAAGGTAAAACGCAGCATTCACATTCATTTACAGCATTCATACTCAGTCTAGAACAGTCCCAAACAGCCCCTCTCTCAGCCCTAGGTTTACATCCCTCCCTCATTCGATTGGGAAGAGCTTTGGTGCTTCTACAACAGTGTACAGTTCAGCCCAACACTTGGTCTTTAGAGATCTTGCGTTTGGCTTATCGTCAGTCACACCGTCAGTCTCTTTAAAGATAATAAAGCAAATACTATCTCGGTAACGGGATAGGGGGCCCTTCAGTGGGTAATTCGGGACCCCATACGGTGTACAGTTCTCATCTCTCTCCCATATCTCTTTAAAGTTTGAAGTCATTAAAGTGGATTGCTAAACTTGTGAAACTCAGGATATAGAAGACAGTGCGAGCATTTGTGTGATAGGATCCTCCAATACGAATACTTCTGCTGCATGTTACAGGCAAGGCTTTCAACATCCACATCCCTTTTCTCATAAGGATGAATTTAATCTTCGTTTGCAGGTGTGGAAGCCTTCTTCTTCAAATTTATTGATTTTTGCTTAAGAGTGCCTATGACTAATGAATGAGGATAGGTCTTACTCTTTATAGGTCAAGAGCAGTGTCTAAATCCTTTACAAAATTTAAGTTTACAAAATTTGAGATCACTTCACACAATTTCCTCCCTTGATTGAAAATTCAGTGAAAAAGCTAATGATTTCACGGGGATCTTAGCTTTGATAGGCAGTGCCTATTCCGTTTACATTAAAAGCATAAATGTACACTGAAATAATGTGTGCCAAAAACTCCTTCAAAATCGATTGTGAAGCTCAACAAAAGAAGCTTTAAGCCGTGGAGTTTGAGTTTCAATTCGCTCGAAAATGTGGCGATGGAATGTGGTCATGTGGTTGACACGAAAAGAGTCAGCCCAATGGGGATAAAGCTAATAGTGTGTGAACACCATCCCTCCTTTTTTTTTGTTTTTCTTTTCTTTAAAAAAGATTAATATAAAAATAAAACCTTATCTAGATAGCATCCAACGGTCGTCTGCTTTACATCGTGCTCAAAAATGTGGCAAGGCGTGCAACATCCACGTGTGGCCGGAGCACCAGGGAAGGGAGCAGGAGTGTACTGTGCTATAGCAGAGGAGTCGTGGCAGCCGCTTCATCAATAGGAGCTTATCCTCTTTAACGTGGCAGCGTGGGCAGCTTCACGGGCGGCAGGTTGTCGCATAGATTTGAAGCAGATTGAAGCGACCCGCAACCTCAGTCGGGGCTGCGGTTGGCTGCCAATGTTCTTGTGCTTCTATCAGAGGTTCTTTTGGCTCTCATGCAGTGCAAGCCCGAGTACATAGACCCCCTCACCCACAGACCAGTTGGTTACAAGCCTGTTGTTAGGGTACACAGCCACAATCAACGCACCAGCGCCCCCGACATGAGCACAGTGCTATAGATGAAATGGGGAGATAGGATGGTTACGAGAGCTATGTTGCTTGTAGATAACAGCCCATGAGACACAGACGCAGACGCAGATAGACCAGTAAGACACAATTGGCTCTGACGATGCTGATGAGGCAGCATTGTTAACCCAGCTGGGGTTACGATCTCTTCATTGGCAGAAGCGGCAAAAACAGCTGCATAGGATTGCGCACAGCTCAATTGCTGTTGCAGCACAGGGAAGATGCGCAAACTCAAGCTCTGATACCAAATCTAGACTTGTGGGGCTAGGCTCTTTGAGCCTGGATATGGGAGATGAGTGGAATGTCGGGAATGCTCCTACCTCGCGAATCAAGATAGGCTGAGGAACACCGTCAACAATTCTGAAGTGTCCTATCTCCAATCAGGAATTTGTGCATACTCCCTGAACTATTGAATGCTGAGAACCATATCACACCCCAAGAGAGGTGAGATAATGAAATCTTGTTGAAATGTGGCCTTTTGAATCTTGAATTCAAACTGCTGAGCCTTATGGGAAATATGAGTTCGTAGACCAAGTGTGAACTTGTCTACGTTGAGATGATGGGGTACAAGCGTACAACTCATCTTTTTAGCCAACTTAGGAGAAATGGCATCCTCAGAGTTGCCCATATCGAAGAGGACAATGAATTGTTGTCCCTTCTTTGTGCCATAGGCACGAATGAGGGCTTTCTTTTGCCCCTCAACCTCACCCTTTTGCTTATCGTCAAATACCATTGTTGGTACTGAGTTTAAGGTGGGTAAGAGTTGGATGGCATTAGTGGGCCGATGTGGGAGGTGTGGATGTAGTTGTAGTGGTGGCTACTGTGGAGGCAGAGGTCTTGGAGGCTTGTGCAGCCTGCCACTTGTACAATCTTTCTTACCATGCCCCACGGTGTGGTAGAAGAAACATCGGTTGGCTAGGTTATTGGTGTCCAAAAGTACGTGCACAGGCTCAGAGGTGAACGCTCGGTGAAGCTTCCGCTCCCCCCCCCCCCCCCCCCCCCCCCCCCCCCCCCCCCCTGCTCGCGCTGCAGCCTGCACGCCCTCCCCCCTTCCCGCCCTCGCGTCTGTTCCCCCTGCCTGCCCTGTGTTTTTGCCGCCCTCGCGTATGCTCCCCCCCCCCCCCCCGCCTGGTCTTCTTGCGCACCCCGCCCCAGCGCTGTGCGCCCGCCACCCCCTTCTCCTCTCCTTCGCGCCCCCCTCCCTTCTTCAGCGCCCCGCCCCCCTCCGCCAGCCTCCGCCCTCTCTTCCCCCCCCACCCCCTTTCGCGTTGCTTCCTCCCCCCCTGCTTTTGTTTTCACCGCCGCCTTACCCCCCCCCTCCACTTCTTTCTACTTTTTTCCATCCCCTGGGTTTTTTTTCTCTGCGTTCCGCCTTTCCTCCTCCGCCTTTTGTGCAGCTCGGTTCTTGCAAGACTCTCCGCATTCGCTCCGCCTCTTCGACATAGCTTCAGACACTGATGGAGGCTCCTCCCGCCCCACCTCAGAGGGACTCTTCCGCAGCCCCCTCTCCTGCCCCTGAGGAGACACCCATCAGGCTTTCTCTTTCGCCAGAAGAGGAAGCGAGCCTCGTCACAAAGGTGGAACGCCTCCAGGCACATTCCACCATCTGCCGTATAGTCGGCACTCGCCCCAGCAGAGGGGAGATCCGGGATCTTCTCTAGGCCCGCCTTCTTGCAGATGTGGGCAAGATCCTGGACGTTCAGTTTTACTGGGCCGTGGACACTACCAGATTGAGTTTGAGACAGCCCAGAGCGTGGCCGAGGTCCTAGCCATGAGTCCCCTTGACATTAGGGGCGCTCGGGCATTCTTCAGACCTTGGCAGCATGGCTTTGACCCAGCAGCGGCCGAGCAGGGAGAGCGCCTATTCCATGTTATAGTTTGCTTCCCTGGACTCCGCCGTGAGTACCTTCCGCTCCTTTCTAGGCTAGGAGCATTGGTGGGCTTGGTGCTTGAGACTGGCCCCACAGCAGCTTCAGTGGTGGCTAGAGCAGCTGGGCAACCTTCGGTCAGAGTTTTGGTTCCTGACATCTCCTCCCTTCCGAAGGTCATTCAGCTACCTAGGATAGGGGGGGGATGGATTGATCAGAGAGTGGAGTTTTCAGGGCTCCCGAACCAGTGTTTTATCTGCAGGCAGGTCGGCCACATGGCCAAGGCCTGCCCTCGCAGGAGACCCCGACCTTCACCACAGCAGCAGGCCCTCGATGGCCCGCCCACAGATGCGGCTCGACAGGCAGCCTCCGGGACACCTGCTCAGCCCACAGAGACCTCGGAGTGGCAGCCTGGACAGGGGTGCCGTAGAGGGAGACAGCCACAGCAGCACGCCCAGATATCGATGCAGCAGCAGCCACAGTCTCAGCATCACTGGGTTCGCGTGAGGAACAGCTTTGCTCCCCTCCAGGAGGAGACCCCAGCGCCGACTGAGGACCAGGAGATGCCAGCACCCCCTCCTTCGCCCCCACCCCCCCCCCGGTCCCCCCCTCCCGCCTCGCTTCCACCTTCGCCTCCTTCCGTTCCCGCTCCGGTTTTGGCAGCGGCTCCTTCTCCACCCCCTCCTCCCCCTCCGCTCGCCTCAGCTCCCCGGGAGGCCCTGGCAGTTCCCTGGCGCTCACCTGCAGTCCGGCGGACACTGAGCACCGACCTTGCTCGAGCACCGCAGAGGAGACTTACCATGCCGATTCGGGCTTCACGGATATCCTCTATCCGCAGTAGGCTGAGTCGTCTCGACACTAGACAGTGCTCGGAGGCTTTTGATTACTCCTTCACACGGCTTTTTGGAGCGGAGGGCCTCCATGAGCCAGTACCCATGAGAGTTCATGTAGTGATACCTCCGGCCCGAGGGGAGGAGGCACTTGATTCAGCGGTGGCCTTCTCATTCCCTCTCTGTGGCCCTAGCGACCGGGAGTGGACTCTGGATCTCGCTCTTAGCATTTTGAAGACTCAGGCAGTTGAGTTTTCTCACCATGTGAGCGATCTGGAGGTGATAGACGTGATAGGCCGACTATGGGAGTTGGCTCATTTTTTCTTTGATACCGGGAGTGTGGATGCCTCCGGGATTCTGTTAGAAGTCATCTCCTGTCCAGTTTTATACACCAGGGCCTTTGTTGTGGGTGTGCCCGCCCTTATGAGGTGTTTTCCCATTTTTCCCCACACTCCGTATTTTTCCCCTATTTTTTCCCATTTTTCTGAGGCTTGGGAGGGCTGCCAGATGATGCTAGGAGCACTCTGAAGCTGGCCGACTGGATCTACATCAGTCGTGGGCTGTCAGAGTGCTGGCCGACTTGTTCTGACTAGGCGTAGGCATCTGTAGCTGGCCGACTGCTATTTTCAGCAGTCGTGGACATTTTTCTCAGTCGTGGGCTTTCTTTATGCTGGCCGACTGCCCTTCCAGGGAGGTATATATTGGTCCTCAGCCCCCATACCTCATTTGTATCATATTCGGGATCTTCTTGTGTATATCAGAGCAGAGTTACACGCCTACATCTCTCTTTTTGTGCTGTTTTTTCTGCCTGCGTTTTTGCTCTTGTGTTCCCAGATTTGGTCATCATCTCCGCTGCATATTCTGACATGGTATCAGAGCCCTAGGCTCTAGATAGGTCTTGGGATTTGTGTGAGCAAGAGGGGGGCTGTTTTGTGGCTGATTGGTGGACTGTTCTGGACTGTTCGGGAAGAGGAGAAGCAAGAGGAAGGCGGGCTGATTTGCTGGACAGCCACTTGCAGGTATCAGTTCTTCTTTGTTCCCATCCACCCACCCTTTTCAGAGTACATCCCCGCTATGGCAGATCTGTTTGAGATGGCCGAGAGACATGTGAAGATCCCGACACTCCCCACGTTCCCGGTGGACCGTCAGTTGGACGGGAGCAACTACGGCATATGGAAGGTGATGATGGAATCCGTTCTGGAGTCCTACGATCTCGCCGATTTCGTCGTTGTTGGTGTTCCACGGCCGGAAGTAGAGGAAGGGGAGTTACCGTCAACCCGAAAGGACCGGGAGGCCCAGACACAGATGTGGGATCGCGTCAACGCCAGGGTCCGTTCGTTTATTTTCCTCAACTGCACACCGCAGGTAATCAATCATGTCAGGCACATGACGCTGGCCAGAGGTATATGGCAGCATTTGGCCTCACTTTACAACAGGGTATCGCCCATGAAGAGGATTTCCTTGGAAGTACAGATGCGGGTTATGAGCCCTGCAAAGTCGTCGACGATGCGGGAGCATATTAACAAGCTGCAGGCTCTTCAGCAGGAGGTTCTTCAGGCTGGGAAGGAGATATCGTCAGAGGCCATGGCCATCACGTTGGTGTCACATTTGCCCTCTTCGTACTCAGCATTTTACTCGTCTTTGATTACCAGTGGCAGGCTCAGCACCATCACGTGGGAGGAGCTTGTGCCCATGGTCCTGGACCAGGAGGAACGATTCACGAACCCTCCTCAGGGTGGAGGTTCGGAGGCCTTTACTGGCCAACAGTCGAAAGGCCGTAACTCGGGCAAGGGGAAGGCTTCATCGGAGAAGTCTTCTGAGAAGATGTCCGACGCTGACCGCGAGAAGCTAAAGGCAGAGAGGACCTGTAATGATTGTGGCGAGAAAGGCCACTACTGGAGGCAGTGTCCCAAGCGGAAGACCGAGAAGGGTGAAAACTCCTCAGCAATCATGAAGACTCCGGCTTTTGTGCACCTGGAGGTAATGGACACCGATGCTTCATTTTCTTCAGGCAGGGAGGAGATTGGAGGACTTTCCGCAACGGATACTCGGGAGTGGATTCTCGATAGTGGTGCTTCCAGGCACATGACTCCTTCCCATTCCGGTATACAGGATCTCTGCAGGCTTTCTGGTCATATTCTTACTGGGGATACGTCCACTATCCCAGTTCACAGTGAGGGCAGGATGGAGATAGTTCCCGATGGCAGAGGGGGGAAGCATTCCTCCCAGGTGTTGTATGTTCCGGCACTTGGTTTTCATCTGTTGTCAGTGCATCAGGTTTGCAAGACTGGCGTACGGGTGGAGTTTGATGAGCATTTTGTTGCTCTCCGGGACAAAGCAACAGGCCAACTGGTTTGGGAAGGTGGAGTGGAGAATGGAGTCTACAGGCTTTCAGCACTCTCTCTCCCAGGTCCTCAAGATTGTGATGAGTGGCAGTGTGGTAATAGCTCTACTCAGGTGTGGATATGCTGCAGGAGCGGGCTTTCCGAGACCAGGTGGTGGATAGCTTGCCAGTAGATGGCAGCAGTTGGCAGGAACTTTCCAGTACTGAGGTTGGTAGTTCTTGTGTTCGTGAGTCAGAGGAAGCTGAACAGGTCACTTATGCTCTGATGTCTCGTCGTGTTCGGGACATAGAACTTCCAGTAGTTAAGGATGTTCTTTCCACGGGGACCTTTCGGAAAGCCAGGCGGGTGACAGGTGATTACTTGCAGAAGGAGGTGGTTTCTCCAGGCTTTGTGGTTCCGGATTCAGAGGGGGTGGTTGACAGGTTTCATCAGGTTTCCAGGACTTGTTTGTGCACCGTAACAGGTGTTGATCCTTGTGAGCAGTGTGATGTCTCTGTGACTCAGAAGCTGTATGGTTCATTGATCTGGTTGATGGACACCGGATTGGACGGGAGCTTCCTGATGAGGCAGTTGAGCTCTTGGTTGCAGATGTCTCTTTGTGAGGCAGGATTGCGTTTCCTGTGGTTTCTGCGGCATGCGAAGGATCATGGACTCTTGTACACAGGAGGGGGATTGTTGGATGGAGTCCGACTCCGCGGTAGGAGTGACTCGGTTTGGGGAGGAGATCCGAACACGAGGGGATCTACTTCAAGCCCAGGAGCAGTTTTACGGAGCAGCAGGAGGTTACATTGTAGGTTTGGGCTTCCACTGGAGGAACCCATGGTCATCCCGAGGCACTTTGTTCGTGAACAGATCATTGCTGATGACATCTTGCTGGAGTTCTGTTCGACGGAGGACAGTACGGTGGACCTCTTCATGAAGTCGCTCTCAGGATTTGCTCAGGCGGCACCCCAGCTCCCAGTGGTTGGTTACACAGCCAGGAGCTGAGAGGGGGTGTTAGAAGTCATCTCCTGTCCAGTTTTATACACCAGGGCCTTTGTTGTGGGTGTGCCCGCCCTTATGAGGTGTTTTCCCATTTTTCCCCACACTCCGTATTTTTCCCCTATTTTTTCCATTTTTCAGAGGCTTGGGAGGGCTGCCAGATGATGCCAGGAGCACTCTGAAGCTGGCCGACTGGATCTACATCAGTCGTGGGCTGTCAGAGTGCTGGCCGACTTGTTCTGACTAAGCGTAGGCATCTGTAGCTGGCCGACTGCTATTTTCAGCAGTCGTGGACATTTTTCTCAGTCGTGGGCTTTCTTTATGCTGGCCGACTGCCCTTCCAGGGAGGTATATATTGGTCCTCAGCCCCCATACCTCATTTGTATCATATTCGGGATCTTCTTGTGTATATCAGAGCAGAGTTACACGCCTACATCTCTCTCTTTTTGTGCTGTTTTTTCTGCCTGCGTTTTTGCTCGTGTTCCCAGATTTGGTCATCATCTCCGCTGCATATTCTGACAGATTCGACATTTGGTGGTTCGCATAGTACGCGACCCTGGATATGTATGCATACACGAGATTGCTCTGTCTGAGCGGGAGGCAGTCGCCATGGGACACAGCCACTGGCGCCGCCTGATTCGAGATTCTTGCTGCACACCGGGTGGGCAGATTCGTAGCCGCTCGGATGGGGACTATTCTCCATCCAAGCCGCTTGCGAAGGCCCGCCGTATGGCTGAGACAGCCTCCACCTCAGCAGGTCATCCATGAGGATCATCTCATGGAATGTACAGTGCCTTGGCGGCGCACACTATGTACGTTATCGTGGTTGCTTGAGGCAGGAGCTTCAGAGATGCCTGGTTGGGGGCAGTATTGATATTCTGATGATGCAGGAGCACCCTTGGGTGGGCAGGGAGGAGTATGTATGGTCATTGCGGATGTATGGCGGCATGCCATTGTGGATCGCGGGATCATTGTGCCTGGTAGAGCACAGTATGTCATTCTGAGGATGCATGATGAGCTCTTTGGCGTGCTCAATGTCTATGCGCCCAACCATGCTAGTGCCAGAGCAGATTTCTGGACCCAGGTTACGGATGCATTGCCAGAGGCCGCACATTGGTGTGTTGGGGGAGACTTCAACATGCTTGAGGACCCGGCCGATAGGGTGGGAGGCAGTCATGTTACAGTGCACGGCATGGAGCTTGCAGCTTGGGAGCGATTTCGCATGACACTGAGGATCACTGATGCATGGCAGCATGAGGCTTTCTCCCGCTCTCAGGACAGTCTTAGTTTTTCTCGGTTGGATCGCCGGCAGGGAGGGACTAATCTATCACGGATTGATCGCTTCTATGTGGGCGACAGGTTAGGGGAGCGTGGGGGCTCCGTTGGCATTCTCGCTGGCACCTCTTTCTCAGACCATGCGCCAGTTATTTTGACACTTGAGGAGAGGACACGGGAGACCAGCTTGCAGTTGAGGATCCCAGAGAGGGTACTTACAGATCCTAGTCTTTCTGAGGACATTGAGAGGATATGGCATGATAGCCAGAGCTCTGACCAGGATGCAGCAGGCCAGTGTGCCCAGGGACTCATCGAGCTCAGCTCTTTTTTGCACGCTGTAGCCTTGACACGGCTGGGAGAGACTCGCGAGCGGGAGCGTCGGTTGAGACGTAGCCTTGCTTCGCTCCAGCGCCTTCAGGAGCAGCAGCCTACATGTGAGTGGGTGGCGTCCCAGCTGAGCCAGGCACGCCAGGAGGTTAGAGAGGCAGAGGAGCAGAGACATGAGTTCTACTATCGTCGCCAGGCCTCTCAGTGGACGCAACTTGGTGATAGAGTGACTTGGAGTTTTTTGAGATTACTGGACCCCGCCTTGCTCGAGGAGGAGTTCGCCAGCTCAGGAGGCAGGACGGATCGGTAGCCACTGAGCCCGGGGAGATCAGAGCCATTGCCACTGAGTTCTATAGAGACCTGCTTTCAGCGGAGCCAGCCACTGAGGCTTGGGATGCTTGCAGACAGACTGTGTGGGCCCATGTGCAGAGGAGGGTCACAGATCGTATGCGCACAGTTTTGGGTGAGCCTCTTTTAGAGGTTGAGCTTGCTGAGGCCTTGAGGGTCCTTCCGCGCCATAGTTGCCCTGGGGAGGACGGATTGACGCCTGCCTTTTTTATGCGCTATTGGGACCTTTTGGGGCCAGGCCTCCGCAGGGGCTTTCAGTATGTTTTGGACACAATGGTGATGCCACAGAGCTTTTGAGAGGGCTTGATCTTTCTTATCCCCAAGGGGGAGAGAGTATCAGATGATATTCGGCATTGGAGACCTATTACGATCCTCAATACTGTCTACAAGGTCTTAGCAAAGGCCTTGAGTTTGAGGATCCAGCCCTTCCTGGGGGAGTTGATTCATGCTACCCAGACAGGATTCGTCAAGGAGCGCAGTATCCTTGACAACATTTTCACCTTCTGGGAGGCGACGGCCCGAGCTAGATTTCTTGGTGAGGACCTGGTCGTGATGCTTCTCGATTTTGAGAAGGCATACGATAGAGTCGATTGGGGTTTCTTAGAGGGCACTATGCTTCGCCTGGGCTTTGAGCCAGCTTGGATTCGAGGAGTGGCGGCTCTATATTCCACAGCTCATAGCCAGGTGCTGATGGCAGGAGGACGCGGGCCGAGTTTTGAGTTGACTAAATCAGTCCGTCCGGGGTGTCCTCTCGCCCCGTTTCTTTTTCTCTTCTTTGTTGATGCTATGAGCATGTATCTCACGGCAGAGGAGGTTGGTTTGAGAGGACTCCAGCTGCCAGTCCGGGGGGAGGACCTGCTCGATGCTGAGTTCGTTGATGACACGGGTTTGTTTTTGCATGGCCAGGAGGCCAATCTTCAGCGGGCAGAGCAGTCGCTTCAGGTTTTTAGTGCAGCTTCGGAAGCATTGATCAATTAGACAGTGGCCTTTTGGATCAGTAGCGCTCCCACTCCGGCATGGAGCCCAGACCCGGGTTTTAAAGGATTCCTCCTGGCACAGCAGTGCGGTATTTGGGATGCCAGATTGGACTAGATTTGTCACCTGAGCAGCAGATTGCCCCGCTTCTTCTGGGCATTCGGAAGAAGCTTTTGTATTGGAGTACAGCTCCGCTATCCTTTGGTGGTGGCAAATCAGGTGCTTTTAGCGACCATGTGGTACATCACGTCTTGCTGGATCTTCCGAGCTCTTGCATCAGCCAGGTACAGAGGCTGATCAGGAACTTTCTTTGGTCTAGGCGGGATGGTCAGCCAGCCCGGGCTAAGGTTGCTTGGGCAGTTATTACACTTCCGTTGGCCCAGGGGGGCTTGGGCATTATAGATCCAGTTGATCAAAGTAGAGCCTTATTGGGGAAGCTTATTGTTCGGGGGTTGCTTCCAGGCCTCGCTGAGCCTTGGAAAGAGCTTCTTTTTCAGCGGCTGCAGGCTAGGGCTTCCCCAGCAGGGGGCACTTGGGCACCAGAGATGCGATGGATCTTCATAGGGATGAGGAGGACAGGCCTCAGTAGAGGATGGGAGGACAGATTTGCCTTGAGCATCCTGCGAGCTTGGGAGTTGCTGAGACCGGGGCTCTCTCAGAGACCTCCTTCTTGTGATGAGGAGCGGGCTAGACAGCCGCTCATTTGGAGCCCAGCAGTACGCACAGAGCAGGGTCATATGCTGGGTTCTCGGCCTCGTCTAGTTTGGGGACCATTGGCGGCAGGCCCAGCATGTAGTTTTGGAGACTGGCAGGCCTTCTGCAGTCTCCCAGAGGAGATCCAGGTGGAGAGGCTGAGTCACTTCAGAGGGGGGCTGATTATGAGGGATGACATTCATGAGGCACTCACAGAGGAGTGGTTCACGCCTCTCGAGCCAGTGGCCCCACGGTGGATGGGAGCCTTTACACAGTTCGAGATCCTGATTGCTGTCAAAGCTTGCACTGAGGATGGTAGATGCTACTACTATGAGATCCAGGATGACGGCAGACTTCAGAGAGTGGAGGTGGAGTCGCCTTTGGTTGCAGAGTGCATCTTTCAGAGGATACGGGTAGTGGCCGCCGCTTCCCGGAAGTGGCATATTGATCCAGACCCTGCAGATGTGGACTCTGATTGGCGCATATGGGCGTATGCAACGCGCCCCTTGGCCCGGCTCCAGTGGGACCCTAGCGAGTACGAGTGGCATGATCCTTATGCATTCCCTGAGGCCACAGAGATCACCTTTTTCCAGTACACTGTTCGGTTGGGGAGACATATTTTGACGGCGAGGAGGATGGTCTCTCTAGCTGCATCGGAGCATTGGCGGCTACAGGGACTCTCACAGGAGTTCTTGGAGGATTTTTGGACCAGGCTCTGGGCTAGTCGACAGGCACGCAGGATCTCGACTTTCCAGTGGCTGGTCGCCCACACAGGGGCTCTGCAGTTGGCACCTGGCTTGTCTACAGTGGTCTTCCGACGGCCTGCGTCCGATGCGGCCACCCTTTGGAGACACAGAGACATTGCCTATGGGAGTGTCCTCAAGCGCAGCAGATTTGGGTGCAGATGCTGCGCATTCTGGCCCCCCTCTCTCCAGAGGGCATGTATACGTGGGGTGCCGCTGCTTGGTCGACTTCGTCGGGGCCTGCTCTGGGATATGAGACGGAGCAGGACAGCCAGGCCATCAGATTCATTAGGGGCCAGCCTCGCCTTGTTCCTTCACCGGATTTCTCGTCCGCCGGCTGGACACATGAGAGGGATCTACGATGGGAGCTCCTCAGCAGCCTTACCATCTGGTTCACCTGGAGAGCCCGGTGTTTCAGGGCCTTTGACGGGAGACTGGAGCCACCAGCAGAGACTGTTCGGGGGATTTGGCAGGAGTTGATCCACACCCTGCGAGGACAGTATGACCGCATCCGGGGCGACTCGGATGAGGCGATCTTGCGGCGCCTGGCCTTTCACACCACTTGGCGCAGTGGCCCCTTCTATACCCTACACGCGAGTTGATCCACACCCTGCGAGGACAGTATGACCGCATCCGGGGCGACTCGGATGAGGCGATCTTGCGGCGCCAGGCCTTTCACACCACTTGGCGCAGTGGCCCCTTCTATACCCTACACGCGAGTTCCCCCCACTGGCACTACAGGCCACCTGTTTGGCTTTCCCCCCCTCCTATTGTATGATATAGCCCCTCAGTTCTTTGTACTGATATTTGTACTTTTTGGCACCTAGGGAGAGTCTCCCTAGCTGCCTTGCTTGGATCTCTGCTCTGTTTTCTTATGAGCAGGAGAGGGTCTTTTGTAGCCCTGCAGGCGTTTTTTATATAACTAATGAAAGGATCTTTTCTCGGAAAAAAAAGAAAAGAAAAGAAAAGAAGAAGAAACATCGGTTCTCCCCCTTGTACCGCATTTGCTTGTTTGGTTCAAGATATCCACTAGTAATGCCCTCCTTGGCCTTTTCCTCAGGTGTCTTCTTAGGTATGAATTCCCTATCTTTCTTGCCTCTTGAGGTGCTATGGGAATATTTCTTTTTATCCTTTTTATTATGAGCTCCCTTCCTTGACTGGGATGATGACTGCTGGGGGTGGTGGATGATTGTTGCTGGGGTTTGGAGCTAGCCTAGATCTGCTTGGGCTTAGCTCCGTTTAGCATCATTTTCTGATTCTAAGCGAGAGTAAGAGCCTTGTCATATGACCGTGGCTCAAAATTACGCACGATGAACCTAATGTTAGTATGCAACCCCCTAATGAATTGTTTAATTATCCTCCTTGGATATCCCCAACTGCTGTGCTGACGCTGTAACTCTGTTAGAGTATGTCAGTATTGGAGACCCATTTTGGGAGAGTGTAGAACTCATCCTTAAGATTGGTCATGTATTGAGGAGGAAGAAACATACTGCGGAGCTCGTGTGATCAGGTCTACATGTAGACTGGACCAATGTTGCCACCGGGTAACTGCTTCGCCCGAGAGGGGAGGTGTTACCAGGTTGACTTGGTCTTGAGGATCTGAAAGCTTAGCCAAAGGAAAGTATGCCACAAATTGATGAATAAATTGCATAACTGTAGCATGATCACACTTACCATCATACTTACTAAAATTTGGTTGACCTCGTATGATGGTGGTGGTTGGGGAAATGGAGGAACTAGGACCTTGTTACGCCAAGTTAGGGAGAATTGACAGCATGTTTGCTTGCATAGATGCTATCAACCGCCGCTGGTTTTGGAGTTGCATAGTGTCTCGTTCAAGCCTTTGTTGGTGTTCTCGAGTTGCTTGGTCTACCCGTCGTTGGTCCTATTCAGCCCTGCGTTTGGCGTCCTTGGCCCTTCGTTCATCATCACGTCGGCCTTCCTTGGCCCTTCATTCTTCAGCCTTCTTTTTGTCTTTCTTGCTCCATGATGAGAAACAATCTTTCCCGTACTGAAAGTTCTTTTGGCTTTTCAACTACTTACTCGACTTTTTCAGCCTCCTCTTTAGCTTTTTTTTCTTTGGCTTTTTCTACTTCTTCTTCTTGAGCCTCAATTTGTTGCCCGAGCAATCTGTTTTGTTCCAAGATTGCTTTGACCAAATCTTCATTGAACTGCGGAAGCGTTTTTGTGGTGGTATCTTCTTTGTTGATCTCTCGTTCCATGTCTAATTTGTAGATTTATGAAAAAGTCTCTCCCGACATTATGGAGGCCTGGGTGGTTTTTCCTGACCGCAATTTTACCATCCACAGATGCTCTCACTTTTGTGTTGTTGGGTCACGACTCACAACGTGCAGCTTTGATACCAATATAGCATGCAATAGGTTGATGTTCGTAACACACAACAAAGCCTTCTTTAAATTTGTGAGTTTATGCAATCCCCTTTACTTCAAGAGAGAAGAGTAGGGAGAGAGAAGTTGAGAGTTGACACCAGCACGGAGTGCTTGAGGCTGTTTGTATGCTCCAAGAACCCAGGAATCTCAAGCACACGTGTTTTCTTGAACTGCTTTGCTGAATTCTGAATGAATGAAGTGATTTATGCAATGGACCATGGGCTGTTTATATATGATTTATTTGCTGCTGGTTGGTGGAGGAAAAGGGCTGTCAGCCAAATGCGAATGCCCACGACTTGTGGAAAAGAGGCATTAAATGCCATTGCTTAGCATTAAATGCTATGATGGACATTTTATGGTGGCCGACTTGTTATATGATGCTGGCCGACTCTTATCTAATGCTGGCCGACTGTTTATATGCTGGCTGACTGGCTGTTTAAGGGGTGTATGGTGTGTGAACACCATGCACAAGGCATCCCCGAATGTGGGGAGCCTTTTGGGCTGGCCCATGCCCTAGATGATGCTGAAATGCTTTCTATATGACTGATCTAATGCTAGGCTGACTTCTACATGCTTCTACATGATGGATTCCCCAAGTGGGTTGACACATGCAGACTCTTAAGGCTTGGAAGACTGACCTACGTAGCTTGTGCCTGACCTGTCCCGGATTGGGGCTCACAATGGGGCCGTGGCATAGGATAAATAATCCTAAAAAGGCATTAATACTGTATGATGGTACATATAATGGTGAGCCAGTGTGTCACATAGCACCATAGTGCAGGGTGCATGTGACACCACGTAATCAAGTAGGGTTGAGGGAGGTGAGGGGCTGAAAGTTTATGGTTGTTTGTACACACACGTGATCATATGACATGAATTTTAAGGTTTATGAGAATAGAAGGGGAATAAAATGCTTGTTAGTTGATGAAATGGGAATTTTCTTCCAAATTCATGTTGATCTGGGAGAAAAAAACTCCGAAACGCTTGGTAGAGGAAACAGTAGTCTGAAATGTTTCCTTTTGTGGCTGAAATGTTTTGCCCCAGCATTTTCGGGGTTACTGAAATGCTTTGTTGACAAAAACGCCCTTCAGACCCTTTCCTAGTGTGAAACGTGTTCAGCCCTCTTGAGGAGCCATTTCTGCCCGTTTCTCTCCTTAACTCTGTGATTTCAACATTGACCTCTCCCTGCCCATATCCAGAGTCACAACCCCACTTTCATCCATCATCATTCATGATTCCGTCCACACCACACCACATGCTCCTTAGCTAGTTTGCCGGTCTCCAGGCCTCAAAACGAGTGGTATAATGAGGAATGTAAAGCCACAGGCTCCACCTACTACCATGTGAGAGAGAACATGGATTGATCTCAACATGTGAGATGCAAAAAATCTTTCATCGACTCACCGGCAAGGAGCGTGCGTTTCTCCCTAGGCGAGAACAAGAGTTTTACTAATACTTCTTTGAGCAAGGATAACTCGGACACTTGGTGCATTCTTGAGGGAAAAAGAACCCACACACCCATCACAGGTCCTAGCCTTTGGGAGGTCTATGCACGACACCTTTATGATGATATGCCAATCCAAATGCTGCACATTGTGACCGACATTGACTTTCCTCTTTAATGCCACCAATGTCACTCGGGCTCTCTAAAAGTTGAATAATGGGAGAGCAAAAGATCATGAAGATCTACAAGCAGAACTCTCTGCACATGGGCACCATTTGCTTGCTCCCATCCTCGCAGATCTCTTTGATTGAGGCATTTGTGAAGGCTTTCCCCCCTCCTAGACCACAAACATGATTGTCTCCATCCACAAAGTAGGAGACCCCATGGATCCAAATAACGTTTGACAGAAACTCAGTTCGAAGGGCTTTGTGTGAAGATATGCTTTTATGTGTGTGTGTGTGTAGGAGTGCGTGTGTGAGAGCATATCTTGATACAGAATTCTACACCCACTATTGGGCATTGATGACGTTACTGGGAAAAAGAGAGGGAGACGTGTGCTCGAAAAGTGGTATTGACCTCCAAAATTACCATCCTTTAAAAATAAGTTTTACAAAGGTTATAAACCTTTAAACTTAAATTCTCTTGGCACCAAAGGTTATAAAACCTTTTAGCTTTAATTCTCTTTGTCCCCTTCACACTCGGGGTTGTCCACACATGGGTTAATAAACCTTAGCCCCAAGTATGAATCTTTAAATATTTATCTTGCTCACCGACCACCATGCTCACACTTATGCTGCACCAATTTCACAGGGTCATGACATAGCCCCCCTCTTCGCGTCCTTGATTGCAATCTGGTGATACAGCAAGTCATCCAAAGCGGAACCACATTGATAACAAAAGCTGCCCAATACAGTAAGATATCAGCCATGTGATCCAACTAATAGTGAAATGTACAATATGGCAAGATCAGCGTCCCAATCTCTCTAAGCCATGCATATGTAACAACATTCACTACAAACCAATGGTGTAGTAATAGTCCAAGTTGTATACCACTGTGAACCATACACAACCACAACATCCAATGTGACTAGTACACATATATCATAGAATTCCCATAAGGAGATGTACTGTTAGGTGTCAGTACCTTCGGGTGAGACAAAAGCTACAACAAGCGACTTCTAGATGACATCTGAACTTGTCTGTATCAAGGGAGCGGAGGTGCTACCCCCCTGTTGAGCATCAGGCAATGCCCCAGACCCATGCTCTGCTGAACCTGAATGAGCCGTAGCAAGAGTTGGCTCCAACTCAAAGGCATCGAGATAAAGCTGCGATACCTGAGGTGAATCTGCTAAGTCACCCTCCTCCATCCACTTCGCATCCATCGGTGAATAGTTCTTGAACTTCACAAGATAGCGACGGGAAATTGTACCTCGTACCTTTCTTTCCTTATGTGCTAGTATCTGCTCTGGAATAAGAACGTCATCAAGTTCCTCAACTTCCGACTGAGCCTCATCTGATACATCCTCAGGCACATCCCCACGGAAAGGTCTAAGTAGACTCACATGAAATGCATTGTGAATCCTCCAATGATCTGGTAGCTTCAAACGATAGGCCACCTCACCAATCTTTTCCAAAACCTGAAAAGGTCCATAATAGCGCATGCTCAACTTAGGAAATAAGCGCTCTTTACCCTTCATCTTTTTGAGCCGAGCTTTCTCAAATCGCAAAAGAACCCAGTCACCCAATGCAAACTCTAATGCACGTCTGTGACGGTCAGCTGCCTTCATTTGCTTTTGCTGAGTTTTTGGGAGTGCCAACGTAACTCTCCTATAAGCTTCATCCATGTTCTCCACATACTGGTCAGCCTCAAAGATCGTATCCTTTGTGTGTAAAATGGGTGGTACCTTCTTCCCTCCTTCCACAATATCAAAAGGCGCCTTGCCCGTCAAGGTATGGATGGTGTTGTTATAAGCGAACTCCACCAAAGGAAGATACTTTTCCCATTGTTGTTTATGCTCTGACACATAACACTTGAGAAGATCTAACACTGTGGAATTAGCCTCTTTCGACTGCCCATCTGTATGTGGATGAAATGATGATGAAAACTTGAGAGTTGTACCCATGTTGTTAAACAACCCTCTCCAAAATAAACTCGTCATCCGTGGATCACGGTCACTAATGATAGACGAAGGCATTCCATGATACTTGAAGATGTTCGCCATGAACAACTTCACCATGTGATCAAATTTGATCTTCTTGCGCACGGGAATGAAATGAGCCTGCTTACTGAACCTGCATATGATAGTCCAAATGCCATCATTCCCCATTTGTGTCCTGGGAAGATCAAATATAAATCCATGGCAATGCTCTCCCATGGTCTATCTGGAATAGGTAAAGGCTGAAGTAACCCCGGTGTCTTCTGACGGTCATACCTCACCTTTTGACATACGATGCATTGCCTAACAAAAGCATCAACATCTCTTCTCAAGGTCGGCCAATAAAAGAAAGCCTCAACTGCCTTTACTGTGGCGTCAATACCTCTACAACTTGCATTTGGCGGAGCATGACTTTCAATCATAACCTTGAGTCATAATTGCCTGGTAACACACCGTCTACCATGCATCAACAAAAAGCCATCCCTGAGAGTATAATGATCATGCCGCTGACCCTCAGACATCTGATCATAGACCCTGCCAAAATCCTCATCCTAGGCATACTGCTCTTTCATCTCATCAAGCTCATGATGATAAGCAAGTGAAACTGTTGAGACCTGTGACTTGGGTGACAAAGCATTTGCCACAACATTCTTTTTGCCTTCCACATCTACAATCTAAAAGTGGAACATATACAAAAAGTTGGCCCATCTCATATGCTTCTCAGAAAGTTTAGTTTGCGTGAGGAAATAACGCAAGGTCTGATGATCTGTCTACACAGTGAAATCAGCCCCAAGCAAATAGTGTTTCCATGTAGAAAGAGCATGAATTACAGCCAACATCTCTTTCTCATAAACTTGTAAATGCTTCTCGGCATTCTGTAATATACGACTCTCATAGGCTATCACATGTCCTTCCTGCATGAGAACTGCCCCAATGCTGTTGCCACATGCATCACATTGGACAACAAAAGGCTTCGGAGATCCGGTAATAACAATACGGGATCCGAAGTAAGCTTTTCTTTAAGCTTTTTAAAGGCTGCAATTTCCCGATTAGCCCATCGAAACGGAGTTCCCTTCTTTGTTAAAGCATGAAGGGGCGAAGTAATCTCAGCAAAATACCGTATGTACTACTTGCAATAGGAACACAAGCCAGAAAAGCTGCGTACATCATGCACGGTCCTCAAATCTGGCCAATTGAGAATTGCTTCCACTTTCGAAGGATCCATACGGACTCCATCTTTCGGTCCAATATGTCATCGATCCTCGGAATAGGGAATCGATTCTTGATGGTGTTCTTGTTTAGCGCCCTGTAGTCAATACACATGCGCCAAGAACCATTTTTCTTTTGCACTAAGAGCACAGGTGAGCAAAAGGGTGACGAGCTAGGCTGAATCAACCCCTTTTTCAACAACTCTTGTACCTAGCTCATAATTTCCTCTTGTTGGGTTGCTCTAACACGGTCCGACGGTCTATTTGGTGGGGTACTCCCCAGAATAAGATCAATAGCATGATCTTCTGGCCTTTTCGGAGGAAGTTCTCCTGGCAATGATTTGTAAAAAAAATCCTGGTACTCACCTAGGAAACTAGTCCTGTCTTTATCTAACATAGACAAATTAGATTTAGACTCATTATCTTTTGCATCCTTTACAAAAACCAAGTACGCAAAAAGATGCTTTTTCATTACTGATGAAATGGTCGTAGCCGATACAATAGGAAAGGATTCCACTTTAAGCTTTACATCCAAAATAGGCTCTTTCCCTCTATGAGTCAAAGTAATCTTCCTGTTGTACGTATCCGCCACCGCATGTACTCTATGACACCATGGCATACCCAACAAAACATCACACCTATCAAGTGGCATGATATAGAACTCCTCACTGTCCACATAACCCTGCACATGAAGCCTCAACTTCCCAATAATAGGGGTAACGGGTTCTGCATACCCAGGACAAGCCATATTAGCCTCATACAAAGACCCCATCTCCTCTGCACGGATCCCCAATCTGTTTGCTAAATCCAGTGAGATAAAGTTGGCTCTAGCACCTGTATCAAAGAAAATCAAAGCATTCTGATCTCTAACTTTGCCCCATGCCCTGCACAACTCAGTCTCCTCACCACCTGGCTGTTCCCCAACAAGATCAGGAACTAACCCTGCAGAAGGCTTTGCTTTCTTAGACTTGGGCTCCCCTTTAGTGTCAGAGTCCTTTTTGGATTTACGCTTGGGACAATTGAAAGACATATGTCTCTCCTCAATACAAAAAAAGCATTTCTTAGCATCCATCAAAGCCTGTCTCTCCTCAGGAGTTCTCTTGGGCATTGGTAACTTCTTATACCGCTTCTCTGTAGGCATTGTTGCATCACGCGAAGCATGCCCTGACTTTTCACTTTTCTTACTTGTGCTTTTGTTGCCCTTTAAATCCAGATGAACTCCAGTGAGTAATGCATTTGTTGTCATGGCATCCTCTATCATCTGCGACATATTTGTTACTCGAGTCTTTATGCAATAGTCACGCACTTCCTTGGGCAATCCACAACAATACTTCTCAACCTGCTCAGACAATGGCACTGCACGATAAGAAGTAACTGGGAGTAAATCTTCCCAAAACTTCTTATTGTAATCCTCAAGATTCTCACATTTCGATGCATCCAACTTGTGCCATGCTGTCATTACATCCACCTCAAATGTAGATGTGAGCCACACGGAAGAGAACACTTGTTTAAATTGTATCCAAGTAGATGGTGCTATGCCCTGCAAAAGAAGAGTGGACCACCACTGCAATGCATTGCCTTTGAGAAAAGTCGCAGCTTTTCTCACTTTCGAGGATTCCGTGTAATTTCCACCAAAAAAAGCAACATCAAACTGCTGTAAAAAGGTAAGTGTCTTGAGCTTGTCTTTGGTCCCACTGAATGTGTCAAAATTTATTGCAGCTCCCCCTTCCTTATAATCCTTCGCCTTACCCACAGGCGTTAGATTATCGTAAGGAAGTGGCCTCACAAGATTGCTACCCGCTGCATTCATGCCCATCATAGGGTCAACAGTGCCAGTTCCCACACCTTGCATACCATGCATTCCTGATGATCCTCCCATGTTTCCAAACATACCACTATGCATATCGGGCTGCATGTCCCCATACATGTTTCCTTGCATTCCGGGCTGCATGTCCCCATACATGTTCCCTTGCATTCCGTTACCACCATACATATTACCTTGCATACCAAGCTGAAAATTAGCTCCAATATTCCCTTGCATTCCCATGCCTCCCTGACCCCTAGTCATAGATTGGAACACGGAACCACCGCCAAAATAGCCTGGATGCATAGACTGCTGCGGAGTAGGTGGCTATTTGAAAAAGGAACTCTGTGGGTTTGCACCATAAGTGTTCTGCATGTTAGGAAACTGTCCAAAAGCAGGATCCTGTGGGAAGGCACCACTATTGCCCTGAGGTGGGTTCCTAGAACGCACTTTCTTCTTCTTAGGCTCAGAAGGGGCTCTCATAAATTCAAGAAACTTCTCACTTTGCGTGAGTTGCATAAACACATCCACTGCCCCTGCCAAACGAGCTTTAAACTGGGGATCATCTTCCTCTTTACTTGGCATGTCTTCTGGCTGCGTTACATCCACATAACGTGCATCCTTTGCAGCCTGTTCTCCTGGAAGTACATCCTCAGATTCAGTCCTCTACCACGAGCTCACCCCCTTAAGAAAGTTGATGATGGTCCTGGCAACGGAACCTTGAAACTGGTCTTTGGTAGAAGCCAAAGTGTGGTAGACTAGCAGTCACCCAATTCAATTGCAGTCCAGTTAATAAACAAATAATCAGGAGCTAGAGTGCTCCAACACAAGAAAGAGAACAACACTTGTTGGCCCCAAAGCTTGGCGCCCCTTTCGGTATTTCTTTATTCAATTTCAATGGAAAAGTTTTAAATGATTACAACATGGCCATTCATGGCTTGTATGTCTGCAAGTCCAATCTGCCAATCCTCTGGACCTCTTAGCATAGAGGTTTCACATAGCTTTGTGTCCCAAGAACACCACACTGTTATCTCCTCTAATCTGCTAAGTCAATACATCCTAGAGGCCTTGAATATGCATCTGACTGAACCATGCACATAGCCACAAACTCAGCCATGAAAACAGTCCACAAACTCTTCCAAATCAGCCCACAATCTTGTCCTGTTCCACCCTCTGAACTGCCAAACCCTTCCTCTCACAAAGGGCTAGAGAGAACCACTCTGGAACAGTCACGAGCCAGTGAAAAGAGAGACTCCATAAGACAACTCCTGCAGTCCCACTTGCTCACAAAGAGAGAGAGAAACTTACAGTCTTTATGTCGCTTTTCACAAGAGAGAAAAGACGCGAGGAAAAGCCCCGTACTGTCCTGCCCTCTTGTCATTGCAACCGAGAGAGAGAAAGCTTGTGAGAGAACCTGCTGTCCAGCCTTGTATTCCCCTCTTACAGTCCACGCTTCCCAGCTTATAGTCAGCTTCTTGCCAAGAGCAAAGGAGAGAAAAGAGGAAAATCCTGTAGGCGCCTGTATACTCAGCCACACAGCAGCCAACCAATCCTCCAAGAGCCAAAGAGAGAGAGAGAGAGAGAAGTAGGCCTGTGTCTCTGCCCTGTAGCGCAGCACAGCAGCCAACTTTAATCTCCTAAAAGTATGTGTAAATAAGTACTAGGCTGTGCCTCTGCACTTTGCAGCATCCGACTGTAGCTCTTCCAAAAAGCAACCTGTGACCAGCAGCGCAGATCTCCCTCCAGCTGTTTTTCCAGGACTGAATCCAGCGCTGCCTGCCTACAGTTCTTCAAAAAGCAAGAGTAAGTGAAGCGCAGCCTGCCTGTATCTGTTTTTCTCAGAAAATCAGAACTCCATGCTGCCCCCCCGCACCCTTTTTCCAAAAAGCATGAGATATAGAGAGAGAGGGAGATGTGTGCTCCAAAAGTGGTGTTGGCCTCCAAAATTAGCCTAGGGGCCACCATCCTTTAAAAATGAGTTTTACAAAGGTTATAAATCTTAAACTTAAATTCTCTTGGCACCAAAGGTTATAAAACCTTTTAGCTTTAATTCTCTTTGTCCCCTTCACACTTGGGGTTGTCCACACATGGGTTAATAAACCTTAGGCCCAAGTATGAACCTTTCAATATTTATCCTACTCAGCGACCACCATGCTCACACTTATGCTGCACCAATTTCACAGGGTCATGACACTAGTCCATACTATGCATATTGGAGTTGATAGTTATTTAGTCTTGTGGGTTGACTAAAATGCAAGTCAACCCTTGCATGTGTGCCACATCCATATAATATAGAAGTACAAAATATTATATGTAGAGTGTCCTTTCACACTTGATATCCAAGGGGAAAAACCACATGGGAAAAAGTGCCCTTGGTTAAGCCCTGTTCACACATAGCACTACCATAAGTGAGCATATGCCTATAAAAGCTGCGTACATCATGCACGGTCCTCAAATCTGGCCAATTGAGAATTGCTTCCACTTTCGAAGGATCCATACGGACTCCATCTTTAGACACGATATGTCCCAAGAAGTGTATCTCTCCCAAGAAGAACTCACTTTTCTTGCCATTAATAACAAACCTATGATTCCGGAGTTCTTCAAACACAATGGCCAAATGCTTCCTATGCTCCTCCTCTGAGCGTGAATGCACAATCATATCATCAAAGAATGTGCCCACAAACACTCTATGAGGCCGGAAAATCCTGTCCATCATCCTATTAAAGGTAGCGGGAGCATTTGTCAAGCCAAAGGGCATGACCAAGAACTCATATAGCCCAATGCATGTTTCTAAAAGGTGAATTTAGGCATGTTCCTGGATTCATCTAGGTATATATAGTGCTATCATGATTGGCCATACAATGGCCAAGATCCATGGTGCAGTGCTAGACTAAGAAATCAGCTTTATGGCTGAGAGGTTGGTGTATAGAGCATTAGGTCAGGCATTCTTTAGAAGGATTTTCTCCACCTTGGATCATATCTTCACTCTATGAGCCATCATAAAGGAGACAAGGCCACGGAAAGAAAGCTAGCAAAGCTGCAATTGGTCATTCCACCACAGGTTTACCTACTCCTACTCACTAAGGTTCACTCTCTCGATCCTCTTCTTCCGAGACTAAGTGACATCTATTCTGTCCATGAAAATCTTTCTACACAATTGGTGATTCCACCACAAGATTACCTAGTCCTACTCATAAGGTTCACTCTCTTGATCCTCTTGTTTCTTGACCATGTGACGGGTATAACATCCATACAAATCTTTCCACACAAGTGCTCATTCCCTAATATGGTTCTTTGATTATGAGAGAAGATTAGATTTGTGAGCTCAAATGGGTGTCACAGAAAAGACAAGGCTATAAAGGAAAAGTTGATTTAGGAGCGGGAGACTGATCGAGCGACTCCTCCAGAGACTCCTCAATAACTCCATCGAAAGACTTCTAGAAAACCTCCTTAGAACTCAAGAGGAGGTTTGCTAGAGGGTTAAAGTGGCACCAATTACGCTATGTTTAGGGAATCAAGTTCCTACTACTCTACTCCCTCTATCAAGCTACTCTACTTTCTCTATCAAGTATTCATCTCCAAGGGAATGCTTCCTTGTGCATGATCCCTTCCCAAGCTACCTCAATGGAAGATTACTCTCTCATTGGAACTCGTACTCACTTGGTGCACGAAGTTGGTCAGTCGCTACCTCATATAAGGCCATCACATCCTGAATGATGTCAGGTATGATCTGGAGCTTCTACAAACGTCCGAATAGATGGGATCAAAGCAACAGTATACATGATGCAATGGTGATAACCGGAAAATAGAGGAATGGATAGGTCCAACAAACCACCTTAGGCTTTGTGTAAGGCTTCCTACATTATTGCAGCCACATGGATGACTAATGATGCCAAATATTGAGAAAGACATTTGTGTACCGGCACTGTTTGGGTAACACTATCCTATGTATATGTTTAAGGTCATATAAAACATTGAAACACTCGTTTGGTTTTGATATTTTTTTATGTATAGGGTACTGAAGCACAACATCGCAGGGGATATCTCAGTAATGTTTGTGTTGCAAAAGAGTTGCAAAGAAAGGGTGTTGGTTCAAATCTTATTAAGCATGCAAAGAGGCTAGCACTATTGCAAGGTAACTTAACAATCATATTCTATAGTGTTTTCATGTTTGCATATATTGCTTGTATGTGAATTTGGTGAGTATGTAGTTATTTTTTCCTGTCCAGGCAAATCAACAAGAGCAAAAGAATCATCAATTTTTTTTCTTTCTTTGAAACATTGGATATAACACCTTCAAGACAATGAATGAGCATCCACTATATATATAAAGAATATATAGCCTGACCATTGAGAGAGATTATGTTTTTGTCTTTTGAGGCGCCTATGAGACCCAGTCAAAGTACATATCTATACAATAAAATGAAAAGGTAAATTAGGAGGTCCTAGCGTTAGGCTATGATCAGATGTTGTGTCTTATCCAATACTGAGCGTCATATAGCACCTCCTTTATATAAGTAGAATGGCAAGTCTTCCTCTTTTGCAAAAGAAGTGGATGGATGCTAAAGGACATGAGGCAAGTATGCACAAATATTAGCACAAGATGGGCATTATATGAAACTATGCTGCTCTATCTCTTGCACTCCATGGCTGTCTCCTGCACTCCATGGCTCAGACACAGATCCACCATGCCATCGCTCAGTCTCACATCTCAAATAATGAGAGCTTAGTTGAATGACCAGATACTGTGCAGATTGCAAACCTTGACAAGTAGTGGGGCACTTTACAACCTCTTTTGTATAGAAGGAGAGTTTGTGTGATGGTCCTATGCATGAAATGTAGTGCTGGTACTTTTGAAAGAGAGGAAGAAAGAATGTTTTTTAAAAGTTTATGAAGACCTTAAGGGTCTATGAGACCGAAAAAAGTCTTACAATAGTTCCATGAGATTAATTAAATTGCAGAAAAGAAAATGAAGATGAAATGACTCGCTATATATACATAGTGATCATGGTTTTGTGAGGACAGAAGATAGTCCTCTCAACACAGTACAAAACTGGCCACCTGGCTCATATAAGATACAAACTATCATTTGTCATATGATCATTGGTGTGGGGGGAACCTCGGTGATCTCATATGTCCACCTCCACTTTGGGGGGGGAGGGGTCTTTGTGTCTCTGTAGGATCTCACGGACGTGATTCTGTTGTATCGATGGTTATGTTGGAAATCAATGCTCCACCCTCGTCATCTTGACCGCATGGGTACCTCTACATTGTAAGGCCCCCTTTATGAGGAGAAGCTGCTTTGTGTATGAGTAGCACAGACACCCAACAAATCCCGACCTAGACATCAAGGATGGGCATATGTGGCTAGATGGTTAAGCGATGACTTTGGTTGGTTTGGCATCATGTCGAATAGGCTACATGCAAGTACGGGTTGATATACCCTATCGGACCTCGGGTTGTAGGGCCTGGATGGGTGCCCAAATGACCTCGAATGGGTGTGGAAGTTGCGGCAAGATCATAAGTCGCTTGTTTAGTCTGTTATCATCTTAGTAGGGTGGCCGACCTGTAATTGCTTTGGTTAGTATATATATATATATATATATATATATATATATATATATAGAGAGAGAGAGAGGAGAGAGAGAGAGAGAGAGAGAGAGAGAGAGAGATGGGTTCAGTAGCTTCATCATATCTATCTTTACTGCGTTTTGCACCCCTCTCTCACAGTGCATACTGATGAAAACAACATTAGGGCCAAGTTTCTAATCTAAGGAGGATGAAAAACCTTCATTGCTAAATGTTGTAGAGAGATAACAAATTGAACTCTAGAGAGAAAGAAAGAAAGAAAGATTTTATTAACGTCTTCTAAAGGCCAAAAAACATCCTATGAGACAAAACTTGTGTACATCATCATCAGGTCTCAATGGACATCAAATGGATACAAAAGAAAAAGTACAAAGTACTCTATAATGTGGAGATAAATCACATACAGGGCTTTGGTTAACTACTATGGGGTGGGTGGGAGGGAGGGGGGTAAATACATCCAATAAAGCATCTAGCTCCAATGACTGGGTGTAGGATGTCATACATTGGGTTAGGGGGCAAGATATCTCCCAATCTGTGCTAGATCAATCTGGGGTCTGTCTCTCTGCTATGTCTCCTCAAGATCTCATCAATCAGTGTTTGGTGGAGACCTGGGGGGTGAGGGCCATGTGGGCGGGGGCATCTCTTGGATCGTGGCTCTCTCGCTCAGGTTGATGTTCACTCCTCTACTAGTAGATGTAGAGATAGTGCGTCTCTGAGTGACCCAGGTTTGGACTGAAGGAACTGTGGAGGATGTCCTGCCATTGAGTGGCCAGAAGAAGGTAGTGATCCGTGTCTGAGTATCCCTCTGCTGTGGGAACTGTTGAAATAGCCGCTCTCTATGACGTCGTAACTCCATCAAAAAATCCCCCCCAAGCATCTCTAATCATAAAACTTCATAACTCTGGCGGAGTGGACCAAATCCCTCCCTGAAGAGACACTGGTATCTCCCCCGAATCTCATAGTATACTGGGCAATGGCAAACATAATGATCCTTTGTCTCCATGTCTATGTGGCACAATCTGCAGATACGTCTCCCTCGGGGCTCTTTTAGCTCTCCGTGCCTCTATCTCTAGAGTGAAGATATCCAAAGCTGCCCAATAGTAGTGCGCATGGCATGAGACATATACATCCATGTACCCCGGTCTCTGCACAAACCCATCCTCTGTGGAGCTATAAGAAATGATCGTGTTAGTGCTGCCTCTTCACAGGAAGAGGCTGTGGACCATATGACGAGTGTATAGCTGTATCAAATCCTGACGTATCAATCGGTTCCTCTCCACACACGAGAGTCTCATGGTCGGATGGTCCTCATCATACTGAAACGGAGGGTGTAACTCACAGTGCCGGGGGGACTAGGGCCTTTGACACACTTGTTGATACCATCAATGCATATTAAAACATTTAAACATGGTCATATCCTTGACACATATCCATCATCACTTTGCATAAAACATAACAACTAGACAAAACATCCACAAATGCTGAAAGTGGAGCTTGCACGTGACACCGCATAGAGGCCTGATTGGGCCGACACACCCCCCCCCCCCTCGGTCCCCCCTGCGGAGTATTATATTACCCAAGGAGAATAATATCATGTACAAGCTTTGAGGGCCTTACTCTCCCCATGGGAGTTGCCAGATTATCCATATACAACCATCATTGGACCAAACACACGGACTATCATTAAAAGAAACCCCCAAATACCATGAATGTGTGTAAACCACCTCTTCCCGTGAGGGTACTGATCTCCCCCATCACGACGGGTCTTCAAGATGCCATAAGTGAAAAACTCAACTGAAGCAAATAATATACAATATACATCACCATGAACAAGTCGGACAGCACCATGGGCAACCAAAACAAGTCAGGGAAGCACCAATAGAGCTGGTACAGCAGCTACAGAATCTGAAACAATTGGTACACCCTCCACTCAGCGGGTACAACATGTACAATAGTTGGAACAGCAGGTACAATGGTTGGTACAGCAGGTACAGGGGCTTGTACAGCAGTACAGTGGTTGGTACAGCCAGTACGTGTACAATGGCTGGTACAGACGGTACAATGGTTAGTACAAGTACAACAAGTACAAGGACTGGTACAACACATATAGTGGCGCGTCGGGCACCTTGGAGTGCAGAGGCTCGGTCCGAGAGGTAACTCCTCTCGTGCGAGGTAGGTCCAAAGACCTGGAGGGTCCACAAGATCCACTATGTCGGTTTCCTCCACCTCCTGGGTCCGGAAGAAACTGGTGATGGTTGGCCTCCAAGGGAGGGAGCGGGGTGGCTGGGGCCTGTGTCTCAAGAAGGTGTCCCTTTGTCTACGGAGCTCAAGCAGGAAGAGGCCCAGGCAACGCTGGTCCTGGACGTCAATGATCTTGGAGAGTGGACCGAATCCCTCACGAAATAGACAGTGAAACCTCCTGCGGATCTCATAGTATACTGGGCAGTGGCATATGTAATGCTCCTCCGTCTCAACCTCTGTGTGGCATAGTTGGCAGATCCTCTCCTCTCTGGGTGTCCGTGTACGAGCTTCCCGGCTCTGAAGATGCACTCAGCTCTACCTGTCTCCACTCTGAGGCGGTGGGAAGAAACCTGTATCAGGCCAATCGCAATCCGCATGGCATGGACATGTGAACACTCAAGTAGCCTGCTACTAGATGAATCCATCCTCAGTGAGTGTGAAGAAGTGGTCTCTGTAAAAGTGCATCTTCATGGGGAGCTTCGGGGGTGTGATCCATGTGCAATGTGTGTAGAGGCTAAGAAGATTTGGCCGGATAACCCGGTTGGTATCCTCGTGAGACAGCCGGAAAAAAGGTAAGTCCAAACTATACTGAAGGGGGGTAGGCGGTCCATAGTTGTTTCTCGTACGCGTACGAACCTATTCGTACGTACGAGTCGTACGGTACGATACCGTACGAATTCGTACGATATCGTACGATACGAGTTAGGTTTTTTTTTTTTCCCCCCGAAAATTTTTTTCCCTTGAAAAAAAAATTCCAAATGCTAAAAAAAATAGAAACCCTGCTTTACGAAGATCCCAAATGCTCGCAATACTTCGCAACTTTCGTGTCCACTTAGTATTCCATATGGGGTTGTGGAGAGACCTAAAAAATCTGGCGAGGTAGACTGGTAGTGTACACTTGATTGGTAGGATGAGAGAATCTTGCTACATCACTTGGGGATCCCTGGTATAGGTAGGCTAGACAATTAGATTCTCAAGTTATGCACAAGGGAAAACATTTGGACATGGCCATTTTGATCTAGAGAGGAGTCCCTAAACTTATCACCCTAGATGCACTCCTCGTATTTGTGCAAGGACGGTCCCTTAGTCATAAACGCTACACTGGGAGACCTTTGGTATTGCATTACCCATCCAGGTTCTTTTTTGGAGACAATCGGGAGATCCAACCGGGAGAGACGCATATCCATGTACTGGTTTCTCAAGCACTGTAGACTCCTCCCCCCCAACCTTCCCTCACATTCAAGCTTGAAGCTCCATAGCTTGTAAGTGTAAAAAATAAAAACCGTATTTTATCGTACCGTATCCCAAAATTTCATATCGTACCGAATATTCCCGTACGGTATCGTATTTTCATACCGTGACAACTATGAGGCGGTCCATGCAGAGCCCGTATACTGAGAACCAAGTGGAAACCAGTGCATACCATACTCCAGAGTGTCCCTCAAGTGCTAGCTGCCTGGAGAACTCCAGGGCAAGCCTCGGGTACCTGTGGGGATCCATGTGACTGATGCGATGAAGGTACGTGATTGTCTGGAAGAGTGCCTCCACTACCATCGGAGCTGCAGCAAACTCTGCCTGGATAATGTGGTGTGGGACTGATGGTTTGTTGCGGATTATACGGGAGAACATCATGACCTGGGGCCTCTCAACTCGCTGCCAATCCTCATTGGATAAATCTGGCTCCCAGAAAGCTGCTCCATACATCAAGGCTGGTGTGACGAGGATGTCAAAAAGCCAGCCCTTCGTCTTGGGCTCTTGGAAATGTGCCTGGAAGCACTGCCGCTCAAGTAAGCTCGAGAGCTCGAGAGAGAGGGTTATGCTACTGCCTCCTTGGGGGCCTAAGAGAAAATTATGTTGCTGCCTTGGGGGCCTAAGGAAGGGTGGGTGCGATACGTGCCGCTCAAGTAAGCGAGAGAGAGAGAGAGAGAGAGAGAGAGGGGGGGGGGGGGGGGGGGGGTTTATGCTGCTGCCTCCTTGGGGGCCTAAGAGAAAATTATGTTGCTGCCTTGGGGGCCTGAGGAAGGGTGGGTGCTCTTGGAAATGTGCCTGGAAGCACTGCCGCTCAAGTAGGCGAGAGAGAGAGAGAGAGAGAGAGAGAGAGAGGGGGGTTATGCTGCTGCCTCGAGAGAGAGGGGGGTTATGCTGCTGCCTCCTTGGGAGCCTAAGAGAAAATTATGTTGCTGCCTCCTTGGGGGCCTAAGAGAAAATTATGTTGATGCCTTGGTGGCCTGAGGAAGGGCCGGGTGCGCGCAGCACGAGGAAGGGTGGGTGCATTAAATACAGCAGCGAAACGGAAGGCAGAGGGGGTGGGTGGGATACGGGAGGCGGAGAGAGAAAGTGACGAAACAGGGCGAGGGACCTGTAGGTAGCGAAGAGAGAGAAAGAAAGAGAAAGCGCTGGCGAAGGTGGCGGGTTAGGGTTAGCGCACAGATGATAGGCATGATGGGCAGCAGAAATGGCGGGCAGCAAGCAGGCGAGCAACAGGCTGAGAGGCGGAGGGGCCCAAGTGCGGAAGGCAGCAGCGAAACGGGAGGCGGAGAGAGAGAAACAAAGCCCTTAGAGATAGGGTGAATTGCACGACTTAGTGATGTGTAGATTAGATTAACATTTCAACGGAGGGGCCGGGTGCGCGCAGCACGAAGAAGGGTGGGTGCGCGCAGCGCCCAACTGCGGAAGGCACTAGATACAGCAGCGAAACGGAGGCGGAGGGGGTGGGTGGGAAGGCAGAGAGAGAAAGTGACGAAATCAGGGCGAGAGGGCGAGGGACCTGCAGGTAGCGAAGAGAGAAAGAAAGAGAAAGCGCTGGCAAAGAGAGAGAGTGGCGAGTTAGGGTTAGCGCACAGATGATAGGCATGATGGGCAGCAGAAATGAGGCGAGCAAAGGCTGAGGGCCCCTTAGAGATAGAGTGAATTGCACGACTTAGTGATGTGTAGATTAGATTAATATTTCAACGATGTACATGTACCTTTTATAAGTGCAAAGATTCTCTTCTTGACATCATTGTTATGTCATCACACAAATATCTAGTGTGTTCACACACATACATAGATACACAAACACGGGTATGCACACACAAAGTGAACACACACATGAAGCTCCGATTTCCCAACAAATTTCCCTCGGAGCAAAGGTGGGAGTGTGATGAGGAACCTCTAATAGTCAAGAATACACATGCTCCATCTTTGGTCTAAACTTGGCATGGTCATGGTTGCTAGCTCTGAAGCTCATGTCCAACAAGCTCAGAGGCTGGTGTGCATGTCCAACAGGCTCAGAGGTGCAACACTAGCATGGCTCAGAGGTTCATGTAGCTTGTCCCCAACTTAGACTCAGGAGCCAAGATAACTTTGGGAGTTACTAAACCATGACCTATATTGGTTTCATACACAATAATCCCTCCTTGTTTTGATTAGGGATAACGGAGTATTATGGGAGATGATTGACTCAAAGCACACATACACTGATTATTACATCTCATTTCGGATTTATTCTGGGCAGAGTACCCCACACACACATTATTATTCATATTTTGGGAGACTACTCGGGTAGGAATGTCACCATTTGGTCCATCTCCATTTCTGGAGCCACTTCTATGGGACTCACTCCATAGAGCGGCTAGATTTGTGCCATGTTCACATGGGGCCAGGCCAGTGTCCTATGTGAAAGGGCCAGTTTTATGATGTCACATGGACGGGAGCCAGATTAGTGCCACCCGTGTGCGACCAATGCTGCGTCACATGGACGGGAACCAGTTTCGTGCCACCCGTGTGATTTGTTTCGTGTTGTATGGACGGGAGCCTCTTGGTGCCACCCGTGTATGGCCAGGATGGTGTCTTATCTATGGGATTGTCACTCCATAGGAAGACCAAGACATTTATTTATATGCCCGACAGGAACCTCTTGTACAAGTTTCATGAAAGGACATTTATTTATATGCCCGACAGGAACCTCTTGTACAAGTTTCATGAAAGGGAGATTTCGTCCATTATTTGTGCACATGCATTTATGCCTGCATGCATAAATTTGTTTTTGCATGACTTATTTGCGTGTGTCTGCCTGTTGTGCCAGTACACTAGACGGGGACACCCCCAGTGTACCGTAGAGTGCTGTCTGCTGACTTGGTGGTGTGGCATGTGAAGAGGTGGTAAGTATTTTTGTTTTGGTCTTTTAAAATGGTAAAATCATAAACTAGAGTGAACCTTAATATTTATAAGGTATTGTGTTCACACTCAATTTAAATAAGGGCTGGACACTTGTTTATGTGAGGAGGGCCCAAAGTAATATCACTTGTTGTACCCGCCTGCCTCTCCACGCTTGGTTTTTTCATTCGTTTTCTCCCCACACCTGGCTGTACCTATCATCTCCACGCTTGGTGTACCTACTGCCCAGCCACGCCTGGCTGTACCTATCTTCTCCACACTTGGTTGTACCTGCTGCCCAGCTGTACCTGATTGAACATGCCTACTACAATACTGGTTGTACCTGCTTTCCTTGCTGTATCTGGCTGTACCTGACAAGGACCTGCTGTACCTGCAATTGCTGGCTGCCCACGTGTACCTACTGTACCACCTGCAAATTTCTACAGCCCATGTATTGTTGCTGCCTTGTGTGTACCTACTGTACCATCTTCAGTACCTGCTGGCTACCCACGTATACCTGACAGTACCACCTGCTGGCTGCCCATCAGTACTTGTTGGCTGTCCACGTGTACTTGACAGTACCTGTTGTACTTGCAAGTTGCCCATAAGTACCTGTTGTACCTGTCTTGTGTATCTGCTGGTTGTTTTGTTGAAGCTTCCATTTTGGAGTACAATACAAGGAAAATGGTCTTCACTACTGAGATTTGAATTAAAATCCATGCCAGGTATTTATTTCAATATTTTATCTCAAATTCAGATAATAATTCAAGTTAAATGCTGTTATTCCAAGCTTTGTGTAGGTAAGTTCTTCTCCAGTTGCATACACTCTGGAGGATCATTGGAAAGAGGTTTCTCCCATGACTTCCCTCACCGCGCCCTCAATTATAGAGGAGCCAGTGAAGGTCAAGAGGGTATGAGGAAAAACCAAGTATAAAGCTTAATTGGGAGAACCGGGAAACGTTCCCTCCGCGGTGTACACTATTGCCTGCGTTAGTACGGGCGTGCCCGTTTGTGCACGGTCCCGGAAGACTAGTGAAAGGCAAGTGTACACCCAGTGTAGGTGGGAGTGAGCCTGTGATTTGAGACTACTCCGACCAACACTTTCTTCATCGGTTTGAACCAGATCTGTTTGGTTGTTTGCAGTCCCTAATGAAGGAATCTGGCCTTTTCAGGCCCATGACACTTATACAAATATAAATACTCCAAGAAATACAATAAGTATTGAGGGGGGGGGGAGGCGGCCCTTTCCGGCCCAGTGTTGGTGTCATTTGTATTTTTTTCAGTGTTTCCAGTGTTTGTGTTGCTGATGTTGTTTCCATTGGTTAATAATAATTAGATTAAGTGTTCTAAATATGTGTATATTGTCTTCCGATCTGTAGGCCTCCTGTAGGGAGCGGTCGCATTGGTATATCAGAGTCCGGTCGTCTCTCTTTCTCAAGAGGAGACACGGAGTCTTGAGATCGGAAGCAAGGACGAACACTTAATTCAATGGACAGCCAGGGCAACCCATTGGAAGTGCCGAATTCGAGGGGCCAATCAAGTGCTTCACGGGATTCCGATGCATTGCATGGAAGGCATAAGCCTCTTGAGAGAGTCCATGACAGTGCATACATGGGATAGCCATCACGTGGTAAAGAACCCATGCACGAGGAAGAGCCCAATGCATTGAGGACTGAGTTGGAGCACATGAAGAGGCTCTTGCAGGCAAAAGAGCAAGAGCTGAAATTCTTGCATGAGGACCCCCATGTACAAAGTGTCATAGAAGCCAAGAAAGCTGATGTGATGGTGGACATGACTTTTGAGTCTATGGCTCGAAAGGTGGGCGAGAAGCCAAGGGAGCTGGCACTCTCTTATCTTATCCGCAAGGGTGACCTTAAAGAGGGAGAGGATGGACAACTTATGTTCAAGAATCCACCCCGTTTGCAGCATGGAGACCCAGCCTCTCAAAGGTTGAGATCATACTTGCATAAAGAAGAAGTTTCGGTCACCTCTCGCCATGCATCCACTCCTCATGGCACAGGAGGAAACATATTTATGCATGCTCAAGGCCATTTGGATTCCAAGAATGTACATCATGGAGATAGTGGTCGGCATGCAAGCCGAAAGACTTTGCCCATTGATTTGTCTCGTGGTGAGACATTGCATCATTTGGGGAGGTCACATGCATCGGGGCCATAGATTCATAATGCACATGCCACCGTGCCTTTTGAAACATCTTTGGTTGCCCATGAAGCCCATGCAGAGAGGGCTGCGCCCTTAGATAAGGGGAAGAGAAAAAGAGAAGAACATGTACCATATCCCAAGAAGCTCAAGGAGTTCAAGGCAGGGGACAAGTCCGTGAAATTTGATGCCTTTCATGGAGAGTATGATGCCTCTAAGGTGCTAGCTTTTGTGGCACAGTTTGACATTGCTTTTAGTAATGAGGACTTTACTGAGAAGTCCAAAATTTGTCATGCAACCATGTTCTTGAAGGGGACAGCTGCCCATTGGTGGATCACTGAAAAGACCGCCAAAGATCCCATTTGCACTTGGAAAGAGTTTAGGGATAGATTTTATGCCCAATTCTTGTCTCCTAATGCAGAGCAAACTCACCCAAAAGTGGGATAGACTTGAGCAAAAAGATAATGAAAGTGTGCAGCAGTATGTCAATAAGTTTTGGAAAGTGTTACTTGAGGTAACTCCCTTTATGCAACTCTCCCGAGGATGAAAGAAAGAGGAAGTTTCGTTCCGGGTCACAACCAGTCTATCGTTCGGGCATTGAATTACACTCGAAACACACTCTTCAGCAACTTATAGCATCTGCTCTTGCTACGGAGCAATTGGTGCTCAAAATCAAGCAAGATCAAGGTGGTTCCAAGTGCAAAGAGAAGGCTATCCCAAACTTACAAAAAGGTGGACAACCACCTAAAAAGAGCTTCCGAGATGTCCAGAAGGGAGGTAAAGCTGAAAATACCTCATCCAAGGATCATGGGCCAAAGAAGAACAAATTTGGCTTGACCCCCGAGCAAAGGGAGCAATATGCAAAGGAGGGGAAATGCTTTTCTTGTGGCAGCAAAGAGCATATGTTTAGACAATGCCCCAACTGCAAACAAAAGCATGAGGACAAGCAACCCAAGGCAAATGTGCATGCAGTTCCCGATGTGCAGGGAAACACGAAGCATGATGGTAAAGAGAGGATGGTATGCAAAGCATGGGGTCAAATCAAGGATCAACCTGCTCTATTTATATCTGATGATTGTGCAACAGATAACTTCATCTCCATTCAAATGGCAGCCGCCTTGGGCATTGAGGTTGAGGACATGGGGCCTCAAATTGATTTAGAAGCTGCCTTTGTTGGTAAAGAGGTGCAGGTTACCCCACTTATTGGAAAGTTGCGCATACATATTCAGGATTACCTTGATCATGAGCATTTCTTGGTTGCACCACTTAATGGATGTGATGTATTGCTTGGCAAGCCATGGCACCATAGGCTTGAGCCTCGCAAAGAGTACAAGACAAACAGGATTTCCTTTATGCATAGAGGCCGCATGCATGTTATTGATGCTGGCAAGGAAGGGGATTCTATCCCAGTTGTATCTCACATCCAAATTAATAAAGCAATGAAAAAGAGTCTTTCTGCGTACTTGGTTTTTGTTCGTGATAGCATTGAACCAAGTTATGAAAATGTGGATGTTTTGACTCAGGATGGGCTGAATTTTCTTCATGCATACAAAGATTGTTTTGCTGATGCATTGCCAGGTGAACTACCTCCTCAAAGGCTCGAGGATCATCGCATAGATCTTGTGCCAGGTAGTTCTCCACCTAACAAACCTGCATATTATGTGAGTGCTACACAACAAGAAGAGATCATGAAGCAGGTTAATGAGCTTTTGGAGAAAGGTTTGGTTCAGCCAAGTTCCTCACCTTATTGCTCTCCCGTGCTTCTTGTTCAAAAGAAAGATGGATCATTCCGCATGTGTGTGGATTATAGAGCTCTAAATAAGCTCACCATCAAGAATAGATTTCCAATCCCGGGTACTGATGACATTCTGGATAAACTTGATGGCCAGCTTGTTTCAGCCGTATTGATTTGAAGAGTGGTTATCACCAGATATGAGTAGTGTCACACAGGATGTCCACAAAACTGCATTCAGGACAGCTTTTGGATTGTATGAATTTTTGGTGATGCCTTTTGGTCTCACCAATGCCCCAGCCACATTCAATTGTATGATGGATAGGATATTCCGACCCCATCGAAAATTCACAGGTGTATTCTTTGATGACATCTTGGTTTTCTCCAAGAATGAGCAGGAGCATAGGACTCATTTGGCCACAGTGTTTGAGGAGTTGCGGAAGCATAAACTCTTCATTAATGCCAAGAAAAGTGAGTTCTTTCTTTCAGAGATACACTATTTGGGTCACATTGTATCCAAGGATGGTGTAAGAATGGATCCTGCCAAGGTTGAAACCATTCGGAATTGGCGAGAGTTGCAAAATGTACATCACGTACGTAGTTTTCTGGGTTTATGTTCATATTATAGGCACTTCATAAGGCATTTTGCCATGATTGCTACGCCTCTACATGATCTCACGAAGAAGAAAGCCACTTTTAAATGGACCCCAAAGGAGCAGGATGCCTTCTTGCAACTCAAGAATGCTATCATATGTGGACCCGTATTGATTGTTCTTGACTTACAAAGGTCATTCATAGTGGAATGTGATGCTTGTGGCGATTGTATAGGGGCTATCCTAAATCAAGGTGGTCATGCAGTTGCATATGAGAGCCGTCGATTGCATGATGCCGAGCTTCATATGGATATCTATGAGAAAGAGCTCTTGGTTGTAATTCATGCCTTAAAGATATGGAAACATTATCTTCTTGGGACTGAATTTGTAGTCAAGACAGATCATCAAAGCTTGAGATACTTTCTATCACAAACAAAGCTTTAGGAGAAGCAAATGAGAATGGCAAACTTTCTTTCCATGTTTCATTTTCAGATTGTACATACTTCGGGAAAGAAAAATGTGGTGGCGGATGCATTATCCAGGAGGCCTTATGTGGCTGCAGTTTTTCAGTGGCCTCTCATGGGGACTTATCTGCCATGCGAGATTTGTATCATTTGGATGCTGATTTTTGCCATATATGGATTGATTTGATGGTTGGTCACTCACATGCCTCTTATGTGATCAAAGATGGTTATATTATGAAGGATAACTGCTTATGTGTGGTGAAGGAAATGCGTCCAAAGGTTATGGAGGAATGTCATGCTCCACCTTATGTTGGTCATCGAGGTATCATGCCTACAACACGCATGATTGAGAGATATTTCTTTTGGCCAAGCATGCGTAAAGACACTGAGGCATATGTACGTGCATGTCTTACTTGCCAAAAGGTGAAATTTGATAGGCAAAAGCCTCGAGGTTTGCTTCAGCCCCAATGCCTATTCCTTCGCAGCCATGGGAAAGTATTACTATAGACTTTATTATGGACTTGCCTAGATCCCATCATGGGAATGATGCTATTTGGACCATTGTGGACAGGTTTAGCAAGCAAGCTCACTTCTTGCCCGTCAAGAAAACCATTAAAGTTGGATTATATGGTGAAGCTTTTTCTTGCTAACATCTTCAAGTATCATGGTATGCCTAAGTCCATTGTTGGGGATAGAGATCCTAGGACTACGAGCCTCTTCTGGAGGGCTTTATTTGATAACATGGACACTAAACTTGAGTTTTCATTAGCTTATCATTTCCAAACGGATAGCCAAAGTGAAGCTGTAAATTCAACCGTGTTGGATTTGTTGAAGTGTTATGTGGCATATCAAAAGACTGCATGGGAGAAGTATCTTCCACTTGTAGAGTTTGCCTACAACACAACACAGTTCATGTCTCCACGGGATAGGCCCCGTTTGAGATTATTTATGGCAGAGTGGTCTTGCCACCCATCCTTCGTACAAAGGATGAGATTTTTGCAGCTGATGAGTATGTGCGTGACTTGGATGTAGCCTTTGCTCAGGTGCGGACAGCCATTGCAAGGTCACAAGATAAGCATAAAAGGTCTGCTGACAAGCATAGAAGAGACATGCAAGTCAAGGAAGGTGATTGAGTATTACTGAAATTTGAGAAAGCTAGGCTCCGGAAGAGGCCAGGACGAGAGGGATCATATCGAAAGCTTTCTACTCGATATTATGAACCCTTCAAAGTGATTGACAAGATCAATCAAGTGTCCTTCAAGCTTGCTTTACCCAGCCATTGGAAGATTCACAATGCTTTTCATGTGAGTCTTTTGTGGAAGTATGTGGGGCTAGATCCAGAGGAGCCTATCATCACAGAAGATCCGCCAGAAGTTGATGAGCTTGAGGAGATCCTTCAGCTAGAGCAGATTGTATTTCACAAGGAGAGAAAGTTACCTCATGGGAAGCTTTCCCAGAGATACCTTGTAAAATTTAAAAATTATTTGCCAATTGATGCAAAGAGGGTAGATGAGGATTATTTTGTTGACTACCCTCAGCTTTTGCAGGCATATCTTGAGGCTTTTCAGTTGAGGTCAACTGTTTAGAAGCCCGGAGGGATGTCACCATTTGGTCCATCTCCATTTCTGGAGCCACTTCTATGGGACTGTCACTCCATAGAGCGGCCAGATTTGTGCCATGTTCACATGGGGCCAGGCCAGTGTCCCATGTGAAAGGGCCAATTTTATGGTGTCACATGGATGGGAGCCAGATCAGTGCCACACCCGTGTGCGACCAATGCTGCGTCACATGGACGGGAACCGGTTTCGTGCCACCCGTGTGATTTGTTTCGTGTTGTATGGACGGGAGCCTGTTGGCGCCACCCGTGTATGGCCAGGATAGTGTCTTACCTATGGGATTGTCACTCCATAGGAAGACCAGGACATATTTATTTATATCTGTCGCGCCAGTTTTGTGCCCGATAGGAACCTCTTGTACAAGTTTCATGAAAGGAAGATTTCGTCCATTATTTATGCACATTCATTTATGCCTGCATGCATAAATTTGTTTTGCATGACTTATTTGCGTGTGTCTGCCTGTTATGTCGTGCATGTACACTGGACGGGGACGCCCCGAGTGTACCGTAGAGTGCTGTTTGCTGACTTGGTAGTGTGGCATATGAAGAGGTGGTAAGTATTTTTGTTTTGGCCTTTTAAAATGGTGAAATCCATAAACTAGAGTGAGCCTTAATATTTATAAGGTATTGTGTTCACACTCAATTTAAAAAAGGGCTGGACACTTGTTTATGTGAGGAGGGCCCAAAGTAATAAGATGAACTAAGCTTTTATAACCTTTAAAAAAAAGGCTTTCATGGAGATTCCCATGTGTGGGTTGGTGGATTAACTTGCCATCTTCATCACTTGTTGTACCTGCGTGTCTCTCCACTCCTGGTTTTTTCACTCGTTTTCTCCCCACGCCTGGCTGTACCTATCATCTCCACGCTTGGTGTACCTACTGCCCAGCCACGCCTGGCTGTACCTATCTTCTCCACGCCTGGTTGTACCTGTTGCCCAGCTGTACCTGACTGAGCCTGCCTAGTACTGGCTGTACCTGCTCTCCCTGCTGTATTTGGCTGTACCTAACAAGGACCTGCTGTACCTGCAATTGCTAGCTGCCCGTGTACTTGCTGTACCACTTGCAAATTGCTACAGCCTATGTATTGTTGCTACCTTGTGTGTACCTGCTGTACCATCTTCAGTACCTGCTGGTACCTGACAGTACCACCTGCTGGCTGCCCATCAGTACTTGCTGGCTGTCCACGTGTACTTGGTAGTACCTGCTGTACCTGTAGGCTGCCCATAAGTACCTGATGTACCTGTCTTGTGTACCTGCTGGTTGTTTTGTTGAAGCTTCCATTTTGGAGTACAATACAAGGGAAATGGTCTTCACTACCGAGATTTGAATTAAAATCCATGCGAGGTATTTATTTCAATATTTTATCTCAAATTCAGATAATAATTCAAGTTAAATGCTGTTATTCCAAGCTTTGTGTAGGTAAGTTCTTCTCTAGTTGCATACACTCTGGAGGAAAGAGGTTTCTCCCATGACTGCCCTGACCGCGCCCTCATTTATAGAGGAGCCACTGAAGGTCAAGAGGGTATGAGGAAAAACCAAGTATAAAGCTTAATTGGGAGAACCGGGAAACGTTCCCTCCGCGGTGTACACTGTTGCCTGCGTGAGTACGGGCATGCCCGTTTGTGCACGGTCCTGGAAGACCACTGAAAGGCAAGTGTACACCCAGTGAAGGTGGAAGCGAGCTTGTGATTTGAGGCTACTCCGACCAACACTTTCTTCATCGGTTTGAACCAGATCTGTTTGGTTGTTTGCAGTCCCTAATGGAGGAATCTGGCCTTTTCAGGCCCATGACACTTGTACAAATATAAATACTCCAAGAAATACAATAAGTATTGAGGGGGGGGGCCGCCTCTTTCCGGCCCGAGTGCTGGTGTCATTTGTATTTTTTTCAGTGTTTCCAGTGTTTGTGTTGCTGATGTTGTTTCCATTGATTAATAATAATTAGATTAAGTGTTCTAAATATGTGTATATTGTCTTCCGATCTATAGGTCTCCTGTAGGGAGCGGTCGCAGAGAACCCGAACGCACACACATAAACATTAGATATATGTAAAGGCAGGGTAGAATTCTCCCTCGATGCCAAATATGTCGCCTTTTTTCTGGCAACTTTTCCACGGCACTGAGTGCTGGGGCCTGAGCGCAAAAAATATTTTGAAAGTAGATGTAGACGCCCGTGCCGGTGTCGCAGGGACACATGATAAAAAATGTATGAAGCCCGGAAGTGCTTCCCCTCTCCCCATGTGAACACACCTCTTAAAAGCCTTTTAAAAAGAGGTTAAATCTTCTTTACACCAAAAAAACATAAGGTCATTTTTTAAACCTTAGTTTTTAGGGTTTTTATGAAAAGAACTTTTCTTCACATTGTGCGGCTGCCACTCTCTGGAGGTCGACGTTTGCTGCTGCTGCTCTGTTGACGCCAAGGGGGAGACCTGCTGCTTCTCTTTCTCTCCCCCTTCAGCTCATGGCTGGTGCCTCTGCGTGTTGTGAATGAGCTGCGCTGGCAGTTGTGCGCTGCTGTCTACTGGCCCTGACTGTGGGCGACCTTCTGTCCTGTCGTACCTTCTTCTCTGCACAGCTCTGTTGTGCGGGCTGTCAAGCCTTTTATTAAGGCTTTGATAAGCCTTCAAACTTTAAAAGGCTCAGGCTCACATGGGTAGTAATCGGACAGTGAAAACGTCGTGAAGATGGCACCATGGGGGGCTATACGAGCAGGTAACGGGTGGCTGTTGCAAACGACGTACAGGCTGCGGACAGCTTGTGGAGATGATGATGCTCTGCGAACCCCAGATCTTACAATATACTGGGCACATGCAGATGTAGTGGCTCTTTTATAATGAGCGGGTGCATGTTTCGGAATTGAATCAACCCTTAAACAAGATTATGATCACATAACATGATATAACATAGCCACAAAAGAGAAATTGCACAGTACACCACACTAGGGGCTGAAGATAGGCCAACACACCCGTCCCCTCCCCTTCTTTCCCTTTCAGGTTAGATTACCAGAAAGGAGTTTGCCTCCATGTACAAGATTGCAGGTGCCTAGTGATTCACTTCGTCCTGAATATCAATAAGAAGGATGATCAGCTTGAAGAATTGCACAGTGGCCACTATTGCTGGATCGGGGGGATCGCCTTCATGCATTCACTGTGGTGAGCATGAACTGTCAATTGTTGAGAGTGTCGAAGAGGCTGTGCTCGAAGTAGGGAAAGTTATGGATGAAATGGGAATCACGAGCCCACCTTTCTTGGAACTCCTGGCAGTAAACCTTCATTTGATTGGCATATACAATGGGTCAACACGAAGGTACCGTGGAGATGTTGTGTGTATGTTAACATCTTCCTTGATGGCAAGGAATGGCAATCTCCACGCAGGCTGGATACCAAAGTTGTCCATTGCAACCTGGTCCATCAGCATCTGTTTGTATTTCCTCATAGCCTCCCCTTGACTCTACTGAATGCTCCCGCTTCCATCACTTGTAAGCATGGGCAATCATGAACATGATGATGCGGATCTTGAGCAAATCAGCAAGCCACGGGTTGCTATAGCCTTGAGCCTCTTGCTACATTCGTCCAGAGTGTTTTTGGGTGACCCAACTGTCCTAGCTCTCGGGCTTCTAGCCGGTCTCCCGCTAAAGGGTATGGTAAATTTGCAGGTTGTGCCGCTGTATTATTGTAGCATGCAATAGGTTGATCGTTTTAACGTGCAACGAAGCCTTCTTTATACACGTGAGTTTATGCAATTCCACTTAGAGAGAGAGGAGAAGAGAGAGAGAGAGAGAGAAGGTAGATAGTCAACACAGTATTGGGTTCCAATTACCCACTGAAGCCCTCTCCCCCAACCCCCTCATCCCTTGCAAGTAGAGTATTTGCTTATATTTCTTTGGAGAAATTTGTACAATGAGTATGAATGACGACTGAGGTTTGCCAAACACAAGGACGAAGTAGGCGAAACCATATACTGTCCAAGCTCCTTTGAATAGCTCTTCAATGACCACTATGCAAGCCCAAAACTGAGGGATGCACATTTGTTGGCTGAATGCTCTTCATGGCGGCCTTGGGGCTATAGCAAAATCGAGTGCTGAATGCTGAATGTATGCGCTAGAAGCCTGAGGCTGCTGTAGACTGATTTGATGAATGAATGTTTTGCTGAGAACTGAGCGCTTGCTTTTCCAGAAAGAGTATTTTACAGATACAAGTATGAGGGTGCCAAGCACCATATATGAAAACAAATGAAGCAGTAGCTCCAAACCCTAGCCTTAGGGCTGAGTCAAAAGAACCACCCCGCCCAAGCCACTAGCAAGGGGAGACCACTGGCCAAGCCCAATGCAAGGGGAAGTTGGAGCCTATGTGAATCTAGCAAGCAAGGCTTAGTCTCACGTAGACTACTACGTGGATCTTGCAGGCCAAGCCCAGGGCAAGGATGCACCCGATCCCTGGTTTTCAACACGTCGAGGAACCAGTAGCAGCCAACTGGTTCATCTCCAAAGCAACCAGGCACATTGGAAGCCCACCGATGAACGCACCAGCAGCAGGGACAGGCCATACAAGGTTGTGTACAGGCTGTACAACAGCTTCAGGTGGCCAGCCGCCATACAGGTGGTGGTCGGCATTAACAGCAGGCGGGGATGGTCTGTACAGGTGGTCGTACATCAGCTGACATCAGGAGCAGATGCCATACACCCGTGCAGTAGGTGGGTACATAGCTTTCCATTCAACAGGTGCTAGAGAGGGGCGTGCAGGTAGAACTGATGGGTCTGGGCGCCAAAGCCAGGAGAGGCTTAGGAGAGGATGGTATTTGGAGTAGGTGACCATGCATGGTAGGTGGGAGCCACATGATGGCAGAGGGTGCCCACCACCATCACCACACACTTGGCATAAATGCCTTAAGGACCATGAGCCTCAACATCGATTCATGCATTCCTCCGGATTGGCTTTTTTCACCAGAGGACCCCCTCGATGCCGCTTGGATGACTTCATTTTCCTGTACAGGAGTGCCACTAGTAGCCTTTGGCTTCTCACATGGATTCACGGTGGTGGCTCCCCATGGGCAGCTCACCAATTCTCAGTGGACGCCCGGAAATGCCTGCCCCCCCCCACCCCCCCCCCGCCCGCGTCTGAGCAGCGGGGCCGAGTCGTGGGATCGGGCCCAAGAACTGGTTCATCGGTCCTCCCCCTCTTGAGGTTGGGGTGTCACGTCTGGAGCCTCTGGATTTGGGAGAATAGACCCCTTGCACATGCTCAGCAGGACCCTATGGTGAGTGGCAGTGGCACAACCTTGCTGCTTCACCATGATGTACCCTACTTCGAGTACTCCACCCGATGGGCAGATGGATCCTTCTGCAGACAGTTGATGGTACCCCAGCAATCCTTCCCCATTGGCAGGAACAAGGAGTTCCTGCACCCTTTATAGAGGATTTCTGGCAGCATCTCTGCAGTAGTTTCGGGCCCTGGAAGGTGTCACTTTTTCTCTGGCTGTTTGCATACAGGAGCCTTGCAGTGGGCGCATGGCTGGCAGTCGCTGGCCAGCCGGCCGTCTGCAGCCACTGTGATGACGCTGAGGAGAGCTAGCGAATTTTCCTTTGAGACTTCCCAAGGCCGGTTTGATCTTGAGTAGGAAGGGGCCCATGTATTACTGATCAGGATTTTCAGTAAATTGTGTTAAGAGTTCCAAAACCTTCCTGTAATAAGCAGTGATACTGCCTTGGGAATCGGGATCACATAGTAGACAGGTAGTACACCCATCTCAATCTCCTTATTTCACATAGTTGGCAAATGCTGGGAGCATTTCCTGACTGCGGATCTTCATATAGCCCTATCATGCATCTCAAAACTGTGTGACTGGACCCTAATCTGACCAATGGCAATCCTTGGAATATGTCACATGCACCTCTATAAACACCTTGGTCTCTGAATGAAACTGTCAGTTGTAATATGTAGGAAATGGTCCTTGTAAAACTGCATCTACATTTTTTTTTGTGTGGAAGAGAAAGCATAAGCATCATCAATTTACCCTTCTCACACTTGGCTCTTTTGTGACTATTGACCAGGTATTAGTGACCTGTATACTCATGTAGCAGTAGGAAATGAAAGTGCAGAAAGATTGTATGAGAAGAGTGGTTTTGTAAAAGAGAAAGAAGAGAAGGCATCGCAGGCAAGGTTGATGGGACGGCCTCCACGCCTACTACTGTGGATGGACCTCGCAACGTCTTCCAAGAATCGCTAGCCTAAGAAAATCATCATATAATTCAAAGTTGTATACTATCTGTAGTAAGATCTACATCGGTTTTCTAACATGCATGCAATAATTGCAGAGTCGAGGTTGTCAATTCATGATTGCTTTCTCGTGTACGTCAAGTGTACATCCACGTTATGTATTTCAGTTTTGGATGGACTTGACAAAAGACGAGGCCATACATTTGGCATCACTATGTATACTACTGATGGGTGAGCTATTAGAACCATTACCACTCATGCGCAGCCAAGAGACGAACCCATCTTACTAGCATGGTTACACCATTAGCATGTACGTACATGTGCAATATAGGCCTGTGTGTCTACACGGTAAGCAATGACTTTGATAGCTAATGACTTTCTGGTCATGTCGAATCCATTACAATTAATAATGGTAGGGAAGTTGCTTGTTTGCATGCAGGTCATTGAAAACTCACTGATTTGGAAGATACACTGCACCAAATGCTCATCTTATTGGGGTGTCCCTTGATTTATTTAAACAAGGATAGTGACTTGTTGTAAGTTTTCCATTTCACGCTATTAATACAATAAACAGTGACATGCATTTTCTAAGATGCATGTCAACCACTCCATAGGTTAACATGGTTTCGCCCGCCCGAGGCGCTTTGCCTTCTTTTTTTTTCCCGCGGAAACAAGATCCTTCTATTAGTTAACAAAAACAGCCTTAAAAGACTAAGTACAAACTCACCTCCATGTACGGAGCGAGGATCAAAGAACAAAAAAGGGGGAAAGAAGCACCTCTCCTCCAGCTGGCTGCTCTATGAGGAGAAGCCTATCTCATACAATGGGTGGGGGGGGGGGGGGGGGGGGGGGGGGGGGGGGTTTAACCACACAGGTGGTCTATAGGGCCAAGTGGGGCTCACCATTACCATCTGTGAGAAAAGGACCAGATCCTCATGAAGGCTTCCGGACGCTTTTGCATACGGTTAGAACCACCTTGAAGCTTCCCCCACTAGCCGCGGAGGGTATGAATGATGTTGAGCGAGATGCTCCTGATGGACTCCGCAAGCGGGTTGTGGGTGCATTCGATGGCTTCGCTAGATCGTGCTCACTAGATGTACCATGTGGCAATGCTACTTCAAATCTTTCGTCTCTGGCTGGAATCAAGAGTCAAGTGACTAGTAGAAGAAGGCTACAATGACAAGTGGAGAGCCACACAATAGCTGAAGTGACAAGAGTGAGGCCACTTGTCTCACTTTGATCCACTTTCTAACAAGTGTCAGGCCACTTGTCTCACTTTGGTCCACTTTCTAACAAGTGTCAGGCCACTTGTCTCACTTTGGTCCACTTTCTTGCCACATATCCCAATCTAAGAGATGGGTCCTTCCATAAACTCTCTCTAAAAATATCCCAACTGGTAGACATTCTGTCATAGGCACTTTGCCAACTCTTAGTATCTGCTCAATTCGAGATGTAATGACGCGAATAGAATTTCCATCGGAGTCCAGCCAAAAATAGCAACTCTCCTAAATTTTAGGAGTGTGGTCCTTTGTATTCTAGGATAATCCCCCATTCCCAAAGCTTGTACTTTCCAAATATTTAGACATCCTGGAGTCCACTAGACCCCTTTCATATTGGGAAATTTTCAGGCTGGTGACACTTGATATTAGTTAGGTGATCTAAAAATGTGTATTTTGTCTTCCGATTTGTAGGCCTCCTGTAGGGAGCAGGTACATTGGGACAGCAACCCTCTCTGCTTTTCATTATCATTCGACATCAGGACGGCAGCCCTCTCTGCACATTCGACACTAACCATGGTTCAACTCCGACCTCGTCTTTGATTCTTTCAACGGTCTTCTACTCAAAGTCTCCTCACTTCAGAGGGTCTCTTGTACTGGATTTTATTCATCATTATACATACACTCACTCATCCATTTCATGCTGTGTTGATTTGCTCTGATCTCTCGTATATCTGGTCCTTTTGTCCTTTTGCCCTCACATGACTTCATACTTGTGGGCACCCTCAGCTGGTATGCCCACACCTGCTGTCCACCCTGATGTACACAAGCTGCCTACCCAATTGGAACTACTTAATTGCTATGCGTGACCTGCACAATCAGGGCGACCACTCCTTGGACACTTGAACACTGCTGCCTTGCTCCTGGACCACTGGGAATAGGTGTTTGAATGTAAGTCAATCTCCAAGGGACCTATCAAGGCCCATGCTCAAAGCTCCCCAGGACATGTGAGGGCGAGCCCCTAACATGTGACCATTAGGTAAACATATTAGGGCTTTTTAGATCAAGGGTTGTGAGAGACGCTCCTTGGAGGCTACTGGAATAGATTGTTGAAGGGTTGTCTTGAGATGATTCCAAGCTTGTAATAATATGTCAACAAATCTGTCCTCAAAATTTGGACTAAAGCCATGAGCCCGCATCTCTGTGAAGATCCATCTAGTGCTAAGTAGTAAGGCCCATGAATCATGATCCATGAATGATCATCCAGGTGGAGTGCTCGCCTCATGGTCATGGGTAGCTTGTGCCAAAGAAGCATCAAGCTCATCCTCAATGGCATGCTACTCCTGCACCTCATCCTCTTGTTGCTCTTCTTGTTGACTCATCTCCCACTCGGTGAAGGAATCTGCCTTCTTGGTCACGGGTAGCTTGTGCCAAAGAAGCATCAAGCTCATCCTCAATGGCATGCTACTCCTGCACCTCATCCTCTTGTTGCTCTTCTTGTTGACTCATCTCCCACTCGAAGAATCTGCCTTCTTGGTCACGCTCTTGCAAAGCATTCGCAAGTTCGCGCTGACGAAGACAAGGTCATTGGCACGCTCTACCCCGAGTCGGTTCCTCTTCCTAGAGGCAATGTGGTTGTAGGTACTCCAAAGTTGCTCCAAGCAAGAGGAGCTGACGGCCTGGCTGAGTATGCGGATGGCAAGCTGTTGCAGCTCTGGTCCATCCGAACCAAAGTCCTCCCACCATAGAGTAGCACCAACTTTGGAGCGGTCAACTTGTGCATCATGACAGCCATAGGAGCCATGAAATGACCTTTACATCGAAAGCTGGTCCCTGATCTTGCGCCTAACCAATGCATTAGGCACAAGGCGATCCAAGATGATCCTCCATCCCGCGCTCACCTCCCGGTCGCTCTCCTGCTTGTTGCCTTGGAATTGTGGGTCCACCACATAAGCTGCTGCATGCAATGGAGAGTAGTAGGAATTCCACCTTCCTAGACACAAGGCATGGATCTCCTCGTATCTGTCTTCGTGAGGCGGAACGAAGTCTTTCAACTTCTCTATCATGCGATCCATGGCCTCGTAGACCTTGCCTATGCATAGCGTCTACAATCCTCAATAGGTGGACTATGGGCCTCACCATAGCATCTGTGGTCTTCACACGCTCCCACCAAGAGGCGTCATCCGCTCGTAGCCTATACTCTTGGCCAGTGTTTGTATGAGACTCTTGCATGGCCACAAACTCGTCGCTAAGGAAAAGCCCCCTCAAAGCATCGCTACAATCTTTCAACGAGCCCAGCATGAGAGAGTTGTAGGCAAACTGGGTGTTCTAATATTTGAGGAGAGAGAGACAGGACCTCTTGTTGAACTCATGCCGAAGTCTTTGGTGGTTGAGGACAAAGGAGACCATGGTGTTGGCCTTCTCAATGAGCGGGCTGATCCATGGTAATGCCCCGATGTCCTTGAGGAGGTTGTTTAGGCAATGAGCCATATAAAAGGACACCGTGACATGTCCATACATACCTTGGAGAATAGCTCCCGCCGCCCTATTGGAAGGCTTCCTATCTGCAACAAAGCCCACTACATGCTCGGGGCCAACGATCTCCATGGTGGTAGCGCACTCCGTCGCAAGCACATCCGCGCTCTTCCCGGTGGTGCTGGATGCATCATGAGATGAGATGAAGTACATCTCTTTGCGGGAATATGAAATCACGCCGTGAATACTCCTCTTGCGGGTGACTCCATCCATCCACAATGAGGGAGACTCCGTTCCTCTCCCATTGCCACTTTGTGTTGTCGGCCGCTTGCTCTACAATGCGCTTCTCCTTCTCGAGCAATGTAGTGCGCAAGCTCTCGGATGAGGGGGGCGTATAGGTTGAGCCATACTCCCTAATCTTCTTAACTATGACCTTGAAGTATTCCGACCTATTCAAGAAAGTAATTTACTAATGAGAAGGGGACTAGGATGATGAAAACATAAATGATGAATTGGCAATGATCGATTGCACTTACCTAGCCACTTGAAAGGCGATGTGGTCGTGGAAGAAGCGGGCCACTGCCATATCCACCTCCTCCTTCAACTTGGGGTTCCAATTCTCCCCAAGTGTAGATTGTCGTCATGGGCCATGTAATGGTTGAGAGGCCGTGGAGATGGAGGGTGCCGGCGTCATGGATGGAGTAACATTTCGACTTGATGGTGAAGGTGATGGTGTGCATGATCCCGATCCACCACATGACTCCATTGTAGAGGCTTGAGTTCCTCTCCCCATCGTCGCGGGATCCACGGCCACTCGTGGTGCCCTTGTCGCTTTGACCGCCTCGTAGATGCTAAGCTTGTCTAGAAGTTCCCGTCTCTTCTCCGGCGTGACATTCGTGCAAAACCTCACCTCATGCCCACTCTCATGCAAGAGGTGGACTCGCACTTTGTCGGCGCCACCCGTTGGCCGGTACGGACAAAACTTGCATGCCCATGGCCAAGAACCGCCTCCATGAGCGGATGGGGTGTAGTTAACCTCCTCCTACCATGTCCATCCCGTTGTCCTTCTACGGGAATCCCCGGCACGTGAGGAGGATGCCATGGTTGAAGATGGCTTGACTCTTGAGCCTTGAGGAATGAAAAAGGGAGAGAGAGAGAGAGAGAGGCCTAGAGCTTAGAGGCTTGGAAGTTGGAAGACTCAAGAGGCTTGAGGGAGAGGTGAGAGAGAGAGAGAGAGAGAGAGAGAGAGAGAGAGAGAGTCTAAATAGTAGGGCGGCGGCCTGCAGGCCTTGTGGAGAGACTTGGAACTTGCAAGTTGGAAGCTAGAAGAAGCTTGAAAGCTTGAAAGTTGTGTGTGCTTGTAGCCTTGTAGAGGCTTGTTCTTATATAGATAGGCAAGAGAGAGAGGCAAGCCTCAAGGGCAAGAGAGAGAGAGAGAGGGCCAAGCCTCAAGGCTCAAGGGCCAAGGCCCAAGCCATCCCCAAACGGCCAAGCCAACAGCCATAAACGGCGAACGAAACGGCTAGAAACGGGTAAAAAATCGTGCAACGGCTCCTTGCCCCGTCCCCCCATAGAGCCGTCCCCCACCGGCGTCCCCGTTCCTGAAGGCATCCCCGTCCCCTGTGAGTGACGATTCCTAAAGGACGTCCGTCCGTCCCCTGCCGTCCCCGTCACCGGTCCGTTCGGTTTCGGCGTCCCTCCGTTTTCCAAGCCCTCGTCCCTTCTGTCCCCTGTGAGTATGAGGAAAAGAAAGGGAGGAATCCGCCTAGGAGGGAGGGGGAGGCTGGGGATGTGAGGAAGGGTCCGCCGAAGGCTCGGTGGGGCGAGAGGGTCTCATGGGAATTTGGAAACCCGGAGAGGGATCTTGGTGAGGTAACAATCTCCAAATAGGTAGGGCTGGAGGTGGGCTCCTTGAGGTGACTTTGAAGAGGGGGGGGGTTTGCTGTTGAGATAAATGGTTCTCTGACGAAACCGTATCCTCCTGTGCCCTGCCAGTCTGGTGCACTCGCTCAGCTCTGGAAGTTGGCTGGTGGCTCCGTCTCAGGCCAACGGTCTACCACTATCTTGCATGAGTGGCGGTCGTGGCTGGATCTTGGTGCTTGGCTACCTATGGTCCAGCTTCCCTCCCACCTCCCTGAAGAGGATCTAAGTTGGGGCTGGGGAGGAAACCACTAGGGACGGTCTCTTGGACTAACGGTGAGGACAAGCTCTAGTGAGATGTCCCGTCTACGTGCATATGAGGCATTGGCTTGTGAGGTGAGAGTACTCCACTCTCTGCAGAATAGGGGCTCCCCGGAGGCAAGGAAGAGATATGGCATGTGGCATTGTCCTCGGAGAGGCTATGTAGATACCTAGGGATGGAATCCCGATGACTCGAGCAAGAACCAAAGTGGCGGTGGAGGGGGATTCCATCACTCTCCCGATAGCACCACCTATCACGGGGATGAGAGAAAGGTACTCCTTCTTGTAGAGGAGAGTCTTGAGGTATGAACGTGGATACTACAGGAGCCTGGATACGTGAGCGTGCATACTTGAACCTACGTACACAAGGCTAGAAGCATGAACTCGGAGATGTGAATGTGCAAACGTGAACTTGTGGGCGTGAGTCTAAAGGCAAGAACTTGGAGGTGTGCGCCTAGTAAAACAAAAAATCAGCTTTTGTTTTGATTCAACGGAACTAAAGATCTTTGATTCAAACCCGATTTGGACTAATTGTTGGTACCCCCGTCGTACGTCTATTAATAGAGCGCCCACAACCTTATGTACAGAGTCAGTTTTTTCCTCCTTGAAAGCCTTCTTTGGCTCTAGGTGGTGACGCCAAGGCATTCCCAACAAATGCCACATCACAACACGTGAGGAGAGTGGCCAATAATTTATAAGATAGTCCTATTTTGTATGTGAAGTTTTTCAATTATAGATATCACATCCACCTCTTTGTCCTCAAAGGTTGCATTTGCATTGATTTGCATGCCAATATCCTCCATAGTAGTAAAGCCTATGGCAACAACCGTTTGCACATACATAACTCTATCCATGGAGGCATCATCAAATAGAAACAAAATGGAATGATCCTTCAATTTTGCTCTGTGCTACATATCACCTTGCTTTTGGGTGTGTGCTTTGTATTGCCATGTATACTAGCCACCACATTAATATGAGGCTTTTTTACATTAGCCTCCATATTCTTGGGGTTTTCTAAGCATTTGACAATGATTTTTATTGTGACATTTAAAGCATTTCCCATCACGTATATAATCCTCAAATTGCTGTTTGGATAGCCCAAAGTTATGGTGTTTTCCCCTTGGCTTACTAGTTGAGTCATCGTTGCATCTCAGGCATCCTTGGGCACATTCTTAGGTGGTTGTCCACCCTTTTTTCGGTCATAACCAGCCTTTGATTTACCCTTATTATGACCTTCAAAATTGCTTGTTTGTGGGCCATTTCATGTGTAGGTTCTCGGCTACTATTGCTAATGCATTAAGTGTTGAATTGCCTAATTAGCGTACACTTCTAGACTGTGTTGGATGATAGTATGCAACCTTGACTGAATTTTTCTCTCTTCTCATCCTCTGAGGACTACATCCCACTCGTTGCATAAATGCCCTTCTAAGTTTAATCCAACAAACAATGATCAATACACTAAGTAGAGTGCTCCCATGTAAAGAAGGCTAGACTCCTCTCGATTCACATCAAGCGAGGAGCTTTGGGAAGAAATGAGCCAACAGAACGTAGACATGAGGGGAGGAACAATGGAGCACTTGTAAACAAGAGCCACCATGGTCCTCCTAGCTTCAAATTCAATAGCTAGCTCTGTAAACAATGCCATAAATTTTGTGAAGAGAGCATTGAACTGCACTCTTTTTTGGGTGAAGCTCCAATGAAGGAGTAGGAGTAGGATTAACAGTACTCGGTAAACTTGTCCCCAGAAACAAAAACCTAGGAACATGACAGTTACACAAGAGTCATATAAGCAGCAACATTATGATCCCTATGGGTATCATGAATAGGCTTTACATACAAACTATGCCTCTTTATGTAGGCTAGCGATGCAATTCTTTCAATGGAAATGTCTACACCATATTGCGAAGTGCCATCACAAAGACCTTGCACCAAATCCATGGAGCTCCAAGCACTCTGAATCTCGTGCCAAACTGCAATGTGATTCTTTACAGAGGTACATGTTGTAAATGTGGATTCGACCATGCTTATAAGGATTATCCTAATAGAATGACAATCACCTCCATGATTAGCATTCTATTGGGTCTTCAAAAAATGAGTCTTAACTTGTTGAGTGTAGAAGGAGGACTTATTCACATAGTCCCTCTAAATGCTATAACAAGGCTGCAAGCCAAGTCAAGGACATTAGTCGAAGGAACATCCTAGGCTATCAATATGCAAAAAGCCCATGCTTCAACTTTCGAACCAAAGCAACAAAAGACTTTGAGGACCAAAGGCTGCAAAAGCCTCTAAAAAGGCTAATGACTCAAAGCTAGAGGTATGAAAGAAGAAGCTAGAGCAAGTGGTTGAGTACGAACCACTGACCTTGCTTGAGCATATCCCAAATCCTATGCTAGAGCCAATCGAATACCTTTCTTAAGATGTCACAAACAAAACTAGTTTCGAAGCCCTTATCTTTGGAACCAATCCAACCAAGCCCTCCATTCCTAGATGCAGTGAAGAAGGACTAAGTGGGAGGTGAAAGTTAGCCTTCCATGGGTCATCATAGTTGGCACAACATTTTTAGAGAAGAGGATCATACATGATGATCCTTGGAAGTCCTTACATGGGAGAAATAAGGTTGGTACATGATTGGGAAAGCAATCACTTTTATATATGCAAAGGTAAACTACCAGTCCTTGAAGATAAACATGAAGACTAGGAAGACTTATCCCATGGGTCAAGGCATTCTCACCAATGAGTCTGACACAGCTGTCCGAACCGTTTCGGTCTCAGCATGTGTAAATCTTGCAACAAGTTGTTGGATAGTGAAGATGAGAACCAGGACTACGAGCCTCTCCTAGAGCTTGAGGACTCTGAGGATTGGATCCATTTCTTGGCAACCATGAACACTCTTCCACAAAAACTTGGAATAAGGTTTGTGTGATGGGACGGAAATAACCAAGCTTGGAACAAAATCTTTTGCACTATAAGATGAACAATCTCCTTGTTCATGCTAAGTGCAGCATTCGTTTAGGGAGCCAACTGAAACTTTGAACCAAGGTAGAGAAGGAAGAAAAACTCAAAGAGATTACCGAGCCTCAAGAGGAAGATTTGAGGAAAGTGTTCGAGTACTTTATTTAGTACAACCTCAGGGACATAGTGGTACTCAGCGAGACGAGAAGGCTCAAAGAAGCCCAGACGTAGAGCCACATGCATTATATGACGCCCCCGTCGACGTCAAAGAAGCACATTCAAAGAGCCATACGCTTCATATGATGACCCTAATTGTTATGAGACTGACAAGTAACACCAAAAGGTAAGACTATGAAAGATTATTTATATGTAAAAAGTTGCATATAAATAAGGTTCAGGGGATTTCAAATAGGAAATACCTAAGCAGTGGTTAATAGGCATTAAAGTTAAGTAAAAAGGGAAGTAGATGGTACACAATGGTTAATATGCATTAAAGTTAAAGTAAAACGAGAAATAGATGGTGCACAATGGAAGCCTAAGGGACATAGGGGTAGTTGAAGAGGCATTGGACAAGGAAAAGGCAATGTCTAGCCAATGAAAGGTTAAGGGGCTGAAGTTGGAAGGTCATGCACCACTTAGGCTTATATAAGCATGAGGTAAGGGACTATTTGGGATATGGTTGGGTGGAGAATCAAGGCTCTAGTCTTACAAGTCCTCAAGCTTATAATGCAAGGAGTATTACATTGGTATCAAAGCTAGTGTGTTCAATCTCGAGGGACTCTTTATGCTTCTCGTGAGATAAACACAACAAATGAATAAGTTATCTTTTGATCTTTTTAGTAAGAGGATAATGTGATCTTCTTCATCTTTTTGTTATATTATTTTGATTCAAAGCTTGAATAGCCATAGGGAAATTATGGTATGGTTTCTCTTTGAAAAAACAAAGGAAAGTAAGTTTGAAGTTTTGATTATCAAACTTTGCAATGGACATATTGAGGATTGCAATGCCTACAACCAACCCCCCCTGATGGCCAAGAAACCACCCTGATGGCGTCTTGCCGCTGGAAGGCACGTACCAAGCGTTTGTGGGAGGAACACGTGTGGGATCGCTCTCAGTGTGGTGGCGGGACAACCAAAATGAGTGCTCTTGTTGGAAGAGACTCAGTGAGTCCTTGGACTACCCCCCTTCCTAAACTAGTCAGCATGTCCAAGGTGTGGGCATCCAAGAAAGGGTTGGTACTTATAAGATTTTTGGAGACGTCAGTAGGTAAGCGATCAAAGACCGGTGGGATCGAAGTGATAGGGGGAAAAAAAACCTGATGACACGCTTGTTATAGGCATGGCCAATGGTATTGGGAGATGAATTTGCGACATAGATCTCAATGGCTCGAAGATGTCAGCGATTGGGTTCAGTCCTTGTGTGATCCCTGGTAATCCCTCTATCGTGGCCATGTCGGAGTGCCTAAATGCTTCTTAATGAGTAATCACATTTTTTTTTCTTTTTTTGCTTTTTATATTCTCCCACAGTCTATTTTTACAGCCTCAAGAGGCTTGGCGTACTCTTCGTTGGGTCAAACGGGTGTCCGTTTGCCCTAATTAGCTAGGTGCTATACACATGAACGATCACTTAGAGATAATTTTCCAGAAAAAGCATATGCTAGTAACTTCCCAAATGGAAGAGGAGGTCCTAAAACCTATTTTCCATCATTGTCTCAAGACAAAAACATTTTCCGAGAGTTTTTTCCCTGTTTCGCAACACGTTTTTTAGGGTGTTCCAAAAGGAATTTTGAAAAACTCTGTATGAGGGAGTTGTAGTATTTTTGGAGTACTACAACTTTGTTTCCCTAAGTCATCGTGATTTTTTCGTTTAGACCTTCAAAAAGTAGCCTGAATATGGCTCGTCTTCGTTTTCCCGCTATTTTTTATGATTTTTCGTGATTTTTGGGCTGTTCTTGGCCTCGATTTTCAGCACGAATTTTGAGGCTATTGGTCAGAGGCCAAAATGGTCGATTTTGACTTCGGACAGCCAATTCCAAAGTTATAGAGCTCGATGTCAGCTTTCTAATGAGCCCTAAAGCGTCTTCATCAGATATATGGTACAGGAGATACGGGCCTCTAAACAGGGGTGTTTTCTAGAGTCTTCTTTCTTTCTTTTTTTTCTTTTTTTTGCCGATGGACCCCTTTTCACGCCGACGGCCTTCATGAGATTTATAAATTATTATTATTTTTTTACCGACGGATCCCTTTTCACGCTGACAGCCTTCAAGGGATTTTTTTTGCGCGCGCGGTTCCCGAGGACATGAACCTTTTGGGCAGCGTAACATTTTCACATCCACTATTTGGCCCCTAATATGACACTATTGAGAGACCACTAACTAGGCCAAAAAGTGTACCATCTTATCATGCATACACCTTGTGCATCATCGTCTTCTTAGTCTTACTAATTGTGATTATGCTTGTATTTGCATCATGAGGGACATTGCTCTGCATGCTTTTTTGGTAGCTTTCTCTCTGATATTGTCGTATTCTACTCCATTGAAATTATAAGAATCTTTCTTTAGCATATCATTTATGGGCATCGTACCAATGTTGTGCTTGTGGGCTTTCATTACAGCTGGGAGTTGTAAGGCGTCTCTGATTAAGTCCCTTTGTGATGAGGAGGAGTTATGTGGTGCCATCAGCCTTTGTAATCTTTCCTCTCTTTGTTTGTTTATCGTATGTCTTCAAGTACTCGGCGCAGAGATCTATGTCAATTTTGCGGGGAAGTACCTCCACCATTTTGCCAAGGCCTACTTTGTCGAGTTTGGCCTTTACTGCCGCATCTTCTTATAAGTGGAGACACTCTTTGCTACATTGTTAAGTACCTGTGTGAGGAGGCATGGATTGCCGATCTTTGATTGATTGGCCTTCAAGTAATTTCCATCTCTTTATGCAGATAGAAAGCCCAATCCTCCTTTTCTTCATAAGCCTTGGCGATCCTGTTTAAGCCCACTCTGTTGTATTGTCTACATGCTTTATTTGCATCATGAGGGACATTTCTCTGCATGCTTTTTTGGTAGCTTCCTCTTTGATATTGTTCGTATTCTACTCCATTGGAATTATAAGAATCTTTCTTGAGCATATCATTTATGGGCATCGTACCAATGTTGCTCTTGTGGGCTTTCATTACAGCTGGGAGTTGTAAGGCGTCTCTGATTAAGTCCCTTTGATGAGGAATTGTTATGTGGTGCCATCAGCCTTTGTAATCTTTCCTCTCTTTGTTTGTTTATCGTATGTCTTCAAGCACTCCGCGCAGAGGTCTGTGTCAATTGTGCGGGGAAGTACCTCCACCATTTTGCCAAGGCCTACTTTGTCGAGTTTGGCCTTTACTGCCGCATCTTCTTATAAGTGGAGACACTCTTTGCTACATGGTTAAGTACCTGTGTGAGGAGGTATGGATTGCCGATCTTTGATTGATGGGCCTTCAAGTAATTTCCATCTCTTTATGCAGATAGAAAGCCCAATCCTCCTCCTTTTCTTCATAAGCCTTGGCGATCCTGTTTAAGCCCACTCTGTTGTATCTGTCTACAGGCTTTATTTGCATCATGAGGGACATTGCTCTTCATGCTTTTTTGGTAGCTTCCTCTCTAATATTGTCGTATTCTACTCCATTGGAATTATAAGAATCTTTCTTGAGCATATCATTTATGGGCATCGTACCAATGTTGTGCTTGTGGGCTTTCATTACAGCTGGGAGTTGTAAGGCGTTTCTGATTAAGTCCCTTTGTGATGAGGAGTTGTTGTGTGTGGTGCCATCAACCTTTGTAATCTTTCCTCTCTTTGTTTGTTTATCGTATGTCTTCAAGTACTCCGCGAAGAGGTCTGTGTCAATTGTGCGGGGAAGTACCTCCACCATTTTGCCAAGGCCTACTTTGTCGAGTTTGGCCTTTACTGCCGCATCTTCTAATAAGTGGAGACACTCTCGGCTGTGGCACTGGTGGAGAGTCACCTTCCCGTGGGGTGTGATGATTTCCTTTCGAAGGGTGCCCTCTGGAATGATTGGGCATAAGGGCCCAAGTAATTTGTCTTCAGCTTACTTGATCCTTGTTGTCGGTGGTTGGCTGGGGACCCCGTAGCATTGCTTGCTTGAGTTGTGGATGGTTGCTCGCGGACTTCAGATTTTGAGACCGACATCTGTTATCAGGCATATACAATCAGTCGAATGACTGGTGGGTAATTGTCTCTTTCTTTTTCTGTTTCTTTCTTTTTTCTTTTTTCTTTTTTCTTTTTTCTTTCTTTTTATTTTTTTGGGTTAGTAATTTAGTGGAAGTAGGTTAGTTTGGATGAAGAGAATGTTAGTGTATTAGTATTTTAGTGATTAGTTACTAGACGTGAAACTGCAGGATTATGACGTGAAACACTGAGGCGTGAATATGCAGACATGAACATTTACACATGAAACAATATAACGTGAAACACATCCACGTGAATATGCAGAGGTGAAAAACATATGCATGAAACAGTGGGACATGAATCTCCATGACGTGATTGTGCAGACGTGAAACAGTGGGGCATGAAACACTTAGACGTGAGACTGTGCGACGTGAAACACATCCATGTGAAACATTGGGACGTGAATTTGCAGACGTGAAACCCTGGAACGTGAAACACTGTGACATGATTATACAAATGTGAAATTGTGGGACGTGAGATTGTGTGACGTGAAACACATCCACGTGAAACAGTGGGATGTGAATCTACAGACGTGAAACTCTCGAACGTGAAACACTGTGACGTGATTGTGCAGACGTGAAATAGTGGGACGTGAAACACATCCACGTGAAACAGTGGGATGTGAATCTGCAGACATGAAACTCTGGAACATGAAACACTATGTTGTGATTGTGTAGACGTGAAACTATAGACGTGAAACAGTTGGACTTGAGACTGTGCGACGTGAAACATATCCACGTGAAACAATGGGACATGAAACACTGTGACATGGTTGTGCAGGCGTGAATCTGCAGATGTGAAACTGTAGGGACTGACATGGGCCGTGAATTGGAGTTTTTCATATATTGAAAGATGACATGTTTTGATGCATGAATTTGATTCATATCAAACACAAGATGACAGTCATCATTCATTCAATTGATTCATTTCAAACGCAAGAGAACATGATTTGACTCATACAATCAATTGATATCATCATTCATTCAAACGCAAGAGAACATGATTTGAATCATACAATCAATTGATATCATCAGAGAAAAGAGAAAAAAGGAAAGAAAAGAAAGAAAAAAGATTAAGCTCCCACCTCAAAGGGCTTGGGTAGGCGGTTTGAAGTTAGGCGCGAAGATGCGTGATTGTTATGTGCACATTATATGTGCATATACTAGGAGGCTAACCCAGGCTTGTGAGCATGGGAGCATGGGAACAAGCTCTAGTGGAGCATGGGTTAGGACTAACCTTAAGGGTTAAGGTTAGGGTCAGGCATCCAAAGGTCACACATAGGAAATGGAGAGTCAAGCGTCACTTGAGGGCCCTCCTATATAATAGGGGCATGGGACACACTCAAGGGATGTTCTCTTGTGTAGAGGATTGTATCTACATTCTTGCCATTTCATTATAGAGCTAAGTGCTGTTGTATTAGAATCATACCTCTTGGTGGTATGGGACACCAAGGTTAAGGTATCTGGTACTTCATTATATTTCATGTGTGCAACCCTTGGGCTCGTCGGGGGTGGTTGGGTGTGGTAGAGTTTATGCCTGATTTATGCATGTTGATTATCTAGAGAGATCTTAGGGTTTTAACAGTGGTATCGGAGCAATCTCTAGTTAATTGTTGTTGTTTTTTCTTTCTTATTTTAATTTTTAGTATTTTTTTTAAAAGTAAATTTTTATATTTACTAAATAAAAATGTTATTTTATTGGTTTGTTTTGGTAATTTTACACGTGGATCATCGATATGGTGATTGGAACGCGTGTTACTACTACTCAATGGACGAATCGACATTGCGGGGGAATTCCGTGAGTTTAATGCTATTTTTTTTCTATTTTTTGTGGTTCAAAATAAGCATTAATGGAAATTTTTACCAAAATACCACATATTTTATTATGGACATTTTTGGTAGAATGGATTCCCTAAATTTCTAAAATTTTTAAGAATTTTTTTCTAATTTTTAAGAAAAATTTTGAGCATTTTTATGGTTAAAAATGTGTTTTTAATGCATTTTGTGGATTTTTCATGGGTATGTTTTCAATTTTCTGCCAATTTTTTGCTGATGAGCAGTGTGGGGCAGTTAATTGGTGCATTGGGTTCCCTCCCGTGTGCGTAAAGTTCTTCTCTTTCCCAAAATCTGAATTTTTATCTTCTATTTCTCTCTTGTGCATGTGAACGCATTTTAATAAGATAATTTAATTAAATATTTATCATAATTAAACTTAATTATGATTAATACATATTTAATTAGACCTTAATTATATACTAGGAGGCTAACCCACATTAGGCTTGTGAGCATGGAAGCATGGGAACAAGCTCTAGTGGAGCATGGGTTAGGACTAACCTTAAGGGTTAAGGTTAGGGTCAGGCATCCAAAGGTCACACATGGGAAATGAAGAGTGAAGAGTCACTTGAAGGCCCTCCTATATAATAGGGGCATGGGGCACACTCAAGGGATGTTCTCTTGTGTAGAGGATTGTATCTACATTTTTGCCATTTCACTATAGAGCTGAGTGCTGTTGTATTGGAGTCATACCTCTTGGTGGTATGGGACACCAAGGTTAAGGTATGTGGTACTTCATTATATTTCATGTGTGCAACCCTTGGGCTTGGGGGTGATTGGGTGTGGTAGAGTTTATGCCTGATTTATGCATGTTGATTATCTAGAGAGATCTTAGGGTTTTAACATTGGTATCAAAGCAATCTCTAGTTAATTGTTGTTGTTTTTTCTGTCTTATTTCAATTTTTGGTATTTTTTTAAAAGTAAATTTTTATATTTACTAAATAAAAATATTATTTTATTAGTTTGTTTTGGTGATTTTACACGTGGATCGTCGATATGGTGATTGGAACGCGTGTTACTACTACTCAATGGATGAATCGATGTTGCGGGAGAATTTCGTGAGTTTAATGCTATTTTTTCCTATTTTTGTGGTTTAAAATAAGCATTAATAGAAATTTTTACCAAAATACCACGTATTTTATTGTGGATATTTTTGGTAGAATGGATTCCCTAAATTTTTAGAATTTTTAAGAATTTTTTTCTAATTTTTAAGAAACATTTTGAGCATTTTTATGGTTAAAAATGTGTTTTTAATGCATTTTGTGGATTTTTCGCGGGTATCTTTTCGATTTTCTGCCAATTTTTTGCTGATGAGCAGTGTGGGGCAGTTAATTGATGCATTGGGTTCCCTCCCGTGTTCGTAAAGTTCTTCTCTTTCCCAAAATCTGAATTTTTATCTTCTATTTCTCTCTCGTGCATGTGAACGCATTTTAATAGGATAATTTAATTAAATATTTATCATAATTAAACTTAATTATGATTAATACATGTTTAATTAGACCTTAATTATATACTAGGAGGCTAACCCACATTAGGCTTGTGAGCATGGAAGCATGGGAACAAGCTCTAGTGGAGCATGGGTTAGGACTAACCTTAAGGGTTAAGGTTAAGGTCAGGCATCCAAAGGTCACACATGGGAAATGGAGAGTGAAGAGTCACTTGAGGGCCCTCCTATATAATAGGGGCATGGGGCACACTCAAGGGATGTTCTCTTGTGTAGAGGATTGTATCTACATTCTTGCCATTTCACTATAGAGCTGAGTGATGTTGTATTGGAGTCATACCTCTTGGTGGTATGGGACACCAAGGTTAAGGTATGTGGTACTTCATTATATTTCATGTGTGCAACCCTTGGGCTCGGGGGTGGTTGGGTGTGTGGTAGAGTTCAGGCCTGATTTATGCATGTTTATGCATGTTGATTATCTAGAGAGATCTTACGGTTTTAACAGTGATGAATCGAAAACAACTCACAGAGCTCTCACACGATGCAAAATGACCATGGAGAAAGAAGCAAATTTGATTTTATAACGCAGCCGTTGGACAGGGTGGCTACGTTTAATGAAGAAAGCCACATGTCATTGCATAATTGGCTGTCGAAGTTTTTATCGTTTCACGGCGTGAAACTCTTCAGACTCTTTCATGGCATGAAACGCTAATCAACGACGTGAACGACTATAGTGTGGTTCATGGCATGAACCATTTTTCTACAGTTTCACGTGGAGTGCATAAGATCAAATATTTTTTATTTTTTATTTTTTTTTCTTACTGTGCTCAAACACTCACACATGCATATGATGATGCATTACTTACCTTGTCCCTTTGCTATCACCATGAAAACCAAGGGTTCACCTGGGTACTTTTGGGCATTTGCTGATGCAGTCCTTTTAGCTCCATAAGGGAGCTCCTTATTGTTCCTTCCACCCAACTAAACAATTTTGTTATTGTGTCTGGTTGTGGATGGATTCCATTTGGAACCTCTTTGCTTCTGTCTTCACATTTCTTGTTCAATTCTGCAGCAGTCAGAGTAGGTATTGGTGTTGCCTTGGTCATTCTCAATTCAGTTGGCTGAATTTTCTTTCTCGTCCAGGTGTGGTGTTGGCTCTCGACCGGGAAGTTGATGCTATAAGCCATCACATCTCTTTGTTTGTTGACTCAAACCGTTTGTGGTTTTGGCCATGGACTTGGGTTTGGGTACCCATATTGCTACATTGCCTTGATAGTAGCCTTGTGCTCGCAATAGATCCTTTCAGACCCATTGCTAACGACATTCATAAGGACTCTTCGGATGCTTGGAGTTCTGCCACTTGGTAGGTGTTGGCAAGGCCAGACTTTTGAATTGTGTTTTCCCCTCAATCCTTTCAGTACTCATTGTGTCCTTTTCTATCTGGTTGATCCTTAAGTTGATTCTTGAGCACCCATTTATGTGTACCCTTGTATGTTGGGTATTGTGTAGGCAAACTCAGCAAAATGGGTGCAGATTCTATTTGCCGAGGTGTTGCCTCTGCATTGATTTGTTTCCCTTGGTTTGCTGAGTTCCATAATGGTACGGACATGACCTTCTCACCGATGCTCAACGTTGTCGCTTTCATAGTAGCGTCCCAGTTGGTTAACTGGTATCTCAACGACTCGGGTTTCCTTTGTATGTTTCAAGGTTCTTTCTGCCAAGGTGGCAGAGTCTCATCCATAGTATCGGCTGGCCTCGACCCATTCTTTTACATCTGTCCATAAGGTTGGTGAATTGCGTAACAATTGTCCCAATGGCATCTGGACAAGCGTGGATAGTACCGCCCGCGAGGCTTCCTATATCCCTGGGTTCTTTGGATATAGAGGGTTCTTCCCATGTAGGTGTCTCATATTCTTCCATGGGGAAGGAATGGATAGACCCCCCCAAATCATTTTCCTCAAACATTCTAGACATTGTGTTTGTTTGGGAGTCCTCTTCTATTTCTTTTAGAATCGGGGTTGCCAGGTTCAATACCCTATTCCGGGTTGGTTCATCTCATGGATAGATGGTATCCCTTACTCGGCTAGTCCTTAGCTTAGTTTCATGAAGTCATTGGTACTCTTAGACTAAGGCCTTGGCCTCTTCGAGCTTTCTTATTACTTCGTCAGCATTGGGATATTCACCAACCCCTCCTTAGGAGTTGCTAGTTGTTCTCCTTGGTTTTCCTGGTCTAATCCTCCAAGATTGATCCCTTGACCCCCCTCTTCCTTTTATTGGGTGGACCCGGTATCAATTGTATCTTCTTTGGATTCATCTTGGATTGTAACCTGTGTGTCCCCCTTTCCTACTTTCTTCACTCTTCTCCTGCCAGATTTGGAAATAGTCACATCTGCCCGGTTTCTTCCCTTTTCTCCCAATTGAGCTTGAGCTCGTGTTAGGACATTAAGCAGTGTGATCTTCCCAGATTGTACACTAATGGTTCGGATGGTGGCCTAATTAGCAGTAGAAGTAGAGCCACTTGCTCGGTAGGGATAATCTTTGATCAAGTGATCAATTCCACATTTGGTATAGGTGAGCACTGGCATGTCATTGGTGCATGTCATTGGGTGTAGCCGTCACTTGTTGTGGTTGGTGTGTATGATTCATATTCTTGTTTGGGCACTCGACTACTTGATGTGGCCCATTGCAACCATAGCATTGTAAAGGTCCGGGTGAAGCGTCTTGTACCCGGAACATCCCCTAGGTAAGTAGGAAGAGTTGGGTTGTCCAGCAGTGGTGGGCGGTGATCTGCATAGGTGGTGTCGGCAAAGCCGATGGGGCTCCCACTTTTTAAAACCTTGGATATCTACACATTGAAGTGTCATGATTTTCCAATTTTACACAGTGAGCACAATAAAGTAATGGCCTTGCTCTTAACTATGGACATTCGGTGGTGGTATGATTTAATCTGCACATAGAGTACCACACCAATTCCCTGCAGGGGTGAAGGTGGTTATGCCCATGCCCAGATGTCTCTCTTCCCTCCCTGACTTTTAAGTTTTCTAATATGGCATTGCTGAGCTCATCAACAGTCATGTTTCTGACTTTCTTACTTCGAGCTCTAATTTCTTGGTGACTCGAGACACGCTGTCATGACGTGTGCGGTGTCGCTGGGAAAGCGCGGGGCTTCTGGCTGTGAGAGTAAGTGGTTGAACTTCAAGGGACATCACCAGCAAAAGCTAGAACCATCATAAATTTAAGACTCAACCATACATGGGTAGTCAGAGCAAACGAAAGCCTCATGATCCAAGCCAAAAACTGGCATTAACATAGCTTGATTCATAAAACTCAACACATCAAACCCCAGAAAAACATCTCATAGGTATATACATCCAAGATTCACGGCCAGCATTGTCACCATAGTTCATATCAAGACAAGGCTGACATCATCATAGCATGTCATAACATAGGACCTCAGCTTTATGAACCATCACATCATATTCACAATACTGAGCCTTCAAGGCTTATGCATTCACTTTGCATTCCTTGGATCATAGACACATCAACAATATTTGCCAAGAGTTAGATTCCAAGCTTCACACACATGTGCAGCCAACAAATGTTAAAACCCTTGTCATAATCATATTCCTTTGAGATAGCTTTCAACTCATTCCAACCAGACATTGGCATACTCAGCTGCGAGCCCTGGCAACAAACCTCAAACTCACCTTGGAAATGTTTTACTCATCAATCCTTTGCTTTCTCTCTCTATGGTATACAGCGTGATTTCAGCAGTGTTTCCCCTTCATTCCCAGCTGCAACTCTTTCATGCCCACGATCACACCAAAGTCTTCAATGGTTGCAGCACTTCTTCTCAGACACGACAGTGCGATGTACAGCTCTTCCCAAGCCCGATTTCTATCATGATGCACAATTGAGCTTCTTCTTGAATGGTACAGCAGCAGGTTCCTTCTCTCACAGTTCAAGCTAATCTCCGTCAGGCGGCTTCCTTCAGAATGACCCCCAGGCGGCTCTCAGTCATACAAGGCGGCTATGCTCCTTTCTTCACGCCTCTGTCTACTGCACCAACCCTTCAGTCGGCTACTCCACCACGCTTGTTGTCTTCCCTTTGGCCTTCTCAGTCAGCAGCTGCGCTGCTCTTCACACGGGAGCCAGTTGCCTTTCTCTGGTTGCAGCATGGCGGCTCCCCTGCCGACTTCTTCTGCAGTTCGATCCGAGCCCCCGTACTCCACACTCCCTTCACACGGAGCCTTCTCTCACTCTCTCTGTGCTTGCGTGCTGCGCCCACCTGCTCTCACGCCTGCAGCTACCACACTCTGCGTTCCTCAGCTGCGCCAGAGAGCCTCCACCACTGCACACACTCCCGGCTGCACACACAGCAGCACCTTTTTTCCGATTCTTCACACGGCGGTTCCTTCGCCCATCATCCTCTACGCTTGTGGCTGCAGCTAATCACAGCCACACACACGGGGCCCCATACCTCTGCATCTGCCGCTCTTCTGCAAGGTGATCATACCCCCTACTTGCTCCACCCAGCACTTTTTTGTCCAGAAGCGGCCCTCTTGTGTATATCTCCCCTGTGCAGAGAGTCTTCCCCCCCGTATATCTGCTGCTGCTCGTCCGCTTTTTCTTCTGCAGAATCCCCCCGCCAACCTTCTGGAGGCCGTCACCCTTCGAGATGTCTGTGCTGGCCGCCTCCAGAACCTCCACGTCCCCCCTTGCCACTTAATATTATATATATATATATATATATTATTTTGCCTAAGATGGCCACCCCAATATGCTTCTTTTCACACCAAAGCAAAGGCAACACCAATATTAATTGCTCCCCACTTCCCACACTTTCAAATGCAATCTGCAAGTGTCCACTCATTTCTTGGATGTGCACACAATTCAAGGCGACCAAACAGCTAAAACCACCTCCATCCAACCATATTCCGAACAGGCTTGTAACAAGCTCAACACCAAACCATTTCACCTGTACACCTGGCGACGCCCTCAAAAGCAAAACCCTCCACACGCCATACATCCATATGTACACAGGCACTTAATCCCATGCATCTGGATTTGCATTTAATAGCCTCACATGCATGGTTTCACACCATAGACGTGCTGTGGCACGACAACGCGAAGTCATGTTTGCTAAAGATGTTTTAACATCTTCGGGTTGTGGCAATTCTAACATATTATCTTCATATTCGATTGCCAATTTACGGCATGCATCAAGAGTAGCTGGTCGGGCTAGTACCAGCAGCAGGTAATCATGCATTTTATGGTCTCTAACCCCTCTCCGGAAACAAGGAAACAATTGATCATCTGTCAACCTTTTCCGGAGTTTGCACCTTGAATTTAAGTGCTTCAGACGAGAGACATAATCTCTCATCGACTCATCTTCCTTTTGTTTGATGTTATGTAACTGTGCCACAGGGCTCCATCTGTCACCACCACTGTGGGCAAAACTGAGCACAAAAATATTCTTTAACCTTGTGCAGTTTACCTTATCCTCCTCTCCTTATCCTCCTCTTAGGCTTAAGGGTTCGAAACCACTGATGAGCTTTTCCCTCTTAGGTCAGTGAGAAGGCATGTATCATTGTCACATCATTGACCGATCCGCAGGTTTCACATGTGGATTCAAAAATCTCTACATGGATAGGATCCCCGTTCCCAGAGAACTTTTGGACAAGTTTTGAAATGATATGGGGTTTCATCTGGGAAGGTCGGGGTTCTAGAGTAGAGCTTAGTTCCCTGACCATCCCCCAGCCCATCTCTGCTGCCATATTTAACAGGTCTACCCTTGTGGGGCCACATTAAGGTCCATGGCTGGATCGTTTCTAAGCCTTTGGGGAATTTCTCCCCCCCCTTCCTAGACCTCGTCCCCTGCCTGTAGTATTGGCTCTTCTAGGTATCTCGAGTTCATGGAATGGTCCAGTTGTTGTACCCGGGTGGGATTCCCCATTAGTCACCTCTATGCGTCTTTGTGTAATTAAGAGCTCCATGTCTTGCAAGAATGTAGGGTTACTGATCATTAGCTCAATATCATTTTTGGTATAGAGCCGGTCCTCTACTTCTACAGCCATGTTAGCTAGGTTACCCTCTTCTTCTTTGGTTGATGGGTTCCAAGTTCAGAATTTCTCCCTCACTTCTACCTGTAACAAATTCAAGTTCTTTTCCTCGTGATTGGACTGAACTCTACACATTCACCTAATGGATGAGCAATAAATCACAACCGTCATGGGGTACTTACCAATGCTTCGATCTCGAATCCCTTGAGGCCTCCAAGTTCACTTGTCAAGCTCCAAACTCCAAGCTCCACCTCCACACTGTCACACTGTGGAGTCGCTCACACCATCACATATGGGCTACCATACCTCCAAGAGGGAACTCTACACATTCACTTAATGGATGAGCAATAAATCATAACCGTCATGGGGTACTTACCAATGCTTCAATCTCGAGTCACTTGAGGCCTCCAAGTTCGCTTGTCAAGCTCCAAACTCCAAGCCCCACCTCCACACTGTCATTGTGGAGTCGCTCACACCATCACATAGACCAATCACATTCTCTCTCGCTCTCTCATACAAGCATAAGTACACAAGCATGAAAGAGCCACAATGCTAGAATGCTCTCACGCCTCAGTCTCTCTCTTAAATCACAAGGGGATAGCTCTCAATAGCATAAAGGGGATTGTGTCTTTTATGAGAAAATGCCTTATATACAATTGGCCCTTATTAACACTTGGGCGCCCAAAACTTACTCACTAGGCCTTGGGTGGCCAATATCTCATAATGTACAACCTTTATAGTGCCTTTTCATGACACTTATTAATGTCCTCAAATCTCGTAGCCCAGGTAGTATTAGATCTGACTCAAAGAGAGCTATGCTCTACTGCTACTGATGTTTCAGCCTGGATTAAAGATTGGGCTTGGCTTAATGGTATCAAGCTAAAGGATGGCAAAACCAGAGAATTGTACTCACTAATGACAAAGGGGGATACTATTGCAATAAAGGGGGATACCAATGTGGTGTATTGCAATAAAGGGGGATACCAATGTGGTGTATTGCAATAAAATTTAAAAAGTCAATTGAAGCCTCCCCAATTGGAAAAAGAGGTGGAAACTCCTTTGGGATAGCCAAATTCCTAAGAAATTGCAGGTCTTTATGTGGAAGGTATGTATGTGGGAATTGCCTATTGGCTCCAAACTTCAAAAGAGAAATATCTCTAGTGGTATTTGTCCTAGGTGGTGCAGGTCATCACTTGAAGATGGTAAACATGTGTTTTGGGACTGCCAAGCAATCAGAGGAACCTTGTCCAAGCTATCAAAATGGATTGAGAAGAGCTTGGGCATTCAAACATTCTAGGGGATTGGATCTTGGGTAAATGGTCCTTTATTGATGAACATATTGGTTTGCTTTTTAATATCATCAGAGCTTGCATTTTGTGGGAAATCTGGTCTAACAAGAATGCCATTGTGTTTATGAAGGTTTTATGTACTGGCTTGCAAGAGTTAGACTTGATGCATAAGTGTGTGTGCATGTGCTAGTCTGTATGCAATGTGAATAAGATGAGGTGCATTGAGCTGGATATGCTGATACTGAATCTGCAAAGGAATGTCATCTGAGTCCTACCCAAGGTTTGGTGGAGCTTTAAACATACTAGGAGTAAGTTCCTAATGTTGATTTGTATGTCTGCAGGTGAGGTATTGGGAAGGGAAGAAGAGACCTCCCAAATTTGGACCAAGAACTCAAAGGTGGTACCGTAAAGTAAAGCAGGCTGATCATACTTTCGTTGCCTTTTTAGAAAACCCTGTGGGAATCAGACCGACTGTCAAGATTTGGTATAAGAAGGGGGGAATGTTGGAAAAACAATCCCCTCATAAATGCACTACACATAAGCAATGGTGGAGGCTAGCATCCTGCTGGGGTATCAGGTATCTTGGGAGCAGTCTTGTTTTTTATGGAGGAGGAGAGATGGGATTTTCTGTGTAAAATTCTAAACGAAGACAGAAATGATTTGTAAATATCAATAGTTTAGATTTTACTTGGTTGTACTGCAGGTTCTGGATAATTTATAAGTTAATATATATATAATTATTGATAATTAAAAAAAGCCTCAAAGGGTTCACTCATCAATGAGTAGAGGGAGGGAGAGAGAGAAGGAAGAGAAGGAGGGGGTGGGAGGAACTCATGTTCTAAGGTTGTTTAATACATATCAAATAATTTGTCTGAATATATATATATACATATATATATATCAAATAATTTGTCTAAATATAATAGAAGTGTAACACACACATAAACATTACTACACTAGCATAGTAGGTTGTCATGTAACAACAACACGATGTTTCTTTCCTCATGGAAACCTTTTATGGAAATTATCAGACACAACCATTATGCATCCTACTTTTAGTGATACCAACACTCAAAATTAAAAACCCCAAAGAAAATTTGAGACACACACAGAGACAAAGAAGAGAGAGAGAGGGAAGAGAGAAGAGAGAAGGAGGTTCAACAAAAGTCCCCGTCCTGCAAGAAGTTGCTCCTGCACAAAGTCCCCCTCTTGTAAAAGAAAATGTTCCTTATATTGCACAGCCAGATCCACCGCTTTGGCTCACCCACAAGAGAAATATGTATTTGACAGAATCACAAAAAGAAACCCATTAAAACAATCAAAGGCCTAACTTTAATGATTGACTCTTAAACATGACAAAAGGCCATTTAGGGGGAGGGGTGTGTGCACTACGAGCTGTGATGAGGGTGATGCCGCCGACAAGTGTGGAGGGCATGGATTGGGGTCCAGTGGGGGAGGGGAGGCTTGCGAGATAGGGTTGGTAAGCAATAATCAAATCTTTATGCTCGATTGTTGAAAAGGATAAGAATTTTCCTTGGAAATTGAGGTTGGTATAGATTTTATGACAAGAAAATCTTCTTGAGATATGGGTAGGTATGACCTTACAAGTCTTTAAGGTGGTTTAAATCACTCGATACAATATTAGGTGCATCTACCCTTAGGATCACCTCATGTCTTGTAGGTTTCATGTCACATCTAGCAGGTTTCACATCACATCTCACTAGTTTCACATCATGTCTTACGAGTTTCACATCATGTCTCGTTGGTTTCAAGTCGTGTCTTATTGGTTCCACTTCATGTCTCAATGATTTTCCATGTCACATCTCGTTGGTTTCATGTCACATCTCATGTTACGTCTGATTTTTACGTGATTATGGGTTCATGTCTCCAACAACCCGAGAGTTGTTTGGGCCTAGTTTTTTAGGTTTCTTGGACTTAATGAGGAGTTTTAATATTCCTAATCCTATTTAAGAGGGTTTATGCAAGTGATTGAATGTTTAATGGTTGTTTTTAGTTGATTTTATATTCTCTAATGTTACCGATTGCAAACAATCCATGAACAACAAAAAGAAACTAACTTCCAAACCCTAATCCACACAATTGGATCTTGTAGCTAATTTTTTTAGAGTGGATGACACTCCTAATCATAATTTTTAAGTACAACCTCTTGGCTCCATATAGCTAAATCCAAGCCTCTTGGTAGGGTTAAACATCATGTAAATAGCCATAACATTAGGGTTTCTCATTTTTAATTTGCAATTAGAATGTCTAAATGTATACAAAACAAGCTTTAAAAAACATCAAAATCAAATGCAATTAGAATGTCTAAATGTATACAAAACAAGCTTTAAAAAACATCAAAGTCAAATGCATCCAAGACTCTAAAGCTTAATATTTTTTGAAGTATGACACCTTACTCAACATCGAGTGATGCTGGGTGAACCCAATAGCTAGGAATGGATGGAAATTGGAGCTAAGTCTTAGGCTAATCCTTGGGGGTGGCACCAAATATGTTCAAGTCAAGAGCTTACCTTGCCTATGTCAAAACATGTATCGTTGGGTACTTTGCCATAGAGGTGCAAGAGGCAACTTCTTGTGTGAGTGCACTAGCATGTCTTTTGTATCCTCTCCCCATAACCACACTAGAGAGCTTCCATGGATATGGGAATAAAGGTAGAGATTCAATCACCTTGATGATCACTAAAAGGTTGTTCACACCATTGATTAATCTTGCAAGTGGTGGAAGGAGAGGGGAAGCTTATGGAAGAGAGATTCCACAATCAAACCTATCTAAGCATGCATCCATCAAGCTATGTAAAGATACAATAGAAGTCACGATGCAAGAGAGTAGGGAGAAGAGGGAAGAGAGCTCACAAGAATTATATTGTAAGGGAATAAATGTATTGCTTAATGTTAAAATTGACCTATATACAAACAGCTAATGTTTGCACTTGGTTGACCATAACTTAAAAATGGTCCAAGGCCACTATTTTTAGCCTTTAGCAAGTATATAAACAAGTATGTGACTTCCCTATTTGGCATTAAGCACAAGGTAAGGCTGCTTTATATAGATTCCAATCCCATCTTACAAAAAATTAGACTTTCATAATGGCAAAGCACGTTATGGTAGGCCTTATGGTTGGATAGGTGAGTGAAACCTTATTAATCACCATCTTAATCAAAGTGGTTTAGCAGCAGGAACCATGTTAACCAATGTAGTGAACATACTTCCTGTCAATCTCGTCCTTGGGATCAAATGACATATATGTATGAGAGTGGTGGAAGCTAGTGAAGAAGCTTGCTAGTTGATGTCATTATAGATGCACTCAACTAGAACATTAATGTCATTATTCCCCCCTGAGGAATAGGGAAGGCTAGTTAAAAGATAGAAGTTGTTAGTGGTGATAATCGGGAGTTAGTCCTAAGGGTGAGGAGATTGACAACCTTGGCTAGTGATTGCTTTCGTTCCTCACTTTGGTAACATTCAAACAACAGCCAAATGAGCAGATGTAGCCCATGGTTTGCTTATTAGTGTCATCGAATTTGCAATGCTGCCTTAAGGTAGACCTATTATTTCTTATTCTCTATTCCCACTAGTTTTTTTAATGTTTAAATGTGCCCTTGTGTCACTGTTTCTCTCGCTGATTTTTCCTCTCAGTGGAATGGCAAGACAACAATCTAGGGTATCAGACCAGTCATGTAATGCCATGGGATACATGTAGCCACCCGCCACCACCAGAGCTTCTGGATTCGAACACCAACTCTAGAGTGGCCACGGGGACACTCATGTTATGGCTCACCCCAACCCTCTTTGAAACATATCCAAAAAGAGATTACCTAGTAAACTGCAACTGTCGTAATGATGAGGATCTTTCCAATGGCCGATCTCGTAACCCTTGAGGTCTCCAAGCTCTAGAACTCCTTGAGAAGCAATTCCACCTTGTCTCCCCCCGCGATTGTTGTCACACCGTCGCGTTGCACTATGGGTCCTCGTCCCTCCTCTCACCTCCCTTTACTCACACACACTCACTAGCATGCATTAGGGAGAGAGATTAGCAAGAGCAAGACTCAACTGCACAATGGGAGAGTATGTTGTATTATGAGAGAAATTCACTTATATACATGGCCATAAGTGTTCACACTCACTTGAATTGTGGCCGACCGGGCACTTTAGGCTCATAAGAGGCCTAATGCTATTACAATGACTACTCTCATAATATATCCATGAGGTATATCACTTAGGACATCATCCTAACTTGCTACCACACGCTCTTGAAGCGAGAATTGCCATAAATACTCCGTCGCACCATTACGGGTGCCCGTCCAAGTTGTAGCTTTGGACACTATTGCTTCATATCTTGAATGTATGACCCTTTGGTGTATCTACCATGTCTCCTTAATGTAAGATAATGGCGGTAGCTCTTGTTAATCCTAGAATTGGATTAACATTCCCCCCTTCTTGATGGCAATCATGTCCGCGTAAACGCGTTGAGTGAAGACCTTTGTGTGGGGAGAATGAACAAGCTTTGTCGATGGCTTTGATATTGAATGACATTCAATAGTCTTTGTTCCTCCGGAAGGAATAAGAAAAGCTAGTTAATGAATGAAGAGGTTAGTTGTGTAGTATTGGGAATTCCTAACAGGGTGTTTGGGAGGTGGGGATTTTTGCGAATGATTGCATTTTTATATTTGTGTGTCTTTTTTTTTGCTCAATTTGTTTTTGGCAATCATCGGCAAGGTTACATGTGATTTTTGTTAGTGGGGATACTAAGAGATGTTAATAATGGGAGAGAAGAGAGAGAAGGATCCGGAGGAACGTAGACTTAATCATCAGAACGAGATGGTGATTCTCAGTTCCTTATTTGATTCATTGAAGCAACATTCATCATTTGTCTTGTGATGATGTCCCTTTGTGGCAGGATTCTTGTGAAATGTTGTTGAGTATGATGTGATCCTGTCTTCTTCTATCCATGTGCTTTTTATGTTTTTATGTATATTTAAGTGCTTTTATGAAGAAGATTTACATGAAGTACAAGAATTAAGTCATATAGACTCTTATTGAACTGCTCTGTGTTGAAGTAGCTACTTGTTGGTGATGATTGAAAGAATTATGTTGACTTGCGAGGCTAATATAGATATTTTCACTAAGGATTGAAGATCATTGATTTGTGAAGATGGTGGCATCGTTTGGAGAGATTTGTAATTTGAAGGAAAATTCCAGGCGATGGGTTGTACCATTGACCAAGATTTCGCTCACCATGGCCCCACTATCCAGAGATGTACCTAGAAGTTGCCGATGGTGAGGCTTTGGTGCAAATGTTATCCAGTGCATGAGTATGTGTACGTACTCATGGAGCAGCTACTACATTAATTTAGCCAAAAGAATAGTAAGCAATAAGCTTAACAAATATATAGTGGCTATTGTGTGATATGGCTTAATCCGTGATGGGGCTTAAATCATGAAAGTGCAGGTTCTTAACCCCGTGAGATGGAACTCCGTGAATTGTAATTCTGTGAGATGGAATTCCGTGAATTTGCAAGTTTTGATCTCGAGGTTTTTATTTTATTTTATGGGTCATCTAGGTCATGATTTACAAGCAACAGCTTCTTGTGCGCTAATTTCTCACTTCTAGAGGGGTGACAAGAGCATTGTTATTTTGTTGTTGATGTGCTCCTAAGTCTCTGTATTGATTCTTAATTTTGTTGCTAAAATGATGTTGAGGCAATAGGAAAGATTGTTGATTGTTTGCTTGAACAGACAAGCTCTTATGTTGGTGCTGAATGCATGAGAGTGGTTGAGTGATTTGCTTGCTATTGCTTAGGCCTCCATTCTTGTCGAGCTTTAGGTGAAGTTATTGGGGTTCAAGTCGGGGGTGAGATTTTCTTCACATTGTTCAATTTTGGCACTCATATGATGGAATTACCATCATAGTATCCTTGTTGTTAAAGTACATGCACAGGCACCCATCTTTGAGACGGAAACTGTAATTTGGTGGCCGATGTGCTTGGTGTTGAGGATTTCTTCTTTGTGCAAGCTTAGGGGACTTTGTGATGCGCTTGGGGACCCAAGCTTTGGTATTTCTTTGGTAGACCCTTGTGCTTGCAGCAGTGTTTTTGGTACCCACACTTGTTGCATTGGTGGAGTTCTTTGAGGAACTCGCATAGGCTTTTGTGGACGGTGTTGTGGAGTACTCTTCTTCGTCCTTAGCCTCTAGGTGCTACGTTGAGGAAGAGGTTTTGACTGTTAAGGCACCCAAATTTGATTGGCAACTTCATAGTAGCCTTCAGCTACAAGTAGCTGCTTCTCCACACCCACATTTTGATACTATTAAGATATCGTGATTGTGGGAGTCTTGGTGGGGTTTTCTTTAGGGCTGATGTGGAATGTTTAGGGCCCTCCTTGATTTTGGTTAGCACTGAGGCTCCACGTTTGAGACTCATGGGCATTGTTGATGATGAGATTAGAGTCTCTTGTGGAGTGGATGTCGATGACGAGGCCTTTGAGCATATGGTTGTCTCCTTTGTTGAGGTTTGTCGAATGAAGATGCATAGGCTCCGGTGTCTTTCCTTTGAGTTCCTTGTTAGAGATAGATGGTTGGGCTTTGGGAACTTCTTCAGGAATAGTTGTTGATTGCGAGGTTTTGGCATTGAACTTCGTAGTAGGTGAGGATGGGGTTGAAGGAGCAGAGGCTTTATCAGAGTTGGTTGTTGATACAGATGGTAGGTCATTATGTAGTGGGGCTTTTGTGGAAGAGGCTTGTATCCTTTTGCATTCAACATCATAGATATCCATTAAAGTTGGATACTCTTCCTGGCAGTATCGCATTGTCAACTTTTTGTCGTTGACCATCATGATGACTCTATCACTAGCAAGGCACAGTGGTGCTTGGGCAGCAACAGTCCATTTATGCCCCAAGATCAAATTTGCTTCCAACACATACTTAACCACAAAAACTTGCAAGTGAGGGGGTTAGTTTCAATATACATTGTATGTTCAAAGTACCCCAAACATGGCATGTTCAAGTCTTGTGTAAAGTTAATCCTTTCAGGATGTGCCATGAGTGTTGGTTGACCTAACAAATCCCGTAGCTCGAGGGTTATGAGATTGTGTTTTCGTGTTAGATAAAGTTGTGCTTGCTGTTACCATATTATAGTAGTGATGTGTGTGAACACACTTAGGACCGCCGGGGCACTTTTTCCCTCACTAGGAGGTTTTTTCCCCCGTGCATTGTATATACGCCCATTATCTTCTAGGGCTTGTTATCTTTCATTTTTGGCACTCATAATACACTACTGTGTTGTGCTCAAGCTTCCTCATCTTCTTGAAGTTGTGTGTGCATTCCTGCAACCCTAATTCCAACAATTGGTATCAGAGCAGGCTTCCTCCTCCCGGGCAGCATCACCGGCACCTGCCGCTTCATCTCCTCCGATTGCAACGAGGTTTCACGAGCGTCTGCAGGTTAGTATATGCCGTGGGAGAGCCCGTAGGGCTTGGTCGTTTCAGAATTTTGATCTGAAGTCATTTCGCCCTCCGTTTTTGCATTCCAAGTACTGCGCAGGCAAAATCGTCCTACTGTGCAGATTTTCTGTCAAGATTAAAATCTGCAGGACAGGTGCCCATTCGTCTGTTTTGGGCTGTGCTGCATAGCACAGGTCGATTTTATACAGGTTTACCTCTTACAGACAGCATTTACATCTAGTAGTACAGTCATTGGCCATGGCTGACAACAATGATGTATTCCGCATGTTGGCTGCTGAGGATAAGTTGGATGGCACCAACTATCCATTGTGGGCATATATGATGCGACATGTATTGGTAGCAAAGGGGTTATGGAACATTGTGCAGGGTATTGATGCACGTCCTATTGTGGCTGGGAATGCTGCAAACACATCAGAAACAGGTACTGTTGATGATGGTGCAGGCACAAGTGCTGTAGCAGCTGTTCGGGAACCACCACTTTCAGCAGAGCAGATTCGTTGGGATGGTAGAGATGCGCAGGCTCATGCCTTGATTGCGCTGTCTGTCAAACGTACCATTATCCCACATATTCGCTCCTGCAGGACTTCTAAGGATGCTTGGGATGTACTTGCCACATTGTATCAGGCAAGAAATGAGGCTCGTGTTGCTTATCTCCGAAAACAGTTGGAGAATGAGCATATGAACGAAGGTGATTCTATGGATAGCTTTTTGACAAAGATCAAGGATTTCAAAGAGCAGCTCATTTCTGCAGATGAAATCCTGTCAGACAGTTCACTTGTGCAGACTGTTTTGAATGGTCTACCAGATTCTTATCAGGGTTTTGCTTCCACTCTTCGCTTGATGATGAAAGGCAATCCCAATGCCTTATCATTTGAGGAGTTAGTTTCTGTTTTGCTGCAAGAAGACCAGTCAAGGCAAAACAGGAATAGTATGCGTGTCGCAGATCAAGCTTTCGGTGCTAGTCAGAGAAGCGGGAAAGGTAAAGCTGGCTTTTCTTCTAGTAAGCAGAAATCTGCAAATGCTGCGCAACCAAAGAAGGAAGACAAAGATGAGAAGAAGGGTGACAAACAGAAGACATTTTGCAAGTACTGTAAGGGAAATGATCATGTCATCAAAGCGTGTCCTAAGCTGGCTGCGAAAGAGGCTAAGAAGAAAGAGGCTGGTATGGCTGTTGCAGATGCCTCTCCTTCTAACAATGAATCTGCTAATGTTGTGCTAGATACAGAATGGGCATTCAATGCGCAGTGCAGTTATGACCCATCTTTGCATGACACATGTATGTCTGCAGTAGATTCAGATGTATGGTACTTTGATAGTGGTGCCACTAAGCATATCACCTCGCAGCGCAGTTTATTCACTTTCCTTGAGTCTGCTCCCACAGGGAATACTGTCACTTGTGCCAATAACTCCTCTTATCCCGTTAAAGGAGTTGGACAGATTGTGCTGAATGTTGCAAATGGCAACACCTTTACACTTTTTGATGCATTGTATGTGCCAGGGATCAAAAAGAATCTGCTGTCAGTCTCCGCATTTGCCAAAACAGGTTTGGTTGTAAAATTTGTGGATGACAGATGTACTGTTCATGATCTCTCTTGTGGTGACATCATTGTAGCATCTGGTTCACTATGTCGAGGGCTGTATAAGCTCAATATGGATGGCAAATGTGTAGAGGATTCAGCATGTGCTATTATGGATACGCAGGCTATTTCAAATGCAAAACTGTGGCATGCACGTTTTGGTCATCTGAATTTTGCAAGTTTGCTGCGCCTGCAGAAATCTGAAATGGTGTCTTCTTTGCCTAAGCTTGAGGCACCTGTCAAGCATGTTTGTGAGGGCTGCATATTGGGTAAAATGCAGCGTGCTTCCTTTCCCAAAGATGGATCAGTGAGAGCTGAACGCAGATTGCAGCTTGTTCACAGTGATGTTTGTGGTCCCATGCAAACTCCATCATTTGGAAACTACCTTTACTTCGTGACTTTCATTGATGATTTTACCAGGCATGCATGGGTATATCCTTTGAAGGCAAAGTCCGAAGTGTTTTTGTGCTTCAAACAGTTTTTGGTTATGGCTGAAAATGTGTCAGAAAGTAAGATGGGCACCCTCCGTTCAGATCGAGGGGGGGAGTATATGTCTTCAGAATTTAATGCATTTCTGGCTGAGCGTGGGATAAAACACCAATGTACAGTGCCGTATACACCACAGCAAAATGGTGTGGCTGAGAGAAAAAACAGGTCTCTCATGGAAATGGCAAGATGTATGGTTAAGAGTCAAAGTCTACCACATGGTTTTTGGCTTGAGGCTGTCATGTGTGCCACTTATGTACTAAACAGGTGTCCCACCAAAGCATTACAGGTTGTCACTCCATATGAGGCTTGGCATGGCCGCAAGCCATCTGTTGGCCATTTACGTGTTTTTGGTTGCCTGGCATATGCATTAGTGCCTGTGCAACATCGCAGAAAATTGGATGACAAAGCTGTCAAATGTATTTTTGTTGGATATAGTGCTGAGAGCAAAGGCTATCGTTTGTATCATCCACAGACAAAGCGCATTTTGGTTAGCCGTGATGTTGTATTTGTGGAAGATGCAGTTCAGCCCTTGGTTTCATGTACTAAGGAGACAGATATCAGCTCACGTGATGTCTATGATACATTGTTGCCTCTTTTCAGTGGTGCACAGTCAAGTGCAATACCTCATGAGGCAGTTTTTCAGCCTATGCAGGTTTTAAATGATGGCACAGATCAGCCTATATCTGATGCAGATGTGCATGATGCACTTGAGGATGAGAGACAAGAGATTGAGGGCTCTAGGAATATGCCTAGATGGCTGGTGCAGACTTTGCGTGACAGCAAGTTGGATGCCCCTTTGTCTAGTCGCACTCGTTCTGGCTCTCATGGTGCCTCTTATGCGTCAGATTGTTATGCATTGGCTGTTTCTAGTATGTGCGATGAAAGTGAGCCTGTTTCATTTGATGAGGCACAAAGTTCAGAAAATTGGATGGCTGCTATGCAAGCAGAATACGATGCTATTATGAAGAATGGTACATGGTCTTTATGTGACTTGCCCCCTGGCAAGAAGGCCATTGGCACTAAGTGGGTATACAAATTGAAGCGTAAGCCTGATGGCACAGTGGATCGCCATAAGGCTAGGCTTGTTGCAAAAGGTTATGCTCAAGAGAAGGGCATTGATTTTGATGAGACTTTTGCTCCCACATGTCGTATGACCACTGTTCGTAGCATCTGTGCATTAGCAGCTCATAATGGTTGGAATGTACATCAGCTGGACATAAAGACTGCGTTCTTAAATGGAGATTTGCATGAGGAGGTGTATGTATCGCAGCCTCGTGGTTTTGTTCAAAGAGGGCAGGAAAACAAAGTGTGCAGGTTAAAAAAGGCTTTATATGGTTTAAAGCAAGCTCCACGAGCTTGGTATGAAAAAATACATGCATATTTGACTGCACATGGGTTTCAGAATAGTCCAACAGAAAGCACTTTGTATGTTAAACGTGTGGATGGTGTACATCTAATCATTGCTCTCTATGTCGATGACATGCTGCTCACAGGACCAAATAAGAGTCATATTGCTGATTTTAAGGCTGATTTGAATGCCTCTTTTGAGATGTCAGATTTGGGGCATTTGCATCATTATTTGGGGATACAATTTAAGCAGTGTGATGGAGGTATTGCTTTGTGTCAGACAAAGTATATTGAAACATTGTTGCGGAGATTTGGCCTTGAAGACTGCAAGCCTATTGCTACTCCAATGGAGACAGGTTTGAAGTTGAGTCTTCATGATGCTGGAGATCACTTTGATGTCACACTCTATCAGACAGCTGTTGGTTGCCTCATTTATGTATGCATTACGAGGCCAGACATTCAGTTTGCAGTCTCACAGGTGAGCAGATTTATGCATAGCCCAGGCATTAAGCATTGGCAGGCAGTGAAGCGTATCTTTCGCTATTTGAGTGGTACTCGGCATCTTGGGTTGTTTTATCCCAAGGGGGGATCATTGCCGCCAGATTTACATGCTTTTTCAGATTCTGACTGGGCTGGTTGTTATGACACACGCGTGTCCACGAGTGGTTTTTGCTTCATGCTTGGAAGCTCATGCATATCATGGTTGAGCAAGAAGCAGCCTACTATGGCCACTTCTAGTTGTGAAGCTGAGTACAGGGCAGCTTTCACAGCTACGGTTGAGTGTGTGTGGCTCAGACGCCTTATGGCTGATTTGGGTGTTGGGCAGCCATCTGCCACCACCATCTTCACTGACAGTCAGAGCGCATTGGCAGTTGCGCGGAACCCAGTGTTCCATGCTCGTACGAAGCACATTGAGGTGCACTACCATTATGTCAGGGAGAGACTCTCTGCAGGAGAGATCAGTTTGGCTTATGTGCCAACACAGGATAACCTTGCAGACCTTTTCACAAAGGCTCTGCCTCGTGAGAAGTTCGAAGCTTTTCGCAAAGCTTTGGGCTTACTCCCTTTTGTGGATTCGTCCACATAGCTAGACACTTCCCTATACATGAGTGCTAGCTCTTGTTCACCGCATCACTCCAGGGGGGATTTGTTACCATATTATAGTATTGATGTGTGTGAACACACTTAGGACCGCCGGGGCACTTTTTCCCTCACTAGGAGGTTTTTTCCCCCGTGCATTGTATATACGCCCATTATCTTCTAGGGCTTGTTATCTTTCATTTTTGGCACTCATAATACACTACTGTGTTGTGCTCAAGCTTCCTCATCTTCTTGAAGTTGTGTGTGCATTCCTGCAACCCTAATTCCAACACTTGCGCTATGGTGATTTTATTTGAAATTTCCAATCCAACCAAAATCCTAGGGATCTTTTCAGTAAGGTATGTTGGAAGCTCCAGGTCGTGCAAGGTTTCTTCCTCCCGTAAAGCAATTGTACATTGCCTGCAGGAGTGTTCAAGGTGACTATTTGCATGGATTCATCTAGGGAATACAACGATTCACTTATCCAAGGTCCACCAAATACGACATCATACTCAAGGGATTCTAGGGTAACATGGAATGTAAATTCCATATCGTCACATCGATTGTTCGAGTAGTGTATCTAAAGGAACCTAGAACTTCAATGTTTTGTCTATTGTCTCCTCTTCCAAGACTATTGCTTGTAGGGATGAGTTTAGGTTTTCCCAATGACACCCAAGTGTCTATTGTCATGATGTTATGACTTGCTCGAGGGCTAATGAATGCGTGTTTGCACTAAACATCATTTCCTGGTGGTAGGGAAATCCAACCATACAATGATAGAATCTTCCAAAGGAACCATGGGTGTTTCGGTTATTGTTTCAACTTTAGATCCTGTGTCTGTTTCATATTCCCATTCACTTTCATTCTCACGGTTTGGGTCTCAGCTTTTTCAAGAGTACCCAATGTGTACAGTGGCACACTAGGCCCTCTGACGATTCTTAATGAGCGCTGTTTGGAAACTTGTGAATCCTCATAGTCCTATTTTATGTAGTTCATTATGTCCTTGTATAACTCAGGTTGAGCCATTAAAGTTGCAAGTGCTAATGTGATGTTGGCTTTATTAAATGAGAGAAGAGCATTCCTTCCAAATGAGGTTTTGAGAGACTGTTTTAATCTTGTAAGGGAATTATCGAATTCCTCACATGCTTTCTCAAGCCTATAGTTCGTACAATCTATCTCAAATGACTCTTCTGTAGAGAGTATGTCTTCCTCTTGAAAGGGAAAGTGGTACTCTTCTAGGCTTTGAATCTTGGTTGCTCTTTTAGGATTGGCATTATGAGTCTCAATCACAATCGGTGACCCTGTAAGACATTCAACCAAGCTAAGCATGCTCTCCTGAGCTTACTTTTTGCGTTTCACATATGTCATGTGATTATCATTATCCATTTGGGGTGGTTGGGTGGGTTCTAGTTTCTTGATTGGTCTATATGGTGCACTGAGCGAGAAGAGTAAGAACTTGTTTCATCCTCACTTAATGATGTACTAGAACTTGTTTCATTCTCTAACTTTCTCTTTGGTTTGTTAGTTTTTCATTATGTTTACCCATGCGAAGAGATCGATTTTTCTTTTGGGTTTTTGTATTCTGTGTCGCACATATGGGCGTCGAGGTTTGTGTGGTGGTCTTTGAGGTGGATGCTTTTGCATCATGTATAGCTTTTGGCTCTTTTGTGTTTATGTCGCTTTTTGGGTTTATGTCCTTTTCCAGGCTCCTTTTCCTTGTCTTTTAATTCGACCTTGGTTTCGATAGTTTTTTGTCCCTTGTCTTTCTTGGGTTTAGAAGGTTTTGTTTTCTCTTTTGGGTTCTGTTTTGAAGCATTTTCTTCTACCCATGTTGAGGTGTTGTTTTTTACATTCTTTTTGAGTGTTTGTCATACCTTGGCTTGTAAGCATGTAAGCACATTCAATGGTACTGTGGCCAGTTGCCGGTTTTGTACACTTAAGATGTTAAGAGTTGTATTTTGTAAGACAAGTTGCATTAAAGCAACTCGTCCTGGGTAATCTTGGAACATGTGATCAATGCCACATCGTTCACACATTGGTCGTAAGGTGTCAGTGACTATGGGCATGGAAGTATTCCAAACTGTGCAGTCTACCACCTTGTGAGGTCCACGATAATAGAAACACTGAAGTGTCTGATCAACTACTTCCTGTGAGCAATTTCTACCCTTTGGACTATTTTTGTTTGGTGCACAGGAGATGGAGGTTTTGAGTCCATTGTGGATGAAGCGGGACACTTTTTAGTATCATGGTCAAAGGTTTTACAATATACGCAGTATAGAAGGACAGGTGCCTTGTATGCACAATAAGGATTCGGATGGTCGTAGTGATTACATTCAACACAAGGCATTTCGCTCCTCACTTTTAGAGGCATTAAGGATGTTTGGTTTTGAAGGTTTTCATCCTCTCTTAGTAGAGATGTTGGCTGTAAGGTTTTAAGCAAGGTTGCATAAAATTCTGGGAATGTCAATTCTGAGATCAATCTTTCTTTTGCCATTGCTTCACTTGGTTTAGATAAGGAACACCTCGTAGCATGCTCATCTTCTACCATGTTGTCATCTAAATGTATTGTTTCTTTACAACATTGATCGAATGTTTCCGGATTGGTTACAATGATCAAGTTGTGTAAGTTGTTATTCTTTAAGCCTATCATGAAACATCTCTTCAATTGAACATCGTTTAATTTTTCCCATGACTCACAATGTGAGTCCAAGAGTTTTATCCAAAGGATAAAATCTCCAATTGATTCATTGGGTTGACGCTCAATTAAATAGAGTTCTGTTGCTGCACTCCACCGATCACCTTGTCTAGAAAAGCCATGTATAAAGGCTGATTTCAAGGTTTTGAAGTTGGTCTTGATCGTCGCGTCAATGCGATGATGTCTAAGCATAAGTTCAATGCATGTACCTTAGTGGGGAAGTTGGGATTTCCAAAGGCTTCACATCTCTGTTCAAACATTTGAATAAATTGAACAGGGTCTGTTGTTCCGTCATGTTGGCCCATAATTTTGGAAATTCATACGGCCATATTTCTGTATGAATCATTGAGGCCGTAATGTGAGTGCTCTTGTTGGAAGAGACTGAGTGAGTCCTTGGGCCACCCCCCTTCCTAGACTAGTTAGTATGTCCAAGGTGTGGGTATCCAAGAAAGGGTTGGTACTTATAGGACTTGCGAAATGTTAGGCAAGGGACCAAAGCTCAGTGGGATCGAAGTCATAGGGGATGTAAAACCCGATAACAGGCTTGTTATAGGCATGGCCAACGGCATATTGGGAGGTGAATTTGCGGCATAGATCTCAATGGCTCGAAAATGTCAGCCATTGGGTTCAGTCCTTGTGTGTAATCCCTGGCAATCCCTCTATTGTGGTGGCCATGTCAAAGTGCCTAAATGCTTCTTAATGAGCAATCACAGTTTTTTTTTTCACGTCAAACCTTAGGCTTTCACATCATGAAACACCAGGAAAATGGTTCACACCGTAAACCGGACTCCACAAAATATTAAATTTGATTTTTTTTAATATATTTTTTATTTTTTTTGCAGACCTTTTCACGGGCCAAGCCTTTCACGTCCCAAGCCATTCACGTCCTCCACTTTCACGCCGGACCTTTTCACGGCTTGGTCTTTCACAGCCTGGCTTTTCACGCCTGGCTTTTGACGGCTTGGTCTTTCACAGCCTGGCTTTTCACGCCTCCTTCTCTTCTTCTTTCTTTGGAGTTGAGTGGAAAATACAAATTTTCCTTTTTGGGGAGGAATATTTTTGAATTTAAAATGAAAAGGGTATGGGCATTTTCCTAAAAAGGTAAGTAGGAATAAAAAAAGTCAACCTTTTAATGATACACCTTACACCCTTGTAAGATTCCTCCTCAGCCTGAATAACAAATAAGCCTCTACTTCAATCCCTTGTAATCATTCTATGTTTCTGAATACAAGAAAACATTATTTTTCCTTGTTTGGCCTAGTGAGATAAAATTTTCTAGAGAGTGGTAAATCAATATTGGGATATTTTTGGATAAATAAATTCTACAAATATCAAAAAAATATTTCCCTGAAATAGAAAATCAAAATAGATTTTCCAAGATGCAATTGGAATTAATTAAAAATGATTTAGAAGACCTTAGCCTAAGGGTCAAGATTTTCTAAAAAATTTGGATTAAGGTTCCTATGGACCAATAAGATTAATCCAAGTGTTGGGATAAGATAAATCCAAAGAATAAAAGAAAATACCCAAAAATAAGTAAATGCCCACATAAGATGAAGAGTTGACTAAGTACTAGATTTATTAGTTAAAAATTATGAAGTATTAATAAAAAATGAGATATTTTAGAGTAATCATTCATTTTTGACACATTGGTAAGGAGAAGGGGGCCCTTCAAGGAGGCGCCTATACATGTGTGGATGAGTTTTAAACTCAAAAATAATAGGATATTTTTATCTCTCCTCTCTCCTAGATCAAACCAAATCAAAAGGGGAGCCAAACTGGTCCAAAACTTGTCCAAATTCAACCAACTGAAGCGAGAAATTCTAGAACTCAATTGGACTCAGTTAGTGGCCTCGCTCACCTATAAATAGACCCTCATTCTTTTGTATTCTCATCTGTGAAACTAAACTATGCCGGTAGTATTACTCTAAGATAAGCTTATTTTTCATTATCCTCTAAAAACCCTCTACAAATTGAAGAGATTGGAGCTTCTCTCTCTCTTCAATCTTCCTTGGAAACTTCATCAACGTACCAAACCAATTGATTGGTTGGGGGCCTCTACTTTGATCAAAGAATCAAGCAATCTAAGTAAAATGTGGTTTATGGTCTTTTTTCTTTAATCTCCAAATGATTCTCTCTTCTCAACCCCTCTCAAGCTTAAGAAGCATTCAATTGAATGGCTTTTGAATACAATTGAAGTTATTTAATGACCTGTAGTGATAAAACACATAAATTTCCATTATGCTTAAATTATAATGTTTTTTAAGCATTTCTCTCTCTCCCCCAAAGAATGGTCATTCCTATGACCTATTCTATATGCAAATGAAGCTTCTCATGAAGCAATTCTCTAATCTAAAAGTAATTTCTATGCTTGTCGAATTAGAGGCCAAATAAGTGGCTTTTTAATGCTTTTATGCTATTTAATTTATGGAAAAATTAAGAATCAAGTCCATAATTGGATATTGATCCAATTAATGGTTGTTCTAATCATAGAGATATTACTAAACTTTATGCTTTCAAATTATTGAAAATTATCAGTAATAGCACAGCGGAGCTATGGTAAAATTTTTAAAAAATTAACACATGAATCATTTTCATTCATAATATAAAAAGAGGACTTCCTACCATATTCTAGGATTAATCATCCTAGATTAATTGAATGATTCTCATTATAATCATAGAAAATTTAATTTTTATGTTTATGCATAAATAGTTAATTAGCAAAAAGAGGAATTTCTAGTAATCCATTTTTATGTTAAAAGAGTAATCCCCATGACAATGGAAATCCATGTATTCCAATGAAGTAAGAGAAAAATTGTGATGCTAAAATAATGTATATTTTATTTAAAAATTAAAGAAGAATTTTAGTTAAATTTATCTTTTTGCATAGATAAGTTTAAATGATGAAAGAGGAATTCCCACCATATTGGAATTTAAATATTTAAATGAGGAAAGTGTAATTCCTAGTGTAAAGGAATTAATGGAGATTTTTATTTAAATTTTAGGAGAAAATTTAGTTAAATTTATCTTTTTGCATAGGTAAGTTTAAATGATGAAAGAGGAATTCCCACCATATTGGAATTCAAATATTTAAATGAGGAAAGTGTAATTCCTAGTGTAAAGGAATTAACGGAGATTTTTATTTAAATTTTAAGAGAAAACTTAGTTAAATTTATCTTTTTGCATAGATAAGTTTAAATGATGAAAGAGGAATTTCCACCATATTGGAATTCAAATATTTAAATGAGAAAAGTGTAATTTCTAGTGTAAAGGAATTAATGGAGATTTTTATTTAAATTTTAAGAGAAAACTTAGTTAAATTTATCTTTTTGTATAGATAAGTTTAAATGATGAAAGAGGAATTCCCACCATATTAGAATTCAAATATTTAAATGAGAAAAGTGGAATTTTTAGCTTAATGGAATTAATGGATATTTTTATGTAATTTTTAAGAAGAAATTTAAATAGATTTAATTTATGGTAAAAGAGGAATTCCCATGATAATTGGATTGCACTCATTAAAATGAGAAAAAGAGAGATTTCAAGTTTACTCCAAAAAAAAGGTATGATATTTAGTTAAAAAGAAGAATTTTTATGATAATTAAGAAAAGATGGATTTGAATTAAATTTTAGTGTCAGAAAATGAATTTCCACCATAATTCTACCTAATGAATTATGGTTGGGAAATTATGTGATAGAAGGAATATCTTTGGATATTTGAATTGGTAAAATCACTAAATGGATATTTATCCAAAACTAGATGTTTATCTGAAGGGAATCCTTGTAGAACTAGATGTTTATCTGAAGGGAATCCTTGTAGAACTAAACTGAATAAATTTGGTTAGACTACGAGAGAGGGATAGACAGTAAACCTACTTGTCCATCTCTTGATAATCTGAATCAAGTAAAAACTTCTTGGACCAATTCCAGTTTCTAATCACAAAGAATAGTCTACCGGAACTAAACTAGTTTTTCTTGACCGAACTCACCAAGAATCTAGTTGGACAATCAAACTGAATGATGGGTAGATTACCCTGACGAGAGATCAAGGATCCTCATTAGGAATTATGGAAAAAGGATTTTTGGAACCAATCTCAAATTGGAATTTTACTTGCATTGGAACCTCTTGTAAGATTCCTCCCCCAGCCTCTCAGGATGTCCAGTATCTTCCCCTGTAATCAAATCCCTCTTCAGAAATATAAAAGATCTTGTTTCTACCAGTTTTGGCCTAGAGAGAGAAAATGTTCTAGAAAGAGAATATTCAAATTTTAAATATTTTTGGATAGAAAAATACCTCATCTTATTAAAATAAGTTTCCCTGAAACAGAAGTTCAAAAAGATTTCCAGAAGGTGCATTAGAAATTAAGTATAATCTGTTCAAGAGGCATTATCCTGGGAGTGAAGATTTTTTTGAAATTTTAAATTAAGGTTCCTATGGACCAATAAGATTCATCCAAATGTAGGGAGGAGATAAATGAAGAAATAAAAGAAAAATCTCCCAAAAATGAGTAAATACTCACATAAGATGAAGAGTTGACTAAGGACAAGGTTAATAGTTAAAAAAGGGAGATATTTAGAAGTAATGATGCATTTTTGACACCTCTGCATGGGAAAATTCCCCTCATGAAGAGGGCGCCTATTTCACATGCTTGAATGAGTTTTAAACTCCCAAATAATGAGATATTTTCATCTCTCCTCTCTCCTGTTTCAACTAGATCCAAAAGGTGACCAAAACTGACCCAAAAATGGTCAAAAATTGACCAAAGTGATCTGAAAATTTCTAGAATCAGTTGGCTTGGTTAGAGGCTCACTTTTTCCTATAAATAGAAGCCATCCCCTTTGTTGAAACTTAATAGTGTTTTATGCACTGTTACTCTGCTCCTCCCAAGCCAAGAACTGTGAATTTATTAATAATTCACTAGTTTTTGACATTTCCCTCTTCCAAAGATTGGTGGCCACTCTTGTTACAAACAAGAGTTGAACCCTCAAACCATCAAGCCAAAGGAAGCTCCAAGAAATTATGTACGTAGATATTCTTGTATTTTTCTTTATTGATTTTATGTTTTTCTAATGTTTATGATTGTTTGAAGTGATAAATGGATGTTATGCCTTGATCGAAAGGCTTTTCCCCTCTCTCTTCTTAGAATCAACCCTTATGTTAAGTGAAAATTGTTGGAATTAAACTTTTTATAATGTTCTCTTTTATAAGTGAATTTTGATTAGTATAGATTACTCTAAATCAATTAGAGTTAATTTTTAAGACAAAATTAAGTAAGAAAAATTGAAAAATGGTCAGCCATACAAAGGAGGTTATGGCAAAATTTTTGGAAATAAGAATTATCTTTCGGCCTCAGGAACGGGTTGACAGAATTTGATTAAAACTTAATTGGGACAACAAAATATCTTATCAAATCATACATACATGCACTTAAGGTCTGAAAAGCTCATCAGAGATGATCTTACACCTAACGATAATGCATCAAATCACCCAAGATATTCCTATTAAAAAAGTGTGTGTTCAGGCCACTCAGTAAGCACTCACTTGAGTGTCTTAAGGAATCTGACCACCGTTGAAACTAGTAGTGAAGAGTCCATGGAAGAAGGGCTGAGGTACTGTGGGTTTAGGGAAGAGGAGAAACCACCCTCCCCAACCAGATCCAATGGTATCCTTGATATCGCCTGGGGATTTTTTGGTCTCCAAACCAGTCATATAAACGAAGAAGCGCAATCTGCGGACATGGGTCCGTCAACCAGCGCTGGACTTGGTCCAAGGCAAGAAGTGCCCATCCAAACATCAAATTCAAGGCTGTTGAGCACCGACACCCCCCGAATGAGACGGGACATGGAAAGTGCAGCCAGGACGGGTCAAGTATTCTTCCCCACCTCAAAGGAAGTAGAGTTAGATCTAAAATGGATCGAGGTAGAACGACAACTATGAGAGTTGAGCTTAAGGAAATAAGAACTCGATACTCGAAGGGCTAGAGCTTAACAAAAAGAGCTGGGAGGTTTAAACTTACTCCAATCAATGAGGTAAGGAGCCGGAATTAGTTATGGAAGAAGTGAGGGAGAAATTCCAAACTTAGAACCCATAAATGAAGAGCCCAGAGCTGAGAAAGGGTTTGTAACCCTAGAAGAAGAGGATAATCTAGCAAAAGCAGTGGGTGAAGTGGATGATCGTCTATACACCAAAAAAGACATTGAGTAGATAATCAATCATCCTACGTTCCTACAGGACATGGAACTTTTAATTCTTCAAAGGCGTAAAGAGGTAACTAATGATGAGCCACTCTAAGGTGCAATGGCAAGACCATTCCATGAACCAGAGATACCTAGAAGAGCCAACGCAGGAAGAGGACAAGGTCTAGGCGGTGGGGGGGGGGGATTCCCCAAAGACCAAGGGTGGATCCAACCATTGATCTTAATGCAACCACAAGGATGAACTTGTTGAATATGGCCACAGAAATGGGCCGAGGAATGGTCAGGGAACTAGGCACTGCTCTAGAATCCCAACCCTCCCAGATGAAGCCACACATCATTTCCAAACTCGTCCGAAAATTCTCTCGGGAGACGGAGATCCTATCCAACATGTAGAGATTTTTGAATCCACATGCAAAACCTGCGGGCCTGTCAATGATGTGACAATGATTCATGCTTTCTCACTGACCCTAGAAGGGAAAGTGCATCAATGGTTTCGAACCCTCAAACCCGAGGATAAAGTTAACTTCACATGACTCAAGAATGTGTTTGTACCCACCAACTTTGCCAAAAGTGGTGACAGATGGAGCCATGTGGCACAGCTGCACAATATTAAACAAAAGGAAATGGAATAGATAAGAGACTATGTGTCTCAACTTAAGCACTTAAATTCAACATGCAAACTACGAGAGAGGTTAACTGATGATCAGTTTTGCCTTGCTTTCGGAGAGAGGAGTTAGAGACCACAAGATGCATGATTATCTAGTACTAGCCCGACCAGCCACTCTGCGTGTTGCAAACTGGCAATTGAATATGAAGATAATATGTTGGAATTGCTACACAACCAAAAGATGTTAGAGTATCTTTGGCAACAACGACTTCGCATGTTTCAAGTTACCAAGAGATTGGAACTTAGAGCAAGCATGTCAAAAACATGACTGTGGATGAGCTCAATAATGCAATACTAGAGAAATTGAAGGTAAAGTAGGGGAAGAGAAACATCTGGGCATGGGCATAACCATCTTTACCCCCGTAGGGAATTGGTGTGGTGCTCTATGTGCAGATTGAATCACACTACCACCGAATGTACACAATTAAGAGCAAGGCCATTACTCTATTGTGCACACTATGTAAAATTAGGGAATCATGATACCTCAATGTGCAGATATCCAAGGTTCTAAATAGTTGCACAGCTGCTGGCACCTAGAGATCCATTGGCTTTACCTGCACCACCTGGACAAACCACTATAGCTACAAGACAACCCAACTCTTCCTATTTGCCTAGGGGGATGTTTCTTGGTACAGAACCTAGCGTGAAGAGTACTATGAGGAAGCTGCGGAGGTCACACCTGAATTCTATGTCCTACAGAATAACACACCAGTACCTTTGTTTCAAACCACAGTACAGTGGAAGGGTAAGGACATGAACTCGAACATGAGGAGAGGACCGCTACAATGTTTTGGCTATGGCATCAAATCACTGAGTGCCCAAACAACAATGTGGTTCATACGCACCAACCCCAACAATTGACTACTTTGCCTAATGACATGCCAGTACTCACTTATACTAAATGTGGTATTGATCATTTGATCAAGGATTTTCCATACCGCACAAGTGGTTTGACTTCCACTTCTAATCAGGCCACCATCCAAACCATTAGTGTACAGCCTGGAAATATCACACCACTCAATGTCCTGACACGAGCCCAAGCCCAATTGGGAGACAAGGGGAAGAACCGAGCAGAGGCGGCCATTTCTAGAATTGGTCACAAGAGAAGAGTGAAAAAAGTAGGTAAGGGTGACACCAAGGTCACAATCCAAGATGGATCCAAAAAGGATAGGATCAAACCCGGATCCACCCAATCGAGGGAAGAAGGGAATCAAGGGATCAACCACCACTAAGAGCCGGACCTAGAGGAGCAAAGGGAGAGACCATCAACTCCTAAAGGAGTCAGTGAGTACCCAAATTTTGAAGAGGAGATAAGGAAGCTCGAAGATGCCAGGGCCTTAGTAGAAGAATGTCAACGGCTTCATGAAGCCAAGCTAAGGGCTAACTGGGTCAGGGATACAATGAATCCAAGAAACGAGCCAACAAGGGAAAGGGAATTGGACATACCTACTCCAATTCCAGAAGAAACAGAAGAGGTATCTGAAGCAAACACAATGTCTAGGATGTTTGAAGAAAATGCGCAGGGTGAGTCCATCCATTCCTTCGGGAATGAATATGAGATACCCACCTGGGGAGAACCTTCAATCTCTAGAGAACCTAGAGACATAAAAAGTCTCGCGGGATGTATTGTCCATGCTTGTGCAAATGCCATTGGGGAAACTGCTATGCAATTCACCAACCCTATGGACAGACATAAAGGAATGGTCGATGGACTAAGGCTAGCCGACACTACAAAGGAGGTTCTACCACCTCTGGTGGCAAAAAGAACCCTAAAATACATAGGGGCAACCTGAGTCAGCAAAAGATACCAGTTAATCAATTGGGACGTTATTACGAAAGTGACGACACAAATGCTACAATCTCGATTCATCACATGACGGGTACCAGGCAATGGCTATTCTGGATGGTGGGACGAGGGTTAGTATCATCACAAAATGCTACTGGGAAAACTGGGAAAACCCTGATCTAAAAAGAGAAAATCTAATCATTAATATGGTAGACGATACATATTCAAGACCCATTGAACTTTTGGAGAATGTGAAACTCAAACTCTTTACATTTCACTACCATCATACATTTGTGGTAATGGACTTCCTGCGCCAACCTCACTCATATGACATAATATTGGGGAGACCCTTCATGAGGGAATCAAAATTGGTGCATGATTGGGCATTAGCTCACATGTATGTGCGTAGGAATTCACAAATTTTAAAGATAGATCTGAGAACGTGGAGAGCACACCCCATGGAAGGGTAACTGCTCGGTAATGATTCGGTCACAACGGAGAGCACACCCCATGGAAGGGTAACTGCTCGGTAATGATTCGGTCACAACGGAGCTAACCACATCCATACAAATATGCTAGCCCACGGTGGAAAATTCCAAGGAAGAAGAGGAAACGGAAATGTATGCATCACTTCCTCCTCCGAACTTCAGTGAAAACTGGATGCATGTGCTAGCTACCATAGATGTGATGCAACCTAGGGGGCCCAATATGTGGAATCTGAAATTGTCTCTATGACATTTGTCTGTATGGTTAATTGGCAAATCATTGATGAATTATTAGAAGAGGAGGCCTCTAGCATAGAAGGGACCGTAACACAAGGCCATACCAACGCTCAACGCCTCAGAAGAAGATGGCAAAAATAGGAACGATATATTGCCAGGCGAAATGCCCTATTACGAAGAAAACCCATAGATGCCCAATGGCTGAGATATCTTGAACCACTAAGGTACACGATGAGTTTTCTAAGGATTGGGGTGAGGAATTGAGTAAGATATCACTAGATGGAAAACACAAGGAGATACCTTGAACCACTAAGGTACACGATGAGTTTTCTAAGGATTGGGGTGAGGAATTGAGTAAGATATCACTAGATGGAAAACACAAGGAGAAAGTCACCCTTCAAGAACCAGAAACACCTAAGCTTACAAAAGCTGGGCGTCGAAAACGGAACAAGGCTTTGACAGAAGCCGAGCATGAGGCTAGAAAAGTTATGAACAAAAAATGAGAATGAGAATAAACCATATCTACTCTCATTACCAGACCACTTTCAAAACCTACACTGTTGACAGAAAGGAAAGTGGTCCGACTGATGGCAACAAGGGTTAAGGAGGATGGGATGTCCACATTATACGATGGCCAAGCGAAAGTCAAGGAAGTTTATATTGCAGGACCAGGGGAGGAAGCCAGATCCGTATATATTGCTAAGGACTTGACTTTAGCTGAAGAAGATGAGCTTGTTAACCTTCTTAAGGAATTTAAGGGCTGTTTTCCCTGGAATTACAAGGAGATGAAGGGTGTACCACCTGAGGTAGTACAGCATACGATTCCCATCATGGAAGGATCAAGACTAACCAGGCAGAAACCATACCAGATGAATCCTAAGTAATGACCTTGTTACCCTTCTTAAGGAATTTAAGGGCTGTTTTCCCTGGAATTACAAGGAGATGAAGGGTGTACCACCTGAGGTAGTACAACATACGATTCCCATCATGGAAGGATCAAGACCAACCAAGCAAAAACCATACCAGATGAATCATAAGTATGCAGCAACTATAAAGGAGGAAATAGATAAACTTATTGCTATGGATTTCATCTATGAGATAGAACACACGGATTGGTTGTCGCCAATCATAATAGTGCCAAAAAAGAATGGAAAACATAGGGTATGTGTCGATCTTAAAAAGGTCAATGCAGCTACTAGGAAAGACCATTATCCATTACCCTATACGGAATATGTTTTGGAGAGAGTGGCTCTGGTGAAGAAGGTTACAGCTTCTTGGATGGATTTTCAGGCTACAATCAGGTGTCAATAGCACCAGAAGACCAATATAAGACAACTTTAAATACAATGTGGGGGACATTTGTATACAAAGTCATACCCTTCGGTCTCCCAATGCCCCAACAACATTCCAACGATTGATGTGCACAGCCTTCAAATACTACTTGCAAAAGTGGTTGGAGGTATTCATTAATGATCTGTGTGCACACTCTCAATGGTGGGCATACAATTTAGCTTACTTAAGGAAGGTGTTTGAGCGATGTCGATTATATCGTATATCCCTAAACCCTTTAAAATGCCAATTTTGGGTCAAACATGGCGTGATATTGTGGGACACATTATCTCAAGGAACGGTATATCCAGGATGATAGCAAGGTCAAGTTGATATTGGAGCTGCCACGGCCCACTAATTACAAAGGAGTGCAAAGATTTATGGGCCACATTGGGTATTATCGCCACTTTATAATTTTCTATGCAAAAATTGCCAGACCATTGTACAAGCTACTCATTGTCTTTGAATGGACTGAGGAATGCCAAAAAGCATATGATCGATTGAAGCAGACATTGGCTAGCGCGCCAATAATACAACCCTCCCAATTGAGACCTCATATTTCATATGCATATCGATGCATCAAACTATGCTATTGGGTGCGTACTAGCCCAACTCGGTGAGTTCAAATTGGACTATCCAGTCTGCTTCGCTAGTCATCAATTGAATGATGCAGAGGTGAATTACACCACCATAGAGAGAGAAGGATTGGCCATGGTTTACGTTGTCAAAAAGTATCAACATTACCTATTGGCTAACAAATTTATGTTCTTTATGGACCATCAAGCCTTATTATACTTGGTGAATAAAAGACACATGATCAAGAAACTACGAAGAAAGCATTGGTTCGACAAAAATTTAAAACAAAAAGAATAAGAAACAGGGGACCTTGTCCTCATGTATGGTGAAGGAAGCATCGGGAAAAAGAAATTCAAATACAGAGGCCTAGGACCCTTTCGAGTGTCTAAGCTCACACCTCAGGGGTCGATTAGAATTGAGACAATTGACAGCGTATAGATAGAGGGTTACATCAATGGAAGCAAACTCAAAAAATATTTTGGACCACTAACTTAAGAGATGCTCTTGCAATAACATCTCTTAAAACAACAAAAACAGCTCGTAAAGGAAAAAATCCAACAACTTCAAGAAGAGGCTAAGGCAAGGGAGGCCAAAGCTAAACAATTACTCCAGAAGAGAATGTTACACATGAACATGGTTTCTTTGACTCTCTTGGATGAAGAGGAACTGAACATTGAGCTAGGACGACTCAGGGTGGAACTCTCTACGGCTAAATGCCATGCAAGCAGCATTGCACTAATAGATACAGGATCAGGTCATAACTTGATCTCGTATGAGACATGGGTAGCCTTAGATAGACCGCACCTTAAACCCACCAATGCACAAGTACGTAGTAGTGTGCACTTGATAACTACGAAAGATGAGGGATTTTTAAGTGTTAACATTTCCATCCGAAATAATTCCTTGGTTAAATTATGTAGCGGAGTTATTACTACACCAGATTCATTAGCTTTAGCCCTTATGACTGCCAAGATGTCATGAACCTCCCTTTGTATATCATCTGCCTACATCATGTTGGTACTTGGCGGATCTTCATTGAGTTGCATCAATTCTGCTTATCTTTCTTCATCATGCTTTTTGTTCATGGCGCTTTGGTGTGTCCAGGCTGTTGACAATAGTAGCATGTGAAGGTTGTGCGCCTCTCCTTCCTAAATAATTTTTATTTCAATACCTTCCCATTCTTGGGGGTCTTCTTTCTGCTCCTTCCATGTTGTTCACCATGGGAGCTCTATTTTTCATGTTGTACATGTAGTTCTATGTACTATGATTATACATATTACAAATGGTATAAGTTGGTGGCACAGGGCATTCCTCCATTGGGAACATAACACATTTTTGCAAAAATCTATTTTTCATTTCTTGCATCAACTACTTAACCTGCAGCATCAATTCTTTGGGGCTTGCTTGTGCCTTCCCATTTTTTTTTGTGTCTTTCTTTTTCTTTACTGCCACTCTGGAGTGTCCTGAGGAGTTGCTTGAATCGTCCTCTTCAGTGGTGACACTCTTCCTAGTTCCTCTTTTGTCTCCTTTCTTTTTTCTTCCATTTTGGCCAACTCAACCAGTTCCCTGAGTTCCTCTTCAGTTTCTGCTTGCTTTATGCTAGAAGACTACAGTGTGGATATCCAGCTTAAGCCCTTGGACAAACCAATCAGCAACAATTTTCATTTAGGGTCAGGTTTGTTCTACCACTCTCTACCTCAAGCTTAACAGCTTTGTTACGTAGGCTTCCACATCCATATCCTCTTGTCGGAGCTCTCTCATTTGATCACATAGTTGAGTTGCAAACTTTATCTTCTGGAATCTTCCTAGAAAAGCAAGCATAACCTCTTCATAGGTCTGGAAATGGTTGTCTTGATATCTTGAAACCCACTCTATGGCTTTGTCTTTGAAGGTATTCATGAAAGCATGTCTGTGGATTTCACTTAGCTCTAGCTCTTCCACATCCCGAGGTTTGGCCACTTTTCAGTATTTCTCAAACCTCCTCACATGTACATCTACATCCTCCCTTTCTCTCCTGATGAGAACAACGGGAAATTTTTGGCTAATGACGCCATGGCTCCCCTGAACCTTTTCCTGGGGTTTTGTTGTGATTATTCTTCTTGGTTGTGTTGCTCCACCCTTTTTGGGCTTTCCGGACCTGGACTGTGCCCGACTTCTTACTTTTCTTGGTCCAAATCGTGCCTAAATTCTAACACTTCCTCTTGCTCGTGTGGGGTTGCAGAAGTTTTCGCATTGCATTCTTGATTGTAACGATGCCAAGCACTCCCAATTGCAAGCTTCCTAGAGGGTTTGTTGGAAGGCATTACTTTTCACCATCCTTAGATTCATGAACATGTAGAAAGCATGCTTGAATCTGTTTGGGTCATGTGGTGAAAGGTTCTCAGCATTGACTTTTCACCATCCTTAGATTCATGAACATGTAGAAAGCATGCTTGAATCTGTTTGGGTTATGTGGTGAAAGGTTCTCAGCATTGACTTTTCTGGAAAGTTCCTTCCATGTTATGGTTTCTCCACAGACTTGTTTTAGGTGAACCCACACTTTCCTTTGCCTGAAGGTGTAGAATTCTACTTAGTGGAGGTTTTTCCTAGCAGAATGTTTGTTGTTCCCTAGCAAGATTGCTAGGTGTTTCTTGTTAATTTCTCTCTCTCTCTCAGCGGAATGGCAAGACAGCAGTCTGGGGTGACATACCAATCAGGTAATGCCGTGGAAGACGTGTAGTCACCCACCAGAATTTCCAGGTACAAACACCAACTCTCAAATAATCATGGGGACATAGAGAACACCACTCTATTGAGCAAACCTTCACTCTCACCCTCTCAATTCTCACTTAGCATCTCTTCACTACATATCACACTCACTCTCCCACACGTACACAGCATGTTCAGTAAAATAGAGACACTACATACTTAATCCACATAGTGCAGAGAGTAACGCAAAAACATAATAAAATAGCAAGATTGCTCTTGCTTACATTCCGAAAGTATTATAGACTAATACAGAGCAATAGCCCAACACAGACTACCATTTCCTGAGTACCATCACTATAACAAGCTTCATGACACACAGACTGTCAACTATCAATTGTTGAGAGCATACAAAAACTGCACCCTTGATACATTCATTCTATCTGAGTGTCTATCACTCTTTTTGTCTATCACCATATCTCCCTTTTTGTCTCTATCTGTAGTGATTAGTCACCCTTTTAAGCTAAAATTTATTGTTCTTGGAAATGGCTCTCTGGTGGTTACAGTTTACCACCTCCACATGTGCGATATTAAGGTGGTTCTCATGACGTGTGGAGTGGGTTTCTTGTGCCTTCTGCTACCACTGAGCTGTTGGGGCGTAAAAATCTTCCTTAAGGTGACCTACCTGTTTGCACATTGGGAACATAACACATTTTTGCAGAAATCTACTTGTTTTAGGTGAACCCACACTTTCCTTTGCCTGAATGTGTAGAATTCTACTTAGTGGAGGTTTTCCCTAGCAGAATGTTTGTTGTTCCCTAGCAGAATGTTTGTTGTTCCCTAGCAGGATCGCTAGGTGTTTCTTGTTAATTTCTCTCTCTCTCTCAGCGAAATGGCAAGACATCAGTCTGGGGTGACATACCAATCAGGTAATGCCGTGGGAGACATGTAGTCACCCACCAGAATTTCCAGGTACAAACACCAACTCTCAAATGATCATGGGGACATAGAGAACACCACTCTACTGAGAGCAAACCTTCACTCTCACCCTCTCAGTTCTCACTTAGCATCTCTCCACTACATATCACACTCACTCTCCCACACATACACACAGCATGTTCAGTAAAACAGAGACACTACATACTTAATCCACATAGTGCAGAGAGTAACGCATTTACGGTAGAGAACTGTTAACCCATTCCTAGGGCTAACAAGAGCTACCGCCATTATCTTACATTAAGGAGTCAAGGTGGATACACCAAAGTGTCATACATTCAAGATATAAAGTAATGGTGTCCAAATCTACAACTTGGATGGCGGGCTCCCATAATGGTGTGACGGAGTATTTATGGCAATTCTCGCTTCAAGAGCATGTGGTAGCATATGTAGCATATGTAGGATGAAGTCCCAAGTGAAGTACTTCATGGACATATTCTAAGAGTAGTCATTGTAATGGCATTAGGCCTCTTATGAGCTTAAAGTGCCCGCCGACCGGCCACAATTTAAGTAAATGTGAACACTTATGGCCATGTATATAAGTGAATTTCTCTCATAATACAGCATACTCTCCCATTGTACAATGGAGTCTTGCTCTTGCTAATCTCTCTCTAATGCATGCTAGTGAGTGCGTGTGAGTGAATTAAGGTGAAAGGAGGGACGAGTACCCGTAGTGCAACACGGCGGTGTGACAACGCTCATGGGAGGCGCGATGGAATTGCTTCTTAAGGAGTTGTAGAGCTTGGAGACCTCAAGGGTTACGAGCTCGGCCATTGGAAAGATCCGACAGTTGCGGTTCACCAGGTAATCTCTTGTTGGATGTGTTTCAAGGGAAGTTAGGGTGAGCCATAACCAAGAACCCTTGACTTATACAAAAATACTTTGAAAGTCCAATCATAATCTTTATCATCAAGAGAAATATTATTCATCACTATAAGGGCCTTTTCTAGTGTCATGGATGTGTATGTTACATCTTCATCTTCTTCTTTTGCTACTAGATTTGCATGATCTTCAACTTGCTCCTTGGTACTTGAAGCATCTATCTTTGGAGTGTTTAAGCTATATACAATAATAAGTGCAATTTCTAGTTTTGCTTGGTTTTTTGTTACCTTTCCTCTTTGGCATGATACCTTTCATCTTTGGCATGAAGGCCCTCGAGCGTCTATCTTAGAAGTGTCCAATCTATTTGCACTAAGTGCATTTCCTAGTTCTACTTGGTTTTCCCTTACTTTTCATCTTTGAAATAAACGCCTTATCTACTTCAATTTGACAATCCTCATCAATGAGGATGGTGACCATATCCTACAATGACATCTCATGGGCCACCCTAAGAACATTGAGGGCCTTTGCATACTTTGGAATCTCTTCTATACTAAATAGAAGGGCCTCTTTCATGTCATTCTCATCAACTTACACCTTGAGGGTGATAAGTTACTGTGAAGAACTGATCCTAGATTTCTTAGATGTTCTTGTAGCATTTGAACTTCTCCATAGTAAGACATTCCTTTATCTCCAACTTTCATAAATGTGAATGCCATCATACATGACCAGTTCCTTCCAAGATGCCATCATACATGACCAGTTCCTTCCAAGATGCCATCATACACAAACGATTCCTTTTCCAATGCACAATTGTTTGCCACCTACCCAGATTAGGACCTAATCCCAAGGATTAGTTTTAGGTATATAACATACTTTCCCTCCTAAGACCTTTCCTCTCTAGGAAACAAAGTCAAGGAATCTCTACTCTAAACAAGCAAATGTATCCCTAGTTGTGATTCCTCCACCACCCACTTTATCTTATACTCAAGGATCAACTTACTCCTAAGCTTCCTCTCCCTAAAATCCAGTATAAGCTCTAACTCATGTGGAACAAAGGACAAGTCCTCAACCTCTATCAGTTCCTGAGGTCTAACAACGTTATCCTTAGCTCCCAATTTCTCCTTGAGTCTACTCACATAATTCGATGAAAATTTACATTAGAAGACAATTCTAACTTATAAGCCACCTCACCAATCCTTTTCATGATCATGTAAGGTCCAAAGTACGTAGGAGACAATGTCTACTCTTTCTCGTCCACAATGTCTCATAAATATTGGGTATCTATAGATATATAAGAATTCCCTCCGAGAACTCCCTTGGCATGAATGCTTCTTATCATCATAAAACCGTGCTCTATCCCGAGCACTTCTAATAGACTCCCATGCACTGACTAGCATCTCTTGCATATCCGCTAAGAAATCCCTAGCTGTATCAGTCTTAATATCCTTATGTCCCAATATGGGGGATCGTGACCATACATCAACATAAACAAATTATACCCACTAGCCAAGGTCAGTCAAGACAACAAATTCGGATCCATAAAAATAATGTCTCCAAATTTTCAATGTGTGTATTACTGCATACAATTCTTTCTTCTGAGTATGCACCTAACCTTGCTATCATCAAGCTTCTTGCTTTCAAATGCCATAGGTTGGCCCCGCTAAAACAAGGTAGCCCACCACAAATGGTTGGCCAAGATCCAATAAGGCCAAAATAGGTGCTTCCTTCACCTTGAGCTTGAGAATACGAAAAGCCTCATCAAGCTTCTCATTCCAAGTAATAGGGCTGTTGGACTCCCGTCCCCGTTCTCTAAGAAGGTTCGTGAAAGAAATAGTTAAATTTGAATAATCCTTAACTGACTTTTTAAGAAAGACAATGAATCCCAAGAATGCCTGAAGTTGCCTCGCTATCTTAGGAACCAACCAATCCAACATCTTCTGGATCTGCTTAAGATCAATGCTTAAGATCAATGCTCATACCATCCCAAGAAATCTAATGACCAGATATGTGAGCTCCTTACATAAGAATTCACACTTAGAGAGTTTAGCATATATTCGTTTTTGTCTTAGAATCCCAAAGACTAGGTGCTGAACATGCTCCTCGAGGGTACGATTATAAACTAAAATATTAGACTTCCCCAAATATTCTTGAAAGAGATCATTTATCCATCATACATGAGAATTCGTGAGCCCAAAAGGTGATATAAGAAACTTGTTTACGGCCATACCACATTTTCCTCGGATATATGTATTTGGTGAAGAAAACCAGTACGAAGGAACATGTATTTGAACCTGTAATGCTTTTCTATCTTGACCTTCCATCTCATGCATACCCTCCACATCCATGCCTCCTAAGGCGTAAAATTTAAAAAAGCAGGCTCAATTCATAGAAAGATGGTGAGATGATACCTGAGCTAGCTAATGGTGACCTGCATGGCATGCGATATGTGCCTTTGAATATAGTAAAACATGGTCTCTATACATGCAACATTGTACTTGTATTCTCTCTTTGTACTTTAGTAATCATCCACTTCAAGATATGGTCTCCAAAAAGGGGCCCCATACATCCGAGCAACAGATTGTACTAAAGTGTCATCAACACTTAGTGCAATGGAAGTGGGTCCAAAAACATTGTCTCTCTCTAGGCATGCTAGGGATGCGTATCCTCTCTCAACGGGTCAGGCCTATGAAGACCACTCCAAGGTAGACATAAGATGAGGTGATTTCCACCTAGGTGCTTTATAGAGAAAGGACCCGCTAGCCCGCACTTAGTAGTAGTAGGCGTTAAAGACCATGACCTTAGTTTTGATGAGGCCATGAGGTCAATCTTGTCACAAAATCTTTCTCTGTAAGTCCTTTTGGTAGAATAAAAAATCAAGACTATGTCATCTGCACATAGCAGGATGGGCACCACCATTTGAGCCGATTGTGATCCTGACCCTCCAAATCTATCCATAAATGATGTGATCTTGTATATATACAACATAAACAATGTTGTAGGAGATAGTGTGGGCAGCCCCACTTAACACCAATAGTATAGTGGATATCTCTTGAGAGCTCTTTTAATGAGTGGGCTTTTCCACTCACAATCTCATATAAAGCCATCACTCCCCATACTACATTTGCTGATGGGAACTGAGGCTCAAAGGCCCTCCAAAAATCCATAGAATAGCAGTATACATGTTTCTTTCGCACCATGGCGTCCTTAATCGTGGCTTAGAGAGTAAAGATGTGATCCAAATCTTTTGAAGCCTACATGGCCCATACCTCTTTGTCCCGTGTCTCTTTGCTAAAAGATTCATCTTAGCCTCCAAAACTATTTTATACATCTTGGCCTTTGTATGACCTATCGTATTGGTCTTGTAGTTGTTAACATTGATGGGATCTCCTACTTTATGGATTTGGACGATGATATGTGTGGCCCAAGAAGGGGAAAAGCCTTCACATACTGCCCTATTGTTCAAGAAAGGATGGGTGGTCTAAGAAGGGGGAGAGCCTTCACACGACAAATCTATTGTTCAAGAAAGGAGGCTAGGATTTTATGCCCATGTGTGAACTGTCCCCCTAAAAGTCCTTGTGATCCTTAGCATGCTGGCCATTATGAAGCTTCATCACCCTAGTGGCATTATTAGCAATGTTGAAAAGATGGACTAAAGTGGGGCATGGGGTGGTGTGCGCGCTGATTTGGCACATTGTAGAGATGCAGGGCATAAGCTTTTCCATTTTGGTGGGTGTGGGTGGATTCTTTTCTTCAAAGAAGGGGAATTTGCATAGGAGAGTCAGTATGTAACTTTGGCTCATGTGTGGATAGAAACACATGCTTTTTTTTAATGGTTAAGGCGACAGAAGGATCTCTTCATCTCACATATAGAGTTCTGATCACACGCATGTTCCTTTCGGTGTGTTCTTGCACTTATCATCATACCACCCATTTTGTGGCAGTGAGCCCACATGAGGATTGACAATGGAGCATGTGGTGTCAGGGAAACTAGCATGTGTGGATTTGTGAATGATGGAGTGAGGGTGGAGATGGGTAGGTAGGACCAAGATAAAAAATGAAGAAAGATAGATGATCCTCAAACATGGTATTGATGTCATGGTGGAAATGAATGCGAATGAAGGTCGATATGGGGGATATTATGTGAGACCCCTACCCTCTCTATGCATTGAACTCTAGAGTGCTAGCAGCAGAAGTAGCACCCTCACGTGTAGGGCAGGGCTTCCCACTTGGGGCCTCGCCCACTTGGGGCCTCACCCACGAATGTCCAGGCAAGGGACTAGTCTGGCGGTTCTTCCAAAACCGAACCCGAAAAAAACTTTCCTCGCCCAGAAAGCATAGGCGATTCCTCCAGGAAAATCTTCTAACGTAGTCAAAAGTCTTAACTATGTATTCCGACCAAACCCACGGGTCACATGGCCGATCAAAGGAGGAACTTGCAGGTTCATAGAGACCAACGCTTTTTTCCCCATCAAAAGAGGCACAGCCGTTGATTCTTTTCCATAGAACAAGAATTATCCTGTGACTTAATTCAACAATCGTAACTTGAACAGAATTTTATTTTATTATAGGAATCCATCGATCCAGCCTAACCCCATCCCCAATCCCATGGGTTAGCCAATCGCCCAACCACCGTATTGATGGGATCCATTATAAAAATTTGGTTATGTTTTGTCCTTGGTACCAGGGAAAAGAGTTCCCAGGCCCCCTAGCTGGCTCTCATACAAAAATTAAATAGACACACCGCTTACACACCCAATATGAAATTGCCTTTTCTTAGATTCAACTATTTCCAAAATAGCATTGCAATAAAACCACAGTGTTTCCATCATAATCCTCAGTATTCCAGTTCCAGGGTCCAATTTCCACCTTTTCCACTTTCCAACCATAAATCCAAATTCCAATCATTCCTTCCTCAGCGTACCTATGGTGGCCGCATCATTGGCACAACCAGAACGCTCACCACCTGGTCAGTCCCTCTAGGCTTACCTAGTACTTCACTCAAGGGCCTTTTCAATAGTTCATAACTCATAGTACCCAGGAGTATAATACCTTTTTTTCCTATAAAATCCATATTCCATTCATTCCTTCCTTAGCGTACCTATGGCATCATTGGCAACTAGAACGCTCACCACTTGATCAGTCCCTCTAGGCTCACCTAGTACTTCACTCAAGGGCCTTTTTTGGTCAAGACCTCGGCCGACCTTGCCACGCGAGGCGTCCTTCTTTGACTCTCCGTCAGCTGTTTGCAACATTTTCCACTTAGGTCCCCACGACCTCGGCCGACCTTGCCACGCGAGACGTCCTTCTTTGACTCTCCGTCAGCTGTTTGCAACATTTTCCACTTAGGTCCCCACGACCTCATTCCATAAGATAGTCAAAATGCTTCCCCAGCATTCTTGACAACGTAAAACAATCTTTAAAAAATAGGTTTCACATGCCACTACAGTTTCCAAACAAAATTCCTATCTTTCCATATCATTTCTCTTTGGATGCTCTCTTAATGATTCGCCAGGGTGAGTCATCCCATATTCCACATCATTTCACATCATTCCTCATTATTTCTCTTTGGATGCTCTCTTAACGATCCACCAGGGTGAGTCATCCGATATTCCACCTCACTTCACATCATTCCTCATTAATTCGCATCATTCCACACATCAATCCACATCAATCCATATCACTCCACATCAATCCACAACATTCCACATCAATCCATATCAACCCACATCAATCCACATCAATCCACATCACTCCACATCAATCCACACATTCCACATCCTTCCACACATCACTCCACATCATTCCACACATCACCCACATTATTCCACACATCACTACACATCACCCCACATCACTCCACATAATTCCACACCTCAATCTAATTTTCACAAACAAGATGGTCTCTTCGCTTTGAGCGAATCAGGTTTGATTATCAACTTTCTTTGATCTATTTATTATCAGAATTTTTATTCCACAATCAACCAGGTTAAGAGTATAGTTACTCTACTTTTTATACTAACATAACTTTCTAAGTCTCGTCCAATTACTTGGCTTAGTTAAAGGCAACTTTTTCTCGACTCAATTCCATTAAATCTAAAATTTCCATTCACTTTTTGGATCCTCGATTCTTTTAAGGATTCCAGAATCCTTTTCCAGGGAATCTAGGAATAAGTCACAAATATTTACATTTCATCCAACTAAGCATGTTTCTGGTCTTTTTTCGAGAAATCCTTTTCCCATTCACAGAGTGTACTTAAGATTCTATTTCTCGAGATTCTAGACGTATATTCCAAAAGTTAAATATGTTCGTTATCCCTCTTTGTAATTAAAAATTTATCTATGTTTTCTCGATGCACCCCTATGAATATTTTCACATTCTTTTCTCTATTTTTCCAAAATAAAATATCATGAAAATCCTTTTTTTAGCATAAAATATTTATGCACACATACTAATTCATTTTTATCTAAATGAATTATATTCATAATCCCATTTAAAAATTAGAGAAGAATTGTACATAACCTTCTCGTAATTTCTAAAATGAATAATTCTCAAAACTCCACTTTTGGCATAAAATTTATTATGCATAAATATAAATTTATTTTTTAATGATAAAAATTTTACCATAGTTTTCTCGTATTTTCTATGAAATGAGAATGCTCAAAATTCTACTTTTAATATAAAAATTAGTTTATGCATAAACCTTCATTTTCTAATGATTGATAAAATTTTGCCATAGCTTCCCCGTATTTTCTATGAAATGAGAATACTAAAAATTTCACTTTTAGCATAAAATTTATTATGCATAAATTTAAATTCATTTTCTAACGATAAATTTTTTGCCATAGCTTCCCCACATTTTCTATGAAATGAAAATACTCAAAATTTCACTTTTAGTATAAAATTTATTATGCATAAATTTAAATTCATTTTCTAATGATAAAAATTTTACCATAGCTTCCTCACATTTTATATGAAATGAAAATACTCAAAATTTCACTTTTAGCATAAATTTATTTTCTACTGATAAAATTTTTGCCATAGCTTCCCCACATTTTCTATGAATTGAGAATGCTCAAAATTACACTTTTAGCATAAAATTTAATTTATGCATGAACCTTTTCTAATGATAAAATTTTTACCATAGCTTCCATTTACTATGAAATGAGAATGCTCAAAATTACACTTTAAATATAAAAAATAGTTTATGCATAAACCTAAGCATAAGCATAAACATTACTTCATCTAAACAACAACATAAATCAAGAAAGGCATGGTTTTTAAGAGGAAACCCATAAAATAAAATGCTTCCCAAGCATGAGAGAGGTTGGGAAGAAGATTAACATTAAAAAAGAGAGTAAGCATCATTGTTTAGGCTTACCCTTGGTTTGCTTGATTCTTTACCTTGCAAGAAGTTGTGTAGCCCTCAAAGAAGAGGCTTGGCCACCAAGAGAAGAGGGTAATATTCAAGAGAAGAAGAGGTTTAGTAAAGCACCAAAGCTTCACAATGGAGAGGCAAGAAAGAGGGAAGAAGAAAATACACTAAAATAAAAATTACACTAGCATGGAAATACTATAAGATGAAAATACAAAGGAATGGGGCTCTATTTATAGGTGAGGGAGGCCACCAACCAAGCCTAACTGGGATCTATTTATAGCCTAACTGGGATCTAGAGGCTTCCACCAGCTTCAGTTTGATCTAATTTGGAAAAGTTTTAGACTAGTCATGCCCAGTTTTTTATTTAGTTTGGAAGAGGAGAGATGAGAGATAAAATATCTAGCCACTTTATGTTTTTTTTAAAATAAAAAAATGCCCCTTTGATGTGATTTCTAGGCGCCTCCTTGATGAGGGGATTTCCCTCTCCTGAGGTGTCACAAGGTCTCCCAAAAGTCTCCTTTAAATATCTGAAACTCACGATTATTGCATCTTCACCTCATGTGAGCCTTTCTTTACTATTTTTTTGTGGATAATTTTATTTTTTCTTATTTTTCTTTATTTTTTTTTCAACCTTAAGGGATAAGGATATCACATTTTTAAATTCAAAATAATTTAATAAGACTTAGAACTTTGAACTAGGACTCCTTGGTTCACCCATTGTCCAAATCTACTAATGCAACTTAGAAATTTTTGATTAAAATTTTGTTTCAGGGGATCACTTCCTATTGATTGGAAGAAAATACTTATCCAAAAATATTTCAATTTTTGTTACCTCTCTCTAGACCAAAACATGGGTCAAACAAGATCTTTTTCCATTCTGAAGGGGGGATAATTAAAAGAGACTAAAGGGGAGGTTTTTACATCTTTACATTATCAAAAAGCAGCTTTGAACCATTGAGCTTAGCATTTTGATTCCTTTTTTTTAACAAATTGAGCTACCTAAACCATGAGAGGAGTCACCACCAACCATTATAACATCATCATATATTGCATCTTTAGTGATTGGAGGATTGTATGCATTGTGCATTGTGGTTTGATTACGTTTCCGTTTTAACTTTTTATGGATCTAGGCTCAATAGTTGAGCTTTTTGGTTGGGTGTGGAGTTGGTTCAAGTACGTCCTCAAGGAGGAGGCCTTTCAAAAGGTTTGATTATTCAATAATAAAGCAAGCACCTTTAACCTAAAGGTTACGAGATAAAAGAATGCATTCAATGAGCATTCATACTTTTAGGCTAGTTACAAAGCCTACCCATGGCCATGTCAACTTGGCCTTCCCAGCTTTTAAAGAATTGCCAAAATCACCACAATTGGCTTGGGCCACTGCAATCAGCGCATGCTGTGAACAAAGAATAATGCTGAGCTATGGGACAATCCATTTAGTGAAAGGGTTTATTTATTTATTTTTTGGGTGAAGAAGACACTTTTTTTTCTAGCACAACTTGCCCAAGCTTGCCACCGCTTCGATCGCCATTGTTGGTCTTCTTTGCAGTTTCAGTTTTCTTCCCATTCACTTGTGGACCATTGTGCTTCTCTGCTTTATCTTTGTGCTGAAACTTCTCAAAATGTGTAGATCGAGAAGACTGAGGAATATGAGAATATGTCACTATAGTGTCCCTTGGAAATCATGACCTACTCTCAAGTAACCTTTACCCACGGCACTCACTAACTGGGGTCAGCAAGACACTTTTTCCTTCACTTGGGGACAAGAATCGAACCACGTGGGCGAAAAGTTCACACAAGGATGCTTACCAGCCAGTAAAATCGGGCATGACGAGCCAGTGGGCTCTTTCGCTTGCTTCCGGGTCGTCCCTACGAAACTCCCACACTGCCCACAGTAGTCTCTGTTTTGGCAGTCTGTGTTTTGGTGCCGGAGAAGCTTCGCCCTTAAGCTTTTCACGAGTCAGGATGGCTACTCCTCATCATCCCGCAGGTAGGGCAGGCGGTACGTGCGCACTCCCACTTGTGGGGTATGTGCAAGAGCCTTATTCTATGGTTTTGCTTGTTGTTCAGGACATGTTGCTAGGAAGAAGGTCATGATCTCCAATCCTTCCGGAGAGAAGATGGTTGGCGTCTTGGATGACACCGGCTCACAAGATGTCATCGTTCTCTGCCATGGTTTCCGATCCTCGAAGGTGCTTTTACAAATGTTACATTTGCATGGCTGAATTTCAACCTCTACCAAAACTTTGAATTGCTGATGTGTAAGGTAGCTGTTATTAATTATAAGCAATTTCTTGTGAGGCAAAGGTACATTATGCGTAGTCATGTTAAAATACAAAGTCATCCATAAAGGAAAATGATATGAAGTTTGCATTGAGAAGTCTATGGACATAGTGCAAGTAAAGGCATCAAATTGATCTGCATTTTGCATATACCATCGATCCAATAATCTGGCTCGGTAGTCATTGACTGCATTGTGATGGAAGGTATATCCTTTTTGGGTAGGCATTAGATGCTTAAGCCTTCCACATGCTTTTGTGCTTCTAAGGCGCCTTTTCTCAAAAGTAATCATGTGTGATCTCTGAGAGCTATTGTCTTCATAGTTTGGTGAGTTATTGAAGTCACCACATAAAAAAGCATTTGTGATCCGAGGATATGCTTGCTTTCATTAGGGATGTGCCTCTTCATTTGTACCTCTTCAAGCCCTATTTAACAAGGCCTTGTGGATGACTACCATGAGGTTATAAATTGCACATTCTTATAAGGTGAATTTGGGCATGTTCCTGGATTCATCTAGGTATATATATATATAGGCCGTGTGTCTCAATGCAAACGACATAGCTTTCCGCTCTAAGCATCTTACTTTTCAATGTTAAGTTTTTTTATCATGTCTTAAATCACTAATAGGCTTAGAAGTCCTCACAAGACTTCCTCGGCTGATCAATTATCTTCCACCTTGTAAACCTCTGCTCGTCGACTCTTCCTGGGGCTACTGAGAGCTGATCGACTGCTGAAAACAGCCCCTCAAGGCTGGTCGATTTGCTCCGTGAGCCAGACAGGTAGAAGATGGAGTTACAGAGTTGTCCCAGGCTGGTGTGGGAATGCTATGGGCTGTCCATGGTTATCCTGCATGTGCTCTAAGCCGAGAAAGCTCTCTTGTTCTGAGAAGGGACATCAAATTCATCAAATTCAGCATATGTTTTGCTTTTGTTTTCATCTTGTACTCGTAGCTAGTGGAGAATCCATGGGCACCCGCAAGGTTGTATTTGAAGCACTCCTTTTTGGTAATCTAACCATAAATGGGGGGGGGGGGGGTGTCGGTCCATCATCTCGCCCCTAGTGTGGTGTATTGCATAGATTGTTGCTTTGTGGATTTCCGCAAAGTGTTCGATACGGTTCCTCGAGAGTGGCTCTTTTAGAGACTCATGACACTGGCAGTACCTACAGAGATGATGTGGGGAATTTATGCTCTTTATGAGCGTGCGGCATCCAGGGTCAGTTGCCCAGGAGGTATGTCTGCAGACTTTGCTAGCACCATTGGCGTGAAGCAAGGATGCCCACTATCTCCCACCCTCTTCGGGCTATACATCGACGAGGTAGCAGACTATATTCAGCGAGGAGGTGGAGTCGGCGGGCACATCTCGGACACACAGGTACATATTATGCTATATGCTGATGACATTATCCTGATTTCAGAGACACAGGAGGGACTACAGAAGCATCTAGCGGCTCTAGAGCTTTTCTGCAGAGACAGAGGCCTCACAGTGAACCTTGGGAAAACCAAGGTTACGATCTTCCATACATCGCCAGCAATAAGGAGGAGATCTGTTTTTATGTTTGAGGGCAGCCAAGTAGAGGTCTCTACATCTTATGTATATTTGGGGATTACATTCACCAGCAGAGCCGGGCGATTCTCTATGACGCAGGCAGCCCATGATCGACTCACCCGAGCCTATGCAGCCTTGGCTATGCTAAAGAGACAGAGCCATTAGGCACATTTCCAAGAGCCCCGTACAAAAGGGTGGCTTTTTGACACTTTAGTCACTCCAGCCCTGATGTACGCAGCCCCAGTTTGGACACCAGGCTTGGCAGCCTCCACATGGAGCCAGATAGAGCGCCCACAGGTCATAATGCTATCCCGGATGGTTTGTAGTAAGCCATCCATTCCCCATGACATTGTGAGAGCAGAGTTTGCTGCACCACTGATGCTAGTAGAGGCACTCTTTCAGACAGTATGTTTCTTGCACAGACTCAGTGACATGCCGGTGGACCGACTCCCGCGCATTGCTTTTGAGGCATCCAGGCAGCTTGCAGAGTCAGGGGACAGTCGCTCATGGTATACAGAGGTAGTCCAGTGGCTCCAGAGTTTTGGGTATGATATCTTTCCGAACCCATCCAGCTTCATGATTAGGGTTAGTGCTTTCAGTAGCTTTATCCTTCCCTTTATCTAACTTCTGGTTTTGTTGATCATTTTCATTCTGCTAGGACCCTTTCAGAGATTTTCCCTTCTGATTTTCAGCAGATTGTTTACGAGTAATCTGACCATCTCCTTCCTTTCCCTCTTTCCGTGATCCATGAAGTCCTAGGATAGGGACACATGTATGTGGGGTTGCTTGGAGTTGCCATCAGTCTCTGATAGAGGTACGCTGGAGGGGGTGCGATCAGCAGATTGTCCTGCTCAATGGGAGGGAGCAATTCTGAAAGTCTGTTCTTAGCCCACTCCACTTGTGGACTTTCCCCACTCCACTTGCTGCTTCCACATCTGATCCTCCCCCACCACTTCCACGAAACTTCTTCACAGCAGCAACATCATGCTAGCCACTTCATTGAGTCATCCTGTAGGTCCCCCCAAGACAGTGCAGATGACATCTCCTCTATGCCCTTCCAACCAACCTGAAGCCCAGTCTTCCCCATGCCTCAAAGAGCAGGTACCCTAAAGGAGAAGGACAAGCACAAGTACAATCAAGATCCCCACAAATATTTCCGTGAGAGATGTAGTAATGTCTGTGAAGAGCCAAGAGTGGCCCATAAGGCCAAACGTAGTACAATATGGATAAAGTGTTAAGCATTCATAATATTCTACCAGTAAACCAGTGTCAAATGTGAGAGTTGACGGCTTTTCTGTATCTGGCAGGAAAGCACAACACTTACAAGTTTAGCATCAACATTGGTGGAGAAAGGCCTTACTCCTTTAAGATTTGATTTTTCTGGTAATGGGTAGGTGGTTATGAAGCAACTCATATTTATTGCTTTTTATTGAAGTCTTTGTAGGATCATAGGTCAGTATATGATTTAGTTTTCACGGCAGGGAAAGTGAAGGAGAGTTTCAATATGGGAATTACTGGAAGGAAGTGGAAGATCTCCGATCAGTAGTACTTCATTTGATAGCACAAGGACTCAGGGTAAAGGCTCTCATTGGCCATAGCAAAGGTGGTTCACCTTAAGCCATTTTGAGGTCCTTTTTAAGGCTGTTTAGCTAACTCAAACTAGATTAAGTCTCGTTAAGTGCTCTAATCCAAGTTTGCTTTTGCAGGTGGAAATGTGGTGCTGTTATATGCATCCAAGTACAGTGATGTGGGTACTGTAGTAAATCTGAGTGGCCGCTTTAACCTTCAGAGAGGTGTGAAAGAGCGCTTGGGAGAGAATGGTCTCCAAATGATTGAAAAGCAAGGCTACGTGGAGGTGAAAGACAAAAATGGTATTCAGATGATCTTGCAGATTCGGCATTTTGACTCTTGGTTATTACTTCACTGTTTGACTTCACTATTTGAAGTACTGAATATGATCTTCTTTGCTACACAGGTAATGTGGAGTACTGTGTTACTGAGAAAAGTTTGAGAGAGCGCCTGAATACAGATATGAAATCAGCAATTTTGTCCATACCTAAAGACTGCCGGTAGGTTTATTGTTTTAAAGCTCATGCAATGTTAATTGAGGCAGTCAAAATGCGGGTTTAGATGAAGAAATCAATCTATTTTCATGCGAACACAAGTAAAGCAAGAAGCTCTAAAGGGTCTAGTGATGCTTTGGGACCAGCATGAGGTTACAGTCATATTGTGGGTGCACCCTATTTGTGCCAAGTATTTTGCTTAAAATTTTGTGTGTTGTGGGTGGGGGAAGGAGTGGGAGGAAGGGGGGTGGTTGTGTATGTGAACACCCCTTATATCTGGATAAGATAAAGTGTGTACTAGTTTATTAGTGTATGTGATTTATGTGAGTCAAAAGATAAGGTTTGCAACCTGTAAAAGCATGTACTTGGTGTACTTCAAATATATCAAGCTAATCAATCTACATTGAGTCCTGCAATCTTCTCTCTCGAGAATTGAGTTTCTCCAACTTTCTCTTTCTGTCTCTGCACACACCCACTATCTATGGAGCTCTTTGTTCCTCCACAGCTCCAGCTTCTCTCACCCACCTGTGGGCTGATCACCAACATGGTATCAGAGCTGGCTACAGGTGAGCGGCGCTGGAGCTTCTGCATCTGATGAATAGGACACTGCTCTACCTGTTTTGCTACACCCCATCGAGCGCCTGCATCACCAAGTCATTGTCGCCGTTGCTCACTCGGCCCTGGACGATCCTACCACTGCCAATACTGTGCGTTGCTCTCCTTCATCACCGGCACTCCATTTTCAAACGTTGTCAACTACTGCACATGTCAACTATCGTCACCTCTGTGGCGTCCTCTCCAGCATAGCTGCACTGTAACTGTGCAAATCCCATCTTCTGTCACTGCTGTTCGATTGCCGCTAGCCGCCTGCACCTATTGCTGAGGTCAGCACACCATCCACAACAGCCTTGTCCACCTACTTACGTTGTCCTCTGAGCTGCTCCATTGGCCACCTGCATAGCCTTTGTTGGACTGCCTTGCCAACTGCCTTCGCCAGCAGCAAGCTAGCTGCTCCCATCTACAAGCCTTTGCGCCGTGTTGCCCTGCTCCACCATTGGGCGGCTCTATTGGCCCGAGGTCAACAACGCTCAGTGCTTCTCCATCTGTGAGCTCGTGCATCAGCCATGCGTCACTCCCATAATCCTTTTTTTTGTGGCTTGAGAAAACCCTAAGGGTTAACCCTTAAGATCATTTTTTAAGGTGTAAAAAGGCTCTATTAAGTGTGAGTCCTCTAGAGCCACCCCTACCCCCACCACCAGATCCCCGCCCCACCACCTCCACTTTCTTCACAAAGTGCATGGTCCTCAAGGCCATTCGTAGACTACGTAATGGGCGAGCCCAGGATCATGAGGGACTCATTGTCGAGTACATCTCGCATGTCAATGATGCCTTGGCGCCCCTACTAGCCTACGTGTTCAATAGAGACCATTGTGAAGGATTTCCACCCTCTTGGTCCACCAACACTATCACCCCCATCCTCAAAGCCAGAGATCCACTTGATCCTAATAATTACAGGACGATCATGATTGGCCACATATTGGCCAAACTCTATGGATCGGTGCTAGAGGTGGAGCTCACTTCATTTGCAGGGAGACATGGATGTAGAGCCTCAGGATAGGCAGGCTTTTGGAGGAGCTACTCTACCCCTGACCACATCTTTACCCTCCGTGCCATCATCGAGGAGGGTAGAGCACGACATATGAGGATTTACTGCTGCTTTGTGGATTTCCGCAAAGCTTTTGATACTATACCCCAATCCCGCCTCCTACACCATCTACAGGAGATAGGAGTCCCATCTGACATGGTTTGGAGCATCATCGCCCTCTATGAGTCCGTTTGTCGCCGGATGAGTGAGAGCCCCAAGAGGCACATTGCAAGAGATTTCCAGCACTATTGGGGTGAAACAGGGCTGCCCTCTATCACCCACTCTTTTTGGCCTCTTTCATGAGATCTCGAGCTTCATTGTGGATTAGGTGGGGCTGGTCCCACACTGGCAGGCATATTGATCCCCATACTACTTTATTCAGCCAAGGGGTTTCAGAGACAGTTGGATGCCTTACAGGACTTCTGCACTTAGCGGGACACCTCTTCAATACTTCCCGGCCCTTCACATCCAAATTGAGCTTCACATACAAAGGGGATCCTGTGGAGATTCGCTATCCTATGTCTACCTTGGTGTCACTTTCAGTGGCCCATGCTTCACCATGCTTTCCACAACACATGCTAGAGTGACACGGGGATATGCAGCCTCGAGCTTACTTGAGCGGCAATGCTTCCAGGCACATTTCCAGGAGCCCAAGATGGAGGGTTGGCTTTTCGACACCCTCGTCACACCAGCCTTGTTGTATGGAGTAGCCTTCTGGGGGAAAATTCAAAATTTATCCAGTGAGGATTGGCGGTGAGTTGAGAGGCCCTAGGTCATGATGCTCTCATGTATGATCCGTAGCAAACCGTCAGTCCCACACCAGATTATCCAGGTAGAGTTTGCCGTAGTCCCAACGGTAGTGGATGCACTCTTCCAAATAGTCACATACCTCCATCGCATCAGTCACATGGATCCCCAAAGGCACCCGAGGCTTGCCCTGGAGTCCTTGAGAAAGCTAGCACTTGAGGGCCACTCTGGAGTGTGGTAAGCCGCCTTAGTTTCCACTTGGTTCTCAATATATGGGCTCTGCATGGACCACCTACCACCCCACCTTCAGTACAGTTTGGACTCTTCTTTTCTCTAACTCTCTCATGAGGACCCCAACTGGGTTATCCGGTTAGATCTTCTCAGCCTCTACACCCATTGCACATGGATCACACCTTAGGAGCTCCCAACGAAGATGCAGTTCTACCGAGATCACTCCCTCACACTCACTGAGGATGGATTCATCTATCAGCCTGGTTACATGAGTGTTCACATGTCCCATGCCATGCGGATTGCGATTGGCCAGATACGGGCTTCATCCCACCACCTCAGAGTGGAGATAGGTAGAGCTGAGCGTGTCTTCAAAGCTGGGGAGCTCATACGAAGATCCAGAGAGGAGAGGACCTGTTGATTATGCCAGACAGAGGTTGAGACAAAGGAGCATTCCATATGCCGCTACCCAGTATACTATAAGATCTGCGGAAGGTTTCACTGTCTGTTTCGTGAGGGATTTGGTCCACTCTCCATGATCATTGACTTCCTGGACCAATGTTGCCTAGGGATTTTCTTGCTTGAGCTCTACAGACACAGGGACCCTTTCTTGAGCCCCAGCCACCCCAACCCCTCCCTCGCCAGCCAACCATCGCCAGTTTCTTCCGGACCCAGGAGGTGGAGGACACCCATATAGTGGATCTTGTGGACCCACTTTGGGCTGCTTCCGACCCGCCTTGACCGAGAGGACTTACCTCGGACTAGGGCAAAGTGGTATACGATCTACTAAAGGCTGATGCTCTTCTCATGTTTCTATGTTTCTGGTATTCCATGATGAGTTTCCATGGACAATTTGGTATCACCCCAGTGAGATAGCTATGTTTTTGTTTCTATTTTATTTTCCATTCCATGATGAGATGTTACATGCGGAATCTCTGAGAGTCTTCTTTCAGCCCTAAACACCACTTAGAACATGCTAATGCAAAAACGTAGACAGAAGGTGTAAGCCCAGCGGGGCGTGCAATGACAGACTTAACCACGTGTCCAAGAGATGAAAATATAAAGAGAGGGGGGAGAGAAAAGGGAATGGGAATCTTGCACAGTATACCACATTGAGCGGGGAACAGGCCCCGCTCTCTTTCAGGAATTTATTCAGGAACAATCCACGGGCACGCTGGCCAGGATCAATACAATCAATGAATACAAAACAAACAAATATGTCGATGTAGGATATCCAAGTCGATGTTGATGTCGACGCACAAGATCTCTGATGTGGAGCACACCACGGGGATGACCCACAAGTAACTCTCACCGGGCTAGTACTAGATCCAATATCCAAATCCAATGAATCCAAGTCCAAGTCCAAGTCCAAATCCAAGTCCAGATCTAAGTCCAAGTCTAAATCCAATGAATCCAAATCCAAATCCAAGTCTAGGTCTAGATCCAAGTCCAAATCCAAGTTCTGATCCAAATCCAAGTTTGGATCCAAATCCAAGTCCAAGTTCCATGTTCATGTCCAAGCTTCATGCCCAACCTATATGTCCAAGTTCCATGTTTATGTCCAAGCTTCATGTTCCATGTCCAAGCTCTATGTCCAAGTCCAAGAAACACTTGCTCATCCCATGAGTAATCTCCACAACTCCTATAGCCTTGTCCATGAAGAAAACCATGGAAAAGCTCTTTCTCGCAATAAAATTGATATAAAACCTGTTTTAATGGTTTTGGGGCAATAAAAACATCCAAAAAGCAACTTTTAGGGTTTTTGGAGCAGTTTTAGGGTATCTAAAATTTTTAGAGTTTTTGAAATTTTTGTCCGTACATGCGTCCGTATTGCCCATGCATATGCCCATACAAATCTAGGATGTTGGAGAAGGTGTTGATGGCGAAGAACAAGCTCTTCATGATCATAATGATGTCCACACATACTCCACGATCTCCTTCAATCTTCAATGATCTTGTTCATGGTACTACAAGAGAAGTCCAATCCTTTTTATACTTGTGAGAGACCTTTCTTTTTGCCAAAAAGCCTTCATGCTTTTGCTTTGCCTTTTTATGCTTTGCTTTTCTCTTTTTACTTTTATTAATAAAATATTACTCAACTTTTGGTGCTTTGCTTTTCTAGCTTTACGGCCTTGCTTTTTGGCTTTAGAGCCGCTTTTTGAGAAAGTGCCTTTTAGCTTTTTGGTCCGGTTGAGTCTCCTCTTTCCAATGGTGCCCTTAGCTCGTAGTCAACCCTGTTTGACTTTTTGCTTTTTCTTGCTTTATGACCAAGAATGGTGCTTTTTCTTAATCAATCCTTATAGACCCTGTCCCCATGTCTTCTTCCACCTGTCTGGTGTCTGGGCATGGATTTCATCATGTGAAATAGAGCTAGGAGGGCCAAATAGTTACAGAAGGGAGAGTAGAGAGAGAGAGAGAGATGGCTGGAAATTCAGTATTTCATATGGTACAAAAAGGTACATAATCCCTTGCAGCCATGGGTTGCCTTCTAGAAAAGATGAACAAACCCTAACCCTAGTCTATGTCTAGACCCAACTCAACAAGGAGTTGAATGAGTAAAACAATGAGCAAAACCTTTCTTTTATAGGCCTTGGACAGCCAGAGATCTGGCCGACTGCTGGTCCTAGCTGACTGGACCCAAACACAATAAATGCCAACTCCGACCTGCCAGATGCAGCCGACATAGTCTTTTCTTGTTCTGCCTTAGGGCTTCATACCTGTGCACTTTCTTGTACCCTGGACCTATACACCTTCATATGGGACTGAACCAAGGTTTAGCCTTGCTGAGCCTGATGCTCTGTGAAACCGGCCTCTGGTAGAAACCAAAGTGCGGTAGACTAGCAGTCACCCAATCCAATTGTAGTCCAGACAATTAATCAAATAAACAGGAGCTAGAGTGCTCCAAAACAAGAAAGAAAACGACACCTGTTGGCCCCAAAGCTTGGCGCCCCTTTCGGTATTTCTTTATTCAATTTCAATAGAAAGATTTAGATGATTACAACATGGCCATCCATGGCTTGTATGTCTACAGGTCCAATCTGCCAATCCTCAAGACCTCTTAGCATAGAGGTTACACAGCCTTGTGTCCCAAGAACACCACACTGTTATCACCTCTAATCTGCTAAGTCTGTACATCCATGAGGCTTTGAATAAGCATCTGACTGAACCATGCACATAGCCATAATCTCAGCCATGAAAATCAGTCCACAAACTTATCCAAAACAGCCCACAAACTTGTCCTGTTTTCACCCTCTGAACTGCCAAACCCTTCCTCTCACAAAGGGCTAGAGAGAACCACTCTAGAGCAGTCTTGAGTTAGTGAAAAGAGAGACTTCAAAAGACATCACCTGCAGTTCCACTTGCTCACAAAGAAAGAGAAACTTACAGTCTTGATGTCGGTTTCCACAAGGAAGAAAAGACTCGAGGAAAAGCCCCGAACTGTCTTGTCCTCTTGTCTTGCAGCCGGAAGAGGGAGAAAACTTGTGAGAGAACCTGCTGTCCAGCCTTGTGTTCCCTTCTCACAATTCACACTTCCCAACTGACAACCACTTCTTGCCAAAAGCAAAGGAGAGAGAAGAAAGCTTCTGTAGGCGACTGTTTTCTCTGCAGCACAACAGTCGGCTATCCTCCCAAAGACCCAAGAAAGAGAAAGACAGTATGGCCTGTGTCTCTGCCCTGTAGCGCATCACAGCAGCCAGTTTCAGTCCCTTAAAAGCATGCGTGGAGGAGTGCTAGGCTGTCCCTGTAGTCTCAGCAAATCAGCCCGCCTGCAGCCTTTCCAAAAAGCCTCCTGTGGTCAGCAGCGCAGAGTTCTCAGCTTCAGAAGTTTCCCACGCCTGCAGCCAGCACCGCCTGTCTACTGTCTCTCTAAAAGCATGCAGCCAGACCGTATGCGTTTTTCCTCTTTCAAAAACTCCCACGCCTGCCAATCCACACTTCAGCCAGCCTCACTCTTTCCAAAAGCAAGAGAGAGAAAAAAGGGACAGAGGCGTGTGTGGGCTGAAGCTGAACCAGGCAAAAGGGACAGTCGGCTGCTTACAGAAGGTGGGCGGCTGCAACCAGAGGGCAGCATTGACATTTATGGATTAAAGGAGGCAAGACTGCTGGCCGACTAGCAGTCGGCCAGTTCCCTCAAGCATGCCAAAGGCCTATAAATAGCCCAAGATGCTCATAGTTCTAGCATTCAACCCTCTAGGGGTTTGGGTCATTAGGAGTCCCATAGGGGGACAGGATTTTGGGTGTTATCACCTTTTCTTCAAGGCAGCCTAAGGCTGTAGACAAGTACCTTTTTGTACTATATGAAATATACTGAATTTTCCAGCACATCTCTCTCTCTCTCTCTACTCTCTCTCTATATCTGCGTTTATGCATCAGCATGTTCTCAGTGGTGTTTAGGGCTGAAAGAAGACTCCCAGAGCTTCCGCGTGTTACAATTTGTCAAGCCAAAGGGCATGACCAAGAACTCATATAGCCCAAAGGTGGTCCGAAATGTTGTCTTATGCACATCCTCGGGTCTAATGCGTATCTGATGATACCCGCTTTTCAAGTCTACCCGACTAAAGACTGTGGAGCCCTGTAAGCGGTCCAATATGTCATCGATCCTCGGAATAGGGAATCGATTCTTGATGGTGTTCTTGTTTAGCGCCTTGTAGTCAATACACATGTGCCAAGAACCATCTTTCTTTTGCACTAAGAGCACAGGTGAGCAAAAGGGTGACGAGCTAGGTTGAATCGACCCCTTTTTCAACAACTCTTGTATCTGGCTCATAATTTCCTCTTGTTGGGCTGCTCTAACACGGTACGACGGTCTATTTAGTGGGGTACTTCCTAGAATAAGATCAATAGCATGATCTTCTGGCCTTTTCGGAGGAAGTTCTCCTGGCAATGATTTGGAAAAACAATCCTGGTACTCACCTAGGAAACTAGTCTTGTCTTTATCTAACATAGACAAATTAGATTTAGACTCATTATCTTTTGCATCCTTTACAAAAACCAAGTATGCAAAAAGATGCTTTTTCATTACTGATGAAATGGCCGAAGCCTATACAATAGGAACAGATTCCCCTTTAAGCTTTACATCCAAAATATGCTCTTTCCCTCTATGAGTCAAAATAATCTTCCTGTTGTACGTATCCACCACTGCATGTACTCTATGGTACCATGGCATACCCAACAAAACATCACACCCATTAAGTGGCATGATAAAGAACTCTTCACTGTCCACATAACCCTGCACATGAAGCCTCAGCTTCCCAATAATAGGGATAACGGGTGGTTCTGCATACCCAAGACAAGCCATAGTAGCCTCATACAAAGGCCCCATCTCCTCTGCGCGGATCCTCAATCTGCCAGCCAAATTTGGTGAGATAAAGTTGGCTCTAGCAACTGTGTCAAAGAAAATCAAGGCATTCTGATCTCACTTTGCCCCATGCCCTGCACAACTCAGTCTCTTCACCACTTGGCTATTCCCCAACAAGATCAGGAACTAACCCTGCAGAAGGCTTTGGTTTCTTAGACTGGGGAAAAGGTAAGCAAACCCTAACCCTAGTATATGTCTAGACCCAACTCAACAAGGAGTTGAATGAGTAAAACAATGAGCAAAACTTGCGTTTTATAGGCCTTGGACAGCCAGAGATTTGGGCGACTGGACCCAAACACAATAAATGCCAACTCCAACCTGCCTGATGCAGCCAACACAGTCTTTTCTTGTTCTCCATGCAGCCGACAGGTCCTTGAGTCCACTCGAGTCCATCCCTTGCCTAAACTTGCACTCCATGCTCCAAAACATCTGGTTCTAGTGAGTCTTTATCATGTTGCCTTCAGGATTAGCCCCTGAGATTAGCATGTACATGTGTGTGCACATGACATGAGATATGCCTTGGACACTATTGTATCACTTTGGTCTCCTAGGCCTACTGGGTCTTTAGTAGACACTTAATATATTTTTCTTTTTTTCTACAAGAGGGTGTTCACATGGGGAAGAAAGGCAACCATTTTTTGGCTTTATGCATTTATTTTGGACTTCACTAAATGCCCTTGCAACATCAGCACATGCTTCTACACCAACACGAGCTTCTACATCGTCACTGTCATCATCCATGCTCGGGCCCCAACACGCACTACCTTGGAAGCGTTGCCGCAAAAAGGGCAGCATCATTGGCGTCAAAGGGGGAATCTACCTCGAAATTTTATGCGTGTAATTTTTATGTATGTGTATCAAGGGTTCTCTACCCAGGATGTCCCCCAAAATGTGAAAAATAATCTGTGTGTGTGCTTTTCTCTTATATGTTTATAATGCTCCTTAATTCCTTGTCAATCTTGTTTTGAGTCAGGTGGGGTAGTTCTGGAGGCTGAAGAATCTTATGTGTGGTCAAGCTCTATTTGCAGGCTTGGCAGTGATCTGTTGTATCATGCCAAATATGGCCATTGTGATCTTTTGCATCACGTGGTACCAATGAGCCCAAATCACCATAAGTATCAAGGCTATTCTTGATAACTCCACCCTCACTCCAAATGGAGATTTATTGGGTATTTCGAAGTTCCGTGTGTGTAACCAACTTATGTGTACCCACGTGTATGTGTACCCTCCTATATCCGTGAGTGAAGCGCCCCCAAAAAGAGCCAAGTATGTATATCCAGCCTATGTGTGTGTGTAAACTTATTCATGTATATGTGTGTGTGAACACCTGTTTAGGTGTGAACACTCCTTGTATCTGGATAAGATAAGTGTGTGCCATGTGGCACTTGTTTATTAGTGTATGTGCTTTATGTGAGTCAAAAGATAAGGTTTGCTACCTATAAAAGCATGTACTTGGTGTACTTCAAATATATCAAGCTAATCAATCTACATTGAGTCATGCAATCTTCTCTCTCTAGAGCATTGACTACATAGTGAGTTGCATATGACTAGGATTAGCTTTTCATTTCAGTTTTTCTTTCCGTGATACTCAAGACATGGACTTGTTGTATACAGATTTGTCTCATAGGCCAATCTGGCCTTCCGTAAACGTTAATATATCTTTTCTTTCTTTCTTTCTTTCTCCGCACACACCCACTATCTATGGAGCAACAAGCTCTTTGATCCTCCATAGCTCCTACTATGAGGAAAAACTAAAAATAGTGGAAAAACAAATCGAGATGAGACTGATCTAATTGTTGTAGGTGATGGCAATCATGTAAAGATTTTCTCAACGATTGACGGAAATACTGATACTTGTCAATCGAGGTCAACTGGAAAACTAGTCGATTACGAGCAATCCAAACTATCCAAAGAGCCTAAAATTGCATACATTGGAAAAATGGAGCCATATGGGCAAATCTCTGCTCATATCTATCAAATATCCAAAAATGTTGAGAGAAACATGCACTTGGAAATCTGGCATTCCAGCATCTAGATAAATGAAGCAGGAAATCCTGTGCGTCAAGGCAACGACACCACAAGTGATAAATGGTCTCATTCAAGCAAGAACATCTTGGACAATGAGCAGAAGCAATCTTTCTTTTTGCCAAATGCTACCAACAAGTACTCCTGCAATGCATTGCCAAAAGAAGACTCTCTATTTGAGAGGTAACTTGCTTTTCCATAGCCTCTTCAAAATTTTTTTTCCACCATATTGGTGGCTTATTCTTATTCCATAGCATATTTCCATGCTCTGAAAACCATGGTGGTGGTATAATTAATCGGATCCTTGTTGCTGTGATCCATGAAAAAGGAAATTTCATGGAAACAGAAGGCTCCTCTCTATGGAATATCCAATCTTCTAGTCTATCCTGGCCAAGGTCCGGTATGACATTCTGGAAGGGTTGTAATTGTGTTTGGATTTTTTGCCATGTAGGCCTGTAATGCATACCCAAATCCCATCTTTGTTGAGCTTGTTGGAAAGATAGAACATGTCCCTCAGGGGATATGACATCTTGCACAATGCATATGCCTTTGATAGATAGAAAATAAGCTGATCTAGGAGCTGTAATCGCCAATGGAGTAGCAAAAGCAATACTCCAATGTATGTTTTATTGCTTGAATGAATTTCTTGTCTGAGGAGGTCTTCCAGACCAATGAACATATTGCAATATTGCTTTCCAATTAGCAATCAGCCGGATTGTGTACGGGCAGCTAGGAATCTTGCCTTGGACATGTCCAAATAGTTTGTCCGAGTAGTGTAGCTTCCATTTACCAAAGGACCAAGTTTGATAGGACATTGAGTGTTGCATGCGCGGAAGCCTTGTTATATTGATCCATAGCCTTAAGCTTGATTAAGAACAAGATGCTGAATAAACATGATTCAATCCGCTGGTTTTATAAAGCATGTTCTTTTGGATTAACCTTATACAAGCCTGCACCTACTCTTGGGCACTGATGACGTGAGTAGGGATGTCATAGCTTATTGTCCACGCTATGCATGATAGAGTTGATGAACCTACACTTCATAGTCGGACAGACATTGGAGTTAATGGTTGCACTTTTGAGTCGAAGTCTTTTTTTTAAAGTTTAGCTTAATGTTTGGTTTTGGTTCTTAAGTGCTTTAGGTCTAGAGTTTACAGTTCTCTGTTTTGCTATTTTATGTTGTTGTTTAGTATCTCACCTCAAAAGGTTTAAGTTCTTATTAAGAAGAAGTGTGTATGCTTGTGTGTGTGTGTGTGTGTGTGTGTGTGTGTGTGTGTGTGTGTGTGTGTCTAGTGTGTGTGTGTGTGTGTGTGTTGATTGGTGTGTGAGAGAGGAGGCCGCCGAAGACCTGCTCGACTGCTCTCGACTTGCTCCCTTGCTCTGTCGACCTGCTCGTCTGCTCCCTCATCCTGTTCGCCTGCTCGTGTGAGAGCACATGTGGTGAGGCGATTGTCCCAAGACTGTATCGGCCCTGTAGCCTATACTGTGTCAGCCCTGCAGTAATCTACGCGACCTTCTGAGGCTACCCTGATGCTCTTTTTTCTCATCGCCTATCTGCTCTTTTTCATCTCTTCCTCGACCTGAGTGCGTGTATAGGAGTGAGTGTGTGTGTGCGTATGTGCTGTGCCTCGCTACAGGTCTATTTTTCCCCTTCTGTATAAGTCGCTTCAGCTCTCTGTTTTTCCCCTTCTGTATAAGTCGCTTCAGCTCTCCGTTTTTCCTCTCCTTGTAAGATTGCATTCCAATAGTGCTGTTCCCTCTTTTTTCCTGATCTGTGTCTTCCTTCTGAATCGATTGGTCTCGATGGCAGAATCAAGCAAGTATTATGTCAAGAGAGCTCTTTCTCCTGAACCTAAAAGACAATCAAGGGAATCTCTGCCCCCCATAGCTCCTTCATCTGAAGATGCTTCCTATGTGTTTGACATGTTGAATGAGGATTTTCAACAAAGTAGAAGAGAATGGACACTACCTGCTCCGGAACTCACTTACAAGATGAAGTTACCTTCTCTTGTGCATCCTCTGAAGAAGCTCTCTCAAACTGCAGTCATCATCTTTTTTCCAGGTAAAATACCCTCGGCTAATGATGTGGGACAATGGGTGAATTCTCTCCTAGGTGGATGCTATGTAGAAGGAGTCTATTTTGCCTCCAGAGGATTTTATGAAGTTCATCTCTTGGATGTATTGACAAAACAAAAGATGCTGGAAATGTCCCCTTTATTTTTTGGTCGTCAAATGGTGCACGTCATGCCCTGGTCTCCTAACAAGGATTATCAGAATCTCATCAAACATCACTGCCCTGTATGGGTTGAAGTTGTTGATTTCCCAGATTATATGAGAACAGAGCTTCCAGGCTTAGCGATGACTTTGGGACAAGTGATTTGTCCCCCTCGTCCCACAGGTAACAAAAATCGTTTTTGCATTTTATGGGATACTGATAGACCAACCCCCTCTTCTATTGCAGTTGAGATTGAGGGTGTTAATTTGGGAAAGAAATATTTCACTTTGAAATGGAGCATTTTTGCCGGAGCTTGTTTCTCTTGTCACAAGTTCGGGCATCTAGCTTCGGAGTGTCCCTCAATCCTTCATCCGCCTCCTCCAGCTGCCATTCCTCCACCATCTAATAAAGGAGGTCAAAAGACTTATGTGGAAAAGATTGAAGCTAAAGGAGCAAAGCCTTCACTTCCTACAGGGAACCAAGCCAATTTAGCCCAAAATAAGGATAAAGGAAAAAGCAAGCTAGTGGAAAATATTTCATCTTCTCACGAGGGTTGGCAGAATGCAAAGAAGACGGTGCCTCTCAAACAAAGACCTCTCCAATCTCGCAATTGGGATGCTTCTGCTCCATCTCCTGGCCAACCTTCTACCTCTTCGGACAGCCCCATCTCAAAAGCATGGGTCAATGCAGTTAAGAAGGGTATTCCACTTTGTGAAGAAGATGATTTAGTCAGGGAATTGGATTTTGAGGGTCAGCAAGACCCTGTGGCAATGGCAGAGGCTTGATGCCTCCCTTTCTCTTTGAGGATTGCTCATCTCTTGTACATATTTTCATGCGTACTTCTCTTAAATGTTTTTCTTATAATATACAAGGCCTCTGTAATCAGCACAAATGGAGACTCCTATGGCATTATATAAACAATACTCATCCTGATGTGGTGTGTCTGCAAGAGCATAATCAGCATTCTTTTGCTGGCCAGCATGGGTTCTTTTCAGGCTATGATATATTTTATGCAGGATCTGGACATTTCTCTGGGCTGTGCATTTTAGCCAGACATGATCTGCAGCCATGTGTAGCATTTAATGATCCTTATGGCCGATGGATGATTATCCAATGCATGATCAATGGAGAGATTTTTGAAATAGGCTCCTTGTATGCTTATCAAATTTCAGCTTCCAGAGCTCAAATGTGGGACTCCATTAACCAATATCCTTGGTCTTCAAATGCTCTACTTTGTGGTGATTTTAATAATTCCCCTCACTGGAAAGACAATACCACACATAAATCCCATATGATTCCCTCTGAAATCCAGCGATGGGAACATATGAATTCTTCTCTTCATACTGCAGATTTATGGACAGCAATTCACCCTTCGGTTTTGGGATTCACATATCATCATAATGCTTTTACAGAATATTGGGCCAGGCTTGATAGATGGTATCTTATTCATGCTCAGCAATATGATGATTATACATGTCAAATGTGGACTGATTATTCTCAACAACTATCTGATCATACTCCACTCTGGCTCAACCTTTCTTTTGGTATGCCTCTGGACGACATTCAGCTCTCTTTAGTCAGACACTTGCAGGTTAATCAATTATATCTTTCTCATGAAAAATTCCAGCAAATGATCAGATTGGCTTGTAAGCCATTGTTAGCTCATGCTCGGGAGGATCTGGATTTTGCTTGGAACTCCTTTGTACATCGTATTCAAAATGTCATTAAGGAGTATGGAAGATGGTACATGGCAGAAACTAGACAGCATATCCAGTGGGCAAAATCATACAAGCAGTCCTTGGTACAGATTAGCCATCAAAGGTCTCTTTCTGCTTCTGAACAGAATTCATTGTCTTGTGCTTCTTCCATAATTGATGCTAATGATAAACGCAAGATTTCCAAATGGCAGACAAGGGCTAGAGTTAAACCTATGCTGGATAAGGGCTGCTCCTCGAAATCTTTTTTTCGAAATTTACACACGTACAGACAAAGTCAATCTATCATGAGAGTCAGGAAATCGGATGGTCTTTGGACCCAGTCTCTATCTCAGTTAGAAAAACAATGCCTGGATCATTTTCGGCTTCTTTTTTCTCTACCATCTTCTTCTACATCTCAGGGTGCATTGGCTCGGAGCAAATTTATTGAGCTTGTTTCTCCTATTGTTTCTTTGCAAAAAGCTTCAATGCTGGAAATGTCCTTTTTGGATACAGAATTGGATGAAGCCCTCAAGCATTTGGGTAAACATAAATCCCCAGGTTGGGATGGTTTGACAGTTGAATTTTTTGTAGCCTTCTGGGCTGAATTGAAGGGTCCAATCTTGAAGCTCGTTAATGTAGCCTGGCAGCATCAACATCTTCCCTCAGCTTGGAAACATGGTCTGGTTAAGCTTCTGCCCAAAAAACCTCTGTGTGAAACAATGGATGACTGGAGGCCTATTTGCTAAAATGCTGGTACACCGGATAAAGGATATCCTTCATGATGGACTTCATCCCAGGCAATATGGTTTTGTTCCAAGAAGGCATATACATGATAATATCTCCAACACTCTCATTGCAATGGAATATGCAAAATACTCTGCTCAAGATGTCTTGGTCGTGCAGGTGGATGTGGCAAAGGCATTTGATACGGTGCAGTGGGATTATGTTTCTCAAATCATGTCTAAACTTGGTTTTGGGCCAAAGCTAGTTAATGTCATATACTGGCTTTACTCAGATTCCACTGCTCAATGCTTTATAGGGAAACATTTATCTGAGTCTTGGACTCTAGAACGATCAGTTTGACAGGGATGCCCTCTCAGTGCTCTGTTCTATGATATTGCTTCGCATCCTTTGCTTCTTTACATGGATCATCTGGTTCATACTAGACAGTTAGAGGGGCTTCAGATTTCTGGTTCACGGCCTTTCATTGCACAGGCTTATGCAGATGATTCATTCTTCATGCCAAAGAACAGTCCTGTGGAGCTTCGTCTATTGATGGATACTCTTTCAGATTTTGGGTTGGCAGCTGGTTTAAAGATTAATTTTCAGAAATCGAAACTTTTACCTCTCAAGCATTGTGATTGGCATGCTATCCTGTGGCCTGGGCAGATTATTTATCCGGAAAGCATAGTAAGACACTTGGGCTATCCCATTGGCTGGAAAATCAGAAATAAGCAACAAATATCTTGGGTGCTAAACAAAATTAAGGACAAATTAGAATATTGGAAGATCTCCACTTGGCCATTACATGTACGGCTTCGAATTGTTCAGTCCATTGTTCTGGCTTATGTCCAATTCTACCTTCCTCTATTACATTGGTCATCTCGAGATCTTTCTTCTTTTATGTCTCAAGCCATCGAAATTTTTTGGAAAACTAAGCTTCATAAAAAAGTTTTAAGGCTGCTCAAAATGGACCTGCTTTGCTCGCCAAAAATGCATGGTGGTTTGAATATTATAAACATCAAATTTCATGTGCTGGCAAGAAAGATCACTATGCTCAAAACCTTCTTTCAGCAAGAACAGCCTTGGTCTATCATGTTGGCTATTCTGTGTGGTCGTATGCGCACAAATGCTTATGGTCGCTGGTTGGTTGATCCATCGGAAGTAGTGCTTGGCAAATTTCAAGGTAAAATCCCTGGTTGTCCATTTTCTACTTCCTTGATTCAGGATTGGAAGAAAGTGCTCTCCCGCATCAAATGGTCTCCCCATCCTGCTTCTATAGCTTCCTCGCTTCGAATGGAAAGCATACATTGGAGTGCTGTTTTTTACTCTCCCCTTGCTGTACAACAACCAATCAGAGCTTACAATCTTATGAAATTGGGCATCCGCTTCATCGATGATGTAGTGGATACTACAGGGCAAATTCTTTCTTTTCCGGCAGCTTGCCAACAATACAATCTTGGGATGCATCATAGATCTATATGGAAAGTTATTGCAGATCTCTTACACCCTTTCATTCCGATTCCAACATTGGATGTAAGAGACAGGCTTCAAGATTGGCATCTTCAGTCTTCAGGCTCAAGATTATCCTCTCAATCTTTGCATCAGTTGACTTCTATACAGGCTTATCGATTGATATTACCTCCTCCATGGATTGCTCAACATGCTAATTCTCTTTGGCATCTGGATAAGTCTTTAGCTTGGTGGAAAGCAAAACTGACTTTGATATGGAAGTTGAAAATGCCACTGAAACAGAGACTCTTTCTCTGGAGATGCATTGTTGGTATTTTTCCAGTGGGAGTGAAATTGGCTCAAAGAAGGATTGCCTCTCCTTTTTGTCCAAGATGTCATCATACTACTGAGAGTGTTCCGCATTTATTGTGGTCTTGTTCATGTTCCAGAATCCTTCTAGACAAGATCTCCTATTTTTTATCTCTCAGATTTCCTGCACACAGATTCTACAAGTTTTTCTGGATGTTTGGCACCTTATCAGCTTCATTGTCACAGTATTCTCTTTTCTTCCATTGGATCAGATATTGGGCCTTGTGGACCCTCTGGCTACAGCGAAATTATACATATCTGAATTCACCCCTTCAGCAGCCTTATGAGTTCTTCCGAGCCTCGTTGCGGCAGTCTTTATATGATGCCGTGCATGAGGGAGATTTGGATGTTTCTTGTGTCCAGCTTTTCTTTTACTGTTTCTGATAGATAGGGCATAGGCTCTTTTCTTGAGCACTGCCCTGCTCTTGCATAGAACTTTTTTACTGCTGTTTTTTGAGTTCTAGGGTTTAGACATCCTCCTGATGCCTAACCCTTTTGTACATTCATGATATAATGCAATTTCAACTAGTTTTACCAAAAAAAAAAAGTGTGTGTGTGTGTCTGCATTGGATATTACCAAAAAAAAGTGTGTGTGTGTGTGTGTTAAAAAATAAAAATAAACTTTCTTTCATTCATGTAATTGTTTTGTTTTGTTTTCTTGTTTCTTGTTTCTTGTTTTTTGTTTTTTGTTTTTTTTGTTTTTTTTGTTTTTTTTGTTTTTTTTTTGTTTTTTGTATTTTGTTTTTTTTTTTGGGTTTTTTTTTTGTTTTGTTTTTTTCTAGTTTGGTTTGGTTTTGTTTTGTTTTATTTTTTTGTCTGTTTGTTTGTTTGTTTGTTTTTGGTTAATGTCTTAATTAAAAGTCTTCGTTTAATATTATCTTTTGATTTCCTCTCCTTAGTAGCTAGGTTTGTTACTTTATTTATTTTTTATCTTTCAAATGCTTTTTTGTCTTTGTCCTTCTTCACTATTATTTCTTTCTCAAATCTCTCAATTTGTAAGTTCAAATTTTTCTGACCTTATGAAGGTATATGATTAAGACAGAGGAGAGAGAAGAAGAGAGATAGGTGGTGTTACGGTTTTCTTTATTATATGGTACAAAAGATGACTGTATGTCTGTACATGATCTAGGCCCTTGGTCTACTCCCAAAGGGGTGACCTCTGGCCCCTTCTACATGCTAGATGCTGACTTCTACTTCTTAGAATACTGAATGTGCTTGATGAAATGCAAAATGATGGTTGCATGCTTTTATATGTGCCTGAGGTGCTGGTCCGCCAGCTATAGTGTTGGCGGCCTGTTGCTTGGACAAATAATCATAAAACATTCTCCTAAATGCTGCGCTTTTATTCAATGTTTTGCCCACACCTGATGGTCTGCACTTTGGCGCCTGGCTGTGTGCTGCCTGCCTGGCTGCCGATAGGTCATCCAGACCCTCCATCATGATGATGTTGGAGATGGTGATGGTGATGCTGATGATGATGATACTGATGCTGATGCTGATGATGCTACTGTTGTCTATTTGTTGTCCTAAGTGATGTCCTAGTCAGGGATTATGTTGTTCATGCTGAAGATTAGCCATGGCAGTGGGCACAGGCGTGCACGTGACATTGAGACCACCATACAACTTGGGTGAGCAGATTCTTTCAAATCTCAGAAGGCACAATGCTTTTTGATGATATTTTGTTTGCCAAAAAACCTCCATGGTTTTTGACATAAAGCTAGAAATCTGTTGTTTTGACCATATCAAAAGCAGCAAGAAGAACTGAATGTAAGCCATAAGAATGAACTGCACAATTCTAAGTCGTACATAAAGAGGCCAAGTTGATAAGTGCCAGTAATCCAATTTGGCTTGCATCCTCTACATGACCCAATCAGTAGCAATTCGATGAGATATTTCAGCCTAGAGAATATCCGAGGTGTCGAACAATGTCAATGGGCTGAATAATTTGTCCTAGCTATAAAAAGCTGTGCCAATCCATCTCCTTCAAAAGGTGTAATTTTGATTTTTTGAAATTTATGAGCAGGCCTGCCGCCTCTCTTAAGAGCTCAAGAGCTTGCATAAGTACTTTAAGATCATTTGGTGTGTTCTTAGGGAAGAAAAAAGTGGTCAGCATAAGCTTGAGCAACCAAAGCACACCCATTTGGTAATTGCAACCCATGTAACTGCCCATTATTAGTGAGTTTATCCATGTAGAGCAGCAAAGGATGAGTGGCAATTGCATACAATAAAGCATATCAAATTAATGGGTCGCTAATCAAATAAATTTTGACATAGCTGTTTTTTGGGCACCAGTTTGATGAGCCCCTCTTGCCAAGAGGATGGCATAATTCCTTGCAACCATGATTGATTGATCATAAGCAACAAGGGTTGCCAAATATTTCCCGAAATTGGAGAAAGAATTCAATAGTCAAACCATCCCAACTTGGAAATTTTGATTGGCCCAAAGATATACACTGGCAAAGTACTTGAAAAAAAAAACATGAAACAAGTCATCAACAATGCATGGAAGATGCACCAACTTAAACTAATATGCACACCGCATGGGAAGGCAAAAGAGAGATAGAGATGCTTTCAAAAACCAAGGCCACGTCACATAACAAGGCAAGGCTCAAAAAAATTGCCAAAGATACATATCCAAAGTCCATCGCAAATGCCAAAGTAAACAAAAGCACACAAAAAGCAAAATAGATGACCCAAATGGTCAACTACAGTCATAGTAGCATAGTGCATCCAAAGCCATCGATGCAAAGTCAAAAAGGGAAGGTGCTCACTAGTTGTAAGGGCACTCCCCAGCTAGAGGATCCACCATATTATCGCCCTACTGTTGTCGGCTAGAGCCAACACCAATCACCCTCTCCTAATGCACAAGGATAGGTGACACAGTCTCTCAGTCCCCTCTCGTCACTGTCAAGCGCCATGCACATCCGTCGAGTAGCAAGGCGTGATCTAAGAACGGGAGCAGTCCCACATCCTAACTCCAAGACTGTGCCTCGAGGCTGGAAGAACAGAAGCTCCAAGTAGCACCCCACAAAAGTGGACCTCATCTCCAAGGCACCACACAAATTTGAAGTGTCTGCGCTCATAGCTCAACTGCCAGCAGGCATGTGATGATACGCCAAAGTATCCAAGGGTCTCATGTGGAGACTCTGAAAAAGCGGTGTGCTATCCGAGACATACAGGGGAGGATCCATACCAAGTCGATGCACAAAGAACAACATAGATGTCGAGCAATGAAAGAAGAGTCATTCATGTTGATAAGGTTGTTTGATCAAAACAAGCATTAATTTATATTCCTATCATTTTAAAGAATCATTACAACAGGCAAAGTAACAAACCTCGGTCCTCATGCTGACAATATCTACATAACTGTAAGGCGAGTGATGAACCACAGTTACTCGGTGCCAAATCTCCAAGCCAGAAACTCAACAATATCTATCAATCAACCCAATCCCCAAACCTACCAAACAAAGCAACACTACCAAACTCTATTTGCAATTCAAGCAACAGTCAAGAAAAGATAAATGAAGAATAGTTTCTCAATAGCAATACCCGAAGAAGATGCAACAATCAAGAGCCATTAGGAGTGCAATAGTGAAGAAGAAGCCAATTCATGGCCGTACGTACTGTGATCCTTTGTCAACATGTCCCAAGGAGGAGTGCGTGCACCACCACCATGTACACCAAATGGAAGATGAAGAAAAACCAAATCCCTGCCTAAGAGACAGGTCTACCTTTCTTCTCTGCCCGTACACCCACACCAACATGCTCTAGAACATGTTCATGGATCTCTATGTAGACTGGGTTCTTGAGACCCAGAGAGAAATCCCTCCCAATGGCAATATAGTCCCCTTGAACCACCATACATCTATGATCTCGATGATCTATGATCTCAGCCTTGAGCAACTAACCCATTGGGAGGTGGAGGCAAAAACACAAAAGAAATAGTTCTTTTTAATACGATGACACCTCAACCAACATTTACTTAAAACACCCACACAAAACACCCAATGTAAGAGCGAAGTGCAACACGCAAGTAAAAGAACTAGCTATTCCAAGAAAGCAAAACCATCCATAATTAGGAATAAACTGACTCATATCATTGTTCATGCTAACTCATTCTCGTCATCACTCTCCTTGATGGCCTCCTTATCCTTGTTCTTTGCAGTGCGTTCTTAAAGCACAAACAGCACCACAACCAAACATAAGTTCTAAAGAAGAAACACCATTAATATGAAACACAAAACAAAACAAAACTATTACCAGGAGGCTGAAATCTATTCTCCTCGACACCAACACGTGCAAAACTCTTCTTAAAGTCCTCATACAGCTTTCTTTCTTTCTTTCTTTCTCAAGTAGCACCCCCTTGTGCATATCTATCCACCACCATGGACAGTGGTCTAATTCCTACTTAGCGAGACACCTCATGTATGGAGGGTACATGGTGATGTCGATATTGTCAATCACTAGCCATTGTCTAGCAATTAGTGGAATATGTTAGCAGTCATCTCCTGTCTGTATATTTACACCAGGGCCTCTGTTGTGGGTGTGCCCGCCCGATTCAGGTGTTTTCTCATTTTTCCCCTCTCCATATTTTTTCCCTATTTTTTTTTTCCTATTTTTCGTTGGTGTCGGAGGCTGCCCTGTGCCTGTGGGCTGGTCCAGATACTAGCCGACTGACCCTGCTTTCCCTTGTGTACTAGCCGACTTGATTTGCTGCTGGCCGACTGGAGGAGCAGGTTGTGGGCTGATATGTTGGCTGTCGGCTGTCTTTTTAGCAAGCCGACTGGTTGTTGCGGGCCATATAAAATGACCCCTTGCCCCCCACACATTTCATTCTTGTATTTGGGATTTCTTGTGTATATAGCAGAGTTATACGCTTCTCTCTCTCTCTCTCTCTCTCTCTCTCTCTCTCTCTCTCCATTGGGCCATTAGGACATCGACCACGCTCCCAGGGAGTCACCACTGATAGAGCAGTTATCTTATGTCGTGCTCGTCGGCCACGCCCACCAAGATCCTGACCACGGCATCCTCACCATCACCAGATCAGAGCCATTATTGCTCGGCATCGGAGGCGCCTACCTCGCTTCTACGACCTCTCCATTCTAGACAGCCCCATGGTGGAGATACTTGATCTAAGGAGAGGGCAACACTTCAATTGATTAGTTGTTCTCTTTGATGAGACACCAACTTCAGATGTTCTCTCAGTTTTGGTCTCATAGGCCACTATGGCCTCTTAGAGACGTTAATATATCATTCATTTCATTTCATTTCTCTCTTCTCTGCGTTTTTTTGTTGTGCACTTGCTCTAGTATTTTCAGATCTTGTCTTCATCTCCGCTGCACATTCTGACATGGTATCAGAGCTCTAAGCTCTTGGAAGATCTTGGGAACTGTGTGAGCAAGAGGGGGGCTGTTTGTGTTGCTGATTGGAGGACTGTTTTGGGCCATACGGGAAGAGGAGAAGCAAGCGGAAGGCGGGCTGATTTGCTGGACAGCCATTTGCAGGTTTAGTTCTTCATTTTTTCCCACCCACCCTCCTTTTTCAATTACACCCTTGCAATTGCAGATTTACTTGAGATGGCTGAGAAGCACGTGGAGATCCCAACACGGGAGGAAAGATTCACGAACCCTCCACAGGGCGGAGGTTCTGAGGCCTGAACTGGCCAACGGTCGAAAGGCCGTAACAACAAGGGCAAAGGGAAGGCTTCATCGTAGAAGTTTTCTGAGAAGAAGCCCGACTCAGACCAAGAGAAATTGAAGGCTGAGAGAACCTGCAATGATTGTGGCGAGAAGGTCACTATTGGAGGTGGTGTCCTAAGCAGAACATCGAGAAGGGTGTAGAAACCTCAGCAGCAACCGGGAAGACTCCAGCTTTTGTGCACTTGGAGATTATGGACACCGGTGTTTCATCTTCTTCGTGCAGGAAGGAGGTGTCAAGATGGCTCATCATCAGCAGTGCAACATTTGTACATTATTAAAACCCAGTAGGATGATATTTGTCGTATGCCATGACCCCATTGTATATCCTCAGTCCAAGATAAGTCAGGCACGAGCTACGTAGGTCATTCCTCGGCCTTAGCGGGTCAGTCAGTCAGTCAAGTCCCTTAACCCACTTGGAGAGAATCATTCATGCATGTAGAGTCAGTAGAAGCCTTGGGTTTGCTTTAGAAAGCACTTTGCATTTTGCATAACATGCATTCATATGCCTGTGCATCACTTAGAACATCACAGAAGCCTTAGGAAATTAACTAGGATTTATCTGGTATTTTTCCAATATTTTATGGTATTTTATTAGCATTTAATGCCATTTTATAACATAAAGTTTATTAACTTTATGACCAGTCAGCCAACTTTGACCAACTCCCAACTAGTATAAATAGGCAAGCATTGTGCTTGGTTCTCCATTCAGCCATTAGATCCAGGCGCCTCATATCCTCAGCCCTAGGAGCATACCCGCCTTCAGCCATAGTTCATCCAGCCCTCTGACCATCTGCGTTTGCTTCTCCAGCCCTCTGAGCATCTGCGTTTACTTCTCCAGCCCTTTGAGCACCTGCGTTTTGCTTCAGTCAACCCTAGTTCTCCAACACAGCAGTTCAGCAGTCCCTACAGCCGTACAGTCCTTAAACGCAGCACAGCAGTTCAGTCATCCACGGGCCAGTATCCAGCAAGGCTTCCTGCGTTTTCTGCATATCCAGCAACCAGCCTGTGCACAGTACCCCCTACAGTCCTGCGTTTCAGTTCTACAGCAGTTCTCAGCCTTCCATTCATCATCCACATCTGCCCCAGCCATCTGGTGAAGGTAACACAGCATTCATAAGCATTTTTTAGCATTCATTCATAGCTTAGAACAGTCCACTACAGTCCCTTCTCAGCGTTAGGTGTGCAGCCCTTCCTCATACCCTTGGGAAGAGTGCATAGGCTCGAGATCAATTCATTGTGGTGTTTCTACAGCCCTATACAGTTCAGCCAGGCTTCCGATCCTCCGAGATCTTGTGTTTGGCTTATCTACAGTCCACAGTCATTCTCTCTAAAGTAATAAAGCAAATACTATCTCGGTAATGGGATAGGGGGCCCTTCAGTGGGTAATTTGGGACCCAATTTGGTGTACAGTTCTCATCTCTCTCTCTCATATCTCTCGAAAGTTTGAAGGATTGCTAAACTCGCGAAACTCAGGATACAGAAGACGGTGTGAGCATGTGTGTGACAGGATCCTCCAATACAAAGACTTCCGCTGCATATTATAGGAGGTTGGAGGACTCTCCGCTATGGATACTCCGGGGTGGATTCTAGACGGTGGTGCTTCTAGGCACATGACTCCTTCCTGCGCGGCTTTACAAGATCTCTACAAGTATTTTGGTCACATCCTTATTGGGGATACATCCAATCCCAGTTCATAGTGAGGGTAGGTTGGAGATAGTTCCCGATGGCAGAGGGGGGAAGCATTCCTCCCAAGTGTTGTATGTTCCATCACTTGGTTTTCATCTGTTGTCAGTGCATCAAGTTTGCAAGGCTAGCATACAGGTGGAGTTTGATGAGCATTTTGTTGCTCTCCGAGACAAAGCAACAGGCCAAGTAGTTTGGGAAGGCGGAGTGGAGAATGGAGTTTACAAACTTTCAGCACTCTCTCTCCTAGGTCCTCAGTTTTGTGAAGAGTGGCAGTCTCATAATGGCCACTTCAGTGTGGATACGCTGCAGGTGCAGGCTTTCCCGGACCAGATGGTGGATGGCTTGCCAGTTGATGGCAACAGTTGGCAGGAACTTTCCAGTACAGATGTTGGTAGTTCTTGTGTTTGTCAGTCAGAGGAAACTTTGCAGGTAACCTATGCTTTGATGTCTCGTAGCATTCGGGACAAAGAAATTCCTGTAGTTAAGGAACCTCTTTCCACGGGGATCTATCGGAAGGCCAGGCAGGTGGTAATCGATTACTTGCAGGAGGAGGTGGATGTTGCACATTCTCCATGCTTTGTGGTTCCAGATTCAGAGGGGATGGTTTACAGGTTTTCGAAGGCCTTGAGTGGTCTTCAACAGGTTTCCAGGACTTGGCATCCCATCGTAACAGTAGTTGATCCTTGTGAGTAGTAAGATGCCGCCTTGACTCGGAAGCAGAATGGTTCATTGATCTGGTTGCTGAATACCAGATTGGACGGGAGCTTCCTGATGAGGCTGTTGAGCTCATGTTTGCAGAGGACTCTTTGGGAGGCAGGATTGCGTATCTTGTGGTTTCTGCAGCATGCGAAGGATCTTGGACTCTTTGACACAGGAGGGGGATTGATGGATGGAGTCAGACTCCAAGGTTGAAATGACTCAGATTGGGAAGGAGATCCAGACACGAGGAGATCCACATTAGGCTAGAGTTTTTCCCTCGGCTCAGGAGCGGTTTCATGGAGCAGTAAGTGTTGGGTAGGAGGGAAGCTAGCCCGCACACACACACACACAACCTCAAGCACAGAGAAACGTGAGTGCTGGAAAAGATGTACTCAATAATGATATGAAATGAAAGTACAAGTGAGTACTAAAAGGCCTAGGGCAAAGTGCCCAACACACATAAGTGTGTTCACACGGGGAAAAAACCTGTGTCCAGTCACAAGGAAAAAGTACCCGTGAGTAAGCTGGGTTCACACTTGAACTAGCCGGGAGTGGACATGACCAACAAACCCCCCTCAAGTGAATGGTGTGAACGGGTAGCAGCAGCAGGGTGATAAAGCTGTGAATGCTGCCCTGCACTATGCTCCACAGTAAGAGTGAACCACAGTGCCAATGGAAAAAGTAAGCATTGTATGACTAGAAAAAGGAGAATCGCCAATGTCATAGTGCTAATGATAGAGCACAGAAGTACATAAATGCATCACCAGAAATGCATGGCAAAGATCGTGTGGACATCAACTGCATCAAATCAAGAGGCATCGCATAATACCCCCCCTGAAGGCAAGCATCCAAATGCCAAGCTGAATTGCATGTAATCCACATCAATGCTCTGTAACTGCACCAGTGATAAGCATAAGAAGAGGTAGCAGATATACACGTGTAAAGGCAACAGGATCCAGAAGTCATGCTCGTGAGACATGCAATGTAAGCTGCAAAAGTGAAACTCAATGGAGGATCCGATGAGGAAAAAATCAGCAATGGTAGGGCTGATAAAAGTAAAAATTCAGCAATGGGAAAAGCTGAAAATGGGGAGAAAAAGTAGGTGCTCGAGGCGGGCATCAGCCAATGCTATGAGAGGATAGGTAAACTCTCAGCGATGCCATGATCAGTGGCATGTATGGCAAGTGTAAAGATGCATAATCCCACAATGAATAATATACATGTGACATGTCAAAACTATGAGAGCAAGCCAACACTAGCCAAGTGTGTAAAAGTCACTCCGAGTAAACATCACATGTGAGAAAGTGACAATGTCAACACTGTAGATACAATCCCGCTGCAAGGGAAAACAGCATAAAAGGCATCTCCAGTAGACATCACATAAGAGAAAGCGTCTAGCATAGACTAGCATAAGGGTCAACAAGCATAAGTGACCATGAGGCATCACCAACTGCATCTGGGTGAGGACTTGGTCGTGATGCTTCTCGATTTTGAGAAGGCATACGATAGAGTTGATTGGGGTTTCTTAGAGGACACTATGCTTCGCCTGGGCTTTGAGCCAGGCTGGATTAGAGGAGTGGCGGCTCTGTATTCCACAGCTCGTAGCCAGGTGTTGATTGCAGGAGGTCGGGGGCCGAGTTTTGAGGTGACCAGATCAGTCCGTCAAGGGTGTCCCCTCACCCCTTTTCTTTTTCTCTTCTTTGCGGAGGCTATGAGCATGTATTTGACGGCAGAGGAGGTTGGTTTGAGAGGACTCCAGCTCCCAGTCCGGGGGGAGGACCTGCTCGATACTGAGTTTGCTGACGACACGGGCTTATTTTTGCATGGCCAAGAGGCCAATCTTCTTCGGGCAGAGCAGTCGCTCCAGGTTTTTAGTGCAGCTTCGGGAGCATTGATCAATTGGCGCAAGACAGTGGCCTTTTGGATCAGCAGCGCTCCCACTCCGGCATGGAGCCCGGACCCCGGTTTTAGATGGATTCCTCCTGGCACAGCAGTGCGGTATTTGGGATGCCAGATTGGACTAGATTTGTCACCTGAGCAGCAGATTGCTCCGCTTCTTTTGAGCATTCGGAAGAAGCTTTTGTATTGGAGTACAGCTCGACTATCCTTGGCTGGGAGGGTGGTGGTGGCAAATCAGGTGCTATTAGCGACCATGTGGTACATTACGTCTTGCTGGATCTTTTCGAGCTCTTGTATCAGCGAGGTACAGAGGCTGATCAGGAACTTTCTTTGGTCTGGGCGGGACGGTCAGCCAGCCCGGGCAAAGGTTGCATGGGCAGTTATTACACTTCCGCTGGCTCAGGGAGGCTTGGGCATTATAGATCCAGTCAATCAGAGTAGAGCCTTATTGGGGAAGCTTATTGTTCGGGGGCTGCTTCCAGGCGCAGAGCCGTGGAAAGAGCTTCTCTTGCAGCAGCTCTGCAGGCTCGGGCTCCCCCAGCAGGGGACACTTGGGCACCAGAGATTCGCTGGATCTTCATAGAGATGAGGAGGACAGGCCTCAGTAGAGGATGGGAGGATAGATTTGCTTTGAGCATCCTGAGAGCTTGGGAGCTGCTGAGACCAGGGCTCTCTCAGCGACCTCCTTCTTGTGTTGAGGAGCGGGCCAGATAGCCGCTCATCTGGAGCCCAGCGGTTCGCACAGAGCAGGGTCACATGCTGGGTTCTCGGCCTCGTCTAGCCTGGGGACCTTTAGCGGCAAGCCCAGCACGTAGTTTTGGAGACTGGCAGGCCTGGGGACCTTTGGCGGCAAGCCCAGCACGTAGTTTTGGAGACTGGCAGGCCTTCTGCAGTCTCCCAGAGGAGATCCAGGTGGAGAGGCTGAGTCACTTCAGAGGGGGGTTGATTATGAGGGATGATATTCAGGAGGCACTCACAAAGGAGTGGTTCACGCCTTTCGAGCTAGAGGCCCCACGGTGGATGGGAGCCTTTACACAGTTGGAGATCCTGATTGCTGTCAGAGATTGCACTGAGGATGGCAGATGCCTCTACTATGAGATTCAGGATGAGGGCAGACTTCAGAGAGTGGAGGTGGAGTCGCCTTTGGTTGCAAAGTGCACCTTTCAAAGGATACGGGTAGTGGCCACCGCTTCTCGGAAGTGGCATATTGACCCCGACCCTGCAGATGTGCTCCCGGATTGGCGCATATGGGCATATGCAGCGCGTCCCTTGGCCCGGCTACAGTACGAGTGGCATGATCCTTATGCATCCCTTGAGGCCACAGAGATCACCTTTTTCCAGTATATTGTTCGGCTAGGGCGGCATATTTTGACGGTGAGGAGGATGGTCTCTCCAGCTCCACCGGGGCACTGGCGGCTACAGGGACTCTCACAAGAGTTCCTGGAGGATTTTTGGGTCCGGCTCTAGGCTAGTCGACAGGCCCGTAGGATCTTGACTTTCCAGTGGCTGGTCGCCCATAGGGGCTCAGCAGTTGGCACCTGGCTTGTTTACAGCGGTCTTCCGGCGGCCTGCGTCCGATGCGGCCACCCTATGGAGACACAGAGACATTGCCTATGGGATTGCCCTCAGGCGCAGCAGATTTGGCTGCGGATGTTGCGTATTCTGGCCCCCCTCTCTCCAGAGGGTATGTTTACGTGGGGTGCCGCTGCTTGGTCGACTTCGTCAGGGCCTGCTATGGGCTATGAGATGGAGCAGGACAGTCAGGCCATCAGATTCATTAGGGGCCAACCTCGCCTGGTTCCGTCACCGGATTTCTCGTCCGCCAGCTGGACACAGGAGAGGGATTTACGATGGGAGCTCCTCAGCAGCCTCACCATCTGGTTCACCTGGAGGGCCCGGTGTTTCAGGGCCTTTGAGGGGAGACTAGAGCCACCAGCAGAGACTGTACGGGGGATTTGGCAGGAGTTGATCCACACCCTGCGAGGACAGTATGACCGCATCCGGGGCAACTCGGATGAGGCGATCTTGCGGCGCCAGGCCTTTCACACCACCTGGCGCAGCGGCCCCTTCTATACCTTACACACGGGATCCCCCCGTTGGCATTACAGGCCACCTGTTTGGCTTTTCCCCCCTCCTATTGTATGATTTAGCCCCTCAGTCCTATGTACTGATGCTTGTATTTTGCAGCACCTAGGGAGAGTCTCCCAGGCTGCCTTGCTGTATTCACTACTCTGTTTTTCTTATGAGTAGGAGAGATCTTTTGTAGCCCTACGGGCGTTTTTATATAACTAATGAAAGGATCTTTTCTCGCGGGGGGGGGGGGGGGTGGGGAAGGAGAGAATAATAAAGATAAAGTGTACTCACATGCAAAGGGAAGTCCACATGCAACACCTAAACAAGTCGAGGTGAGTGTGGCCCAAGAGATGGTCCTTGACATTTTGATTAAAGAACGTGAAGGGAAAGAAGGAGATTTTGATGACAAGGAGCTGAATGAACTATCGAAGGTTGTCATCCCGTTGTTAGATAAGAAGAGAATTGAGAAATGTATTCAAGAAGCTAAAGGGAGCAGTGTGTTTGGCCCGAAAGGACTCAAAGCCATTCTGGATTTAAAAAGCAAGATTGGTTATCCATTTTTGCATAGCATTCTTTTCTCAAGGCAGTTGGGTTTGAACATGCAGCCACATGTTTTCAAAATGTCAACTCTCGGTCCTGGAAGTGGAGTAGATTTGGTAAACAGAATGAGACCGGGTGGTAACTTGCAGGAAATGTGGATGCATTTTGATCACGTGCATCAGGTTCATGGTTGGTCTACAATAGGGGCTTTTGTTTTCAATTCTTTCCTCAAGAAACTTCTGACCATTGCTACATGTGAATTTAAGGTTGAGGATAGCTCAGATAGAGTTTTGGAAAATGTTAAATGCTGTTGTGCAAGACTGTGGTTATAGTAAACCTGAGCTCAAGTGTTTTATGGCTGGTGAGAGTGGTGCAAATTGGATTGTAGTGCGTTTTGTTTATTTTTGTGGGACACGTAATCCAGAAAAAGAACGATCATGTGCTTTTCATTGGGAGCAAAGCATGGTGAATCATGTATCTGACCACCTTTCCATGAGAAACACAAGGTCTTGTGTAGAAAGTGGAAGAATGTAAGCTCGGATGTTGCGGCGGCAAATTGTAAACATGCTTTACATTAGTGGTGGAGAAATGGACATGTTGTGGAGGGTGAGTTGTCATCGATGGAAACATGGCTTGCATGGTGGGAAGTGCGTGCAATGCATTGGAGTTGTTGGTTTTTGACACAAGAAAAAGATGATCCTTTCTTGCCAACCACAAACCTTGCTGAAAACAAGCACTCTAGCATGAGAGCAGTTGTCGGTTATAAGAAATAGTTGTCTTTGTATGAGGCTACTGCTATTGACCTTTCAATGGTTGTGTTGCAGAGTGCGCACAGTAATGCCTACTTGGTGGGTGATTATACTAGGACTAGACCGGACTGCAAGAAATCAAGGAGATTTCTTGCAGCGTTTTGTTTCAAGGAATGGTGAGGCGTCAACAAGCAAAAAACTAATTGACTTGACCCATAGTGCAATGGCAGAGGCTAATGTGGATTGCCCAAAAGTGGAGCAAGAGCATAAATCTGTGTGACGTAAAAGACCTATCTTGGCATCTCCAGGTGTTGTGCTTGAGAATGATAGCCATAGGCCAGAGTACATTACTATGACATTTAACAAAAGGACCAGCTATTCTGACTCCTCCAAAATCCATGTTACCCTCCATTCAAGAGAAGACACTAATAAAACACTATGGGGAATAAGACGGACATACAAAGCAGCGTTGCGGTGCCTTGATTAATCCACAGGGTGGAGCACAGCAAGGTGGTGTGCCTGTGCCTTGTTTTTGGGGACGAGGTACTTACTTGGGACATGATGGTGCCTCGGGTGGCATTCGGGAGGGATTTGTATGGTTCTATGGTACTGTGAATACACATTGCTGGCACGTGGACACCAAGTGGGTGATTGCACCACCTGGACCCGCTCCAAGTGTTTGGCTAGTTGCAGAAGGTACAAACCTTACTATTTTTGCAAGTTATTATTACTATTATTATTTTTATTTTTTCTCGGGTGTCTCTATTAAGCTTTTTTTTTAAATTAAAAAAATTATTTGTTTTTGGTGATTCTCTTCTTTCTTTTAAAATTATTTGTAAGTTCAAATTCATTTAGCCTTATGACGGTATATATATAAACCTTACAATGAAGGAGGTGGCCGGTCTGGAGAGAGCAAGGTTTCTATTGGAGACAAGTAGCACCATCCCTCAGAATCCAACATTGACAGTAGGGGTAGGCCTATCACAAATAGTTGCAAGCTCATGCAGACATAAGTACCAGGCCGGTAAGATTTTCCGTTGTTGCAAGAGGCTCACTACAAACGCATGGAAAATGTTTTTGGTCGCCCGTATTTTGGTCTTGGAAGGAGAATATGGGTAGCATTCACTATTGGAGTTCTATTTTTGGGTTTTTGATCTAGAAATGTTGCACTTTTTGTATCTGCATAGAATACACTTATATTTGATCCCATGTTGCTCAATATTGTTTTTTGTAGGCCAGTATGTTAAAAATTCATTGTTGGGGGTTTCCTAGTTTAAGGTTTCTTGTTGTCGTCAGACTTTTTTCTTCAATGGAAGTTAAGATTCACCGTTTGAGCGTCGGAACCACCACCATCACCCTGTCAGAGACCTGGATGGTCGCACTGCCAGGGACGTCCTCATATCCAAGGGCCGGGCCGCTGTCCGTGGCCCAAGCCACCGCACCCCACGTCACCAGCATCTCACCTGGTGAGCCTGCAAAAACCATCCTGAGAGCGCGCTGCCAGACCTGCTGTGCCTGTGGGCAATCCCATAAGCAGTGCCGCTGCGACTCCTGTGCATGGCCGCACCGAGGGCAGGACCCTGGGTGACTGCCGAAAGCTAGCCAAGCCCCCACAGCCAGTCCTCTATGCGCTGTAAGCCAGAGAAACAGCGTCACCTTCCGGGGCCGGAAGCTGGTCCAAAGGCGCTGCCAGAAGTCCCTAAGAAAGGCAGGGGAGAGCCCCTGTCGCCGCCAATGCTCGGCCGCCGCCGGGGTGCTCGCTATCCTGTGTCTCTGAATCCGCCGCCCCAGCCTCGCTGTGTACTGAAAAAAGGGAATGCCTGGGCTGGTAGGGGCCAAGTAGGGATCTCGCCAAAACCACTCACCTGGATCCCACTGAAGGCGAATAAGAGGCCTGCTGTCCCAAGCCCATAATCTCCAAGAACAGTCCTCCCCTATCGAGGCCGGTGAGGGGTCTACATGCCACTGTCTCTGATGAAAGCCGACCACCCGCACCCTCTGAAGAATACATCCCTGGAACCCATCCAAATCTAGTCGTGTCCTCTGAAGCTGGCCACCCTCTCCCACCTCGAAAGTGAGTGGGGCGACTCTCTCCGCTGTGCCGCAGACCGCTAGAAGGATCTCATGCCGAGTAAAGACACCCATCCACTATGGAGGTGGAGGGTCCTGTACTGGGGTCCGCCACTCCTGGGGGATGGCCGCCTCAATGTCCTGTCTCATCAACTCTCTGCCCCTCATCCCACTTAGTCTCCTCTCCTGAGCCTCTAGAGGCAGCTGCTGAAAACCTATCCAGTCGTCTAGGGACTGGGCTGGGCCAGAGCTCAGCGGGCCCCACGACACGTGAGACCGCGATCCAACCATATGGCCACTGGGGAGACGAATCAAGGGGTTCCAGATCAAAGGCTGCCTCAGGCGCTCCTCATCGGTGCCCAGGGGAGTCTGGAAGAGTGACGGCCTCAGATGCGACCAGGCCCTCAGAAGGCTAGCTGCAAAACGCTCCTCGAAGCCAAGGCCCACTCCTCTGGATCGCTGCTCTGTAAAGATCCACCTGATGCTGGGGGTCCAGGGGCCGCTAAGAGAAGGGGTGCGGCTGAGCATCCTGGAAACAAGAAACTCCTTCCACGGCTCAGCGCTTGGCAGGAGGCCACGAACTACCAGCTTGCCAAGCAATGCTCGGCTTTGGCAAATAGGATCAACAATGCCCAGGCCGCCTCTCTCCCTCGGCTGAGTGATCACCGCCCATGCCACCTTGGCCCTGGCGGGCCGCCCGTCGCCACCGGACCAAAGAAAGTTCCTGATGAGCCTCTGCACCTGGCCAATGCACGCCCGAGAGAAGGCCCAGCAAGAAGTGATGTACCACATAGTAGCGAGCAGAACCTGGTTGGCCACAACTACTCGGCCAGCCAGAGATAAACGAGCGGTACTCCAATACAGAAGCTTCTTCCGAATGCTCAGAAGAAGGGGGGCTATCTGCTGCTCCGGAGATATGTCAATGCCCACATAGCATCCCAAATAACGCACTGTAGTGCCGGGGGGCAGCCACTGAAAACCGTCAACTGGCCTCCAAGTCGGGGGGGGGCATAGAGCTGACCCACAACCCACACGACTTGTGCCAGTTGATCAAAGCGCCCGAAGCTCTGCAAAACCTGTCCATGGCTAAGGCGAAGCGGCGGAGGTTCTCCTCACCCCCCTGAAGATAGACAGCAGTGTCATCCGCAAACTCCGAGTCTAGGAGCTCCTCCGAGGTGCGGATGGGAAGCTGGAGGCCCCGCAAACCTGTATCCTGTGCCGTCAAAAAAGTGCTCATGGCCTCCGCCACAAAAAGAAAAAGAAAGGGCGCCAAGGGGCACCCCTGCCGCACCGAGCGCGAGAGCTGGAACCTCTCTCCGCGCACGCCCTGTATCAGCACCTGGCTATGAGCCGATGTGTAGAGTGCAGAGACCCCACGGATCCACTGAGGGGGAAGCCCATCCTCTCCATAGTGCCTTCCAAGAAGGCCCAGTCCACCCGATCATATGCCTTCTCGAAGTCGAGAAGGAGCACTGCCAGATCCTCCTGTCGAAATCTAGCCAGAGCCATAGCCTCCCAGAAAGAGAAAATGTTATCCAGAATGCTCCTATCCTGGATGAAGCCTGTCTGCGTGGAGTGGATGATGTCCGGAAGGTGAGGCTGAAGCCGCCTGCTGATCGCCTTAGCTAGGACCTTGTAGGCCGTGCCTAGCAAGGTGATCGGTCGCCACTGTCTAATCTCCAGTCTGTCTCCTCCCTCTTTGGGGATCAAGTGGATCAACCCCTCTGCCATGCTGTCCGGCATGACTCCTGACTCCATAATCTCCTGGAATGCCACTCTGAAGCCCCTATGTAAGAGGCCCCAGTACCTCTGGAAGAAAGCCACCGAAAGACCGTCCTCTCCAGGGCATTTGCCCCGAGGTAATGCCTGAAGAGCCTCCTCCAGTTCCGTATCCGAGAAGGGGGAGAGAAGGGAGTGCTGCAAATGGGCCGGCACAACCGGTCTCGTGAAGCTCCAGACTGCCTCCCGAGCCTCTCTCACCCTGTCATCTGCTGGCTCAGCAGAGAGAAGATCCCTGTAAAAATCTGTGGCTATAGCCCGAACCCTGGGGGGATCCACCACAACCTGGCCATCAGCCTGCCGAAGACGCCTGAGACCCTCTCGTCTGAAGCGAGGCCCTGTCGCCTCAAAGAAATCTCGAGTCACTCTGTCTCCAGCCTGTGTCGAAAAAGACGCCCGAGCATGGAATCGGAACTCCACCCTCCTCTCCTCGATGGATCTGATCTCAGTGCGAGCTGTCTCCATCTGCTCTGAGATCCAAGGGCTCGTAGGATCCCTCTCCTGGAGTCTCTGGAGGGACGCTAGACTCCTCCGTAGGCTCCTCTCCTGCTCTCTGAAGGCCTCCAGCCGGTCCAAGGCAGCCTGTCTAAGCATCTGGCTGATCTCCTGCAAGCCACTGGCAAGATCGCTGGCTGCCGATCCTCTCCTGAACTGCAGCTCCTGCCAGGCCTGCTCAACTCTGATCGCAATCTCGGGCTCCTCTATGAGACAATCTGGAATCCGGACGCACTGGCCCTGCTCTCCTCTCGTGGGGTCCTCGATCTGGAGAAGCACTGGAAAGTGGTCTGAAAACGAGGAGCCTGCAAGTATGCCCACTGTGCCACCTCTATCACAGGCCCACTCATCAATGTAAAACCTGTCGATGCGGGAAAGGTTAACTCCTGTGGCCCGTCTATCCGAGCGCGAGAAAGATAGACTCCCCTGCAACCTGCCAAACTCCGAGAGAGTCCACGGATCCTGGCCTCTCACCTGTAGCACTAGTTCCTCCCAGGCAGCGAGCTCCGGCCCATGAATGGTCTCCTGGCTGCCCCCCATCCTGTCGTCTGCATCCTCCAGCATGTTGCAATCCCCTCCGAGGCACCAGTGGTCTGCCAAGGGGAGGGACTGCCTAATGGTGCTCCAGAACTCGGCTCTCCCGGTCGCCCCATTAGGGGCGTAGAAGTTGAGGAAGCCAATGCGGTCTTCCCCAACCCGAAGGATGATCCACTGCGCACGACCCTGGACCAGAATGCCAGAGTCCACAACCTCGGATAGAAGCTGCTCGCTGACTGAGATGCATACTCCACCCTGGTTCCCCTGGGAGCCATATGCCGGTGACCAAAAAGTGTGACTCCTGCCTGGCAAGATCTTCCCGCAGGTGCGGGTACGCCCGGCAGAAAGGTGGTGCTCCTGGATGAAAAGGATATCTATGGGTCCTCCAACGAGAGCCCTCTGGATCTCCTGACGAAGTCTGCCCCGACCAATGTAGCAGCGATGTCCACCGAGACCCTGGATGTTCCATGAGAGGATCCTCATGGATGAGCTATGGCAAGTGAAGCTGCCTCCACTGGCTCACCCCTTTCAGCCGGCCCGGATGATCTGCCCTCCACTCTGTGAGTCTTGGGCGCCGGCTTGGAGGGAGAATAATCACTGTCTGTCCGGGTGCGGAGTCTCTCCAAAAAGAGGGTGACCTGTCTCTGTGTCCAGCCCCACTCCGCCTTCGCCCTGTCCAGGGCATAGGCGTGAGACCAATCCTCAGCATATATGTATCTAAAGGTAGGCTGCACCCTCGGGGCGGCATGCAGGAGAATCAGAAGCACCGCCTCAACTGAGGTGTGGACCGGATCCGCCCGCCAGTCTCCTATACCAAACAAGCTCATGCGGGCTGAGTGTACTCGGGTCTGCAATAGGTCCGTGAGCCCCAAGTCACTGAAGTGGTGGGAAAACTCCAGTATCTGATCACGCAAAACTTCCTCTACAGAGTTGCAATCCCAAGCTGTGTCTGGGGCAACACTGAGAGGAAAGGAGAAAGCCACCATGCTGCTCACCACAGAGGGAGAACGAGAGGGATGGCACACCACGCAAACTCGCAAGGGCGCGACCAGTGTCTCGAAAGGGCCAGCATCCAGCTGGAGGCACCTGAAAAAACCGTAATCCACTGGTAGCCCCATCACTCGCGGGGGCCCCCCAGGGGAGGCTGGAGAGAACTCTGTGGCGGGTGAAGCAAGGATCGCCATCTCCACCGGCCCGGAGTGGCGGTGGAACAGCCGCTGGACTGAGCTCTGGCCTACCCAGCTGCGCTGCCCCGGGGCAGTGGGTGGTCTGGCGAAGTATCCTGGAGAGGCCGAGGGAGGGATGGGGGCTCGCGGCGAGGAGGGGGGAGAGCGAGGAGAGGATGGAGAGGCATCTGCCAGAGGATAGGTGTCAGGGGGGGCCGCCGGGGGAGGAGGGAAGGGGGGGGCTGGGGGGGGGGGAGGGGAGGGTGGAAGGAGTGCTCTCCGGGTGGGGGGAAGGGGAGCCGGGGGGCGAAGAGTGCGGCCCGGGATCCTCAGGAATCTGCTCCAAGGAGGGGGCGGGGCCCCCCGCGGGGGGAGGCGGGAGCGGGGTCTCCACGTGGGAGGCTCCACCAGCGGCCTCAACGGGCACTGAGTCTGAATCCTCGTCCATCGGGGTGGGACCTGCTGGCCGCCTAACCCTGACAGGAGCATAAGTGCGGGTAGGTGCCTGTACGCCACCCGGAGTCGCCTGTCCGCCAGCCTGTCCGCCAGCCTGTGCTGCCTGCTTGCGTCTGCGACGGTCCCTGCGGGCCGGGCGTTTCCGCCGGCGAACCTCCTGCCATCCGCCAGCCTCCTGGGACTGCGCGGCATCCTCCGCCGGGGCCTGCTCGTCAGATGATGGCGCCTGCTGTGGCGAGCCAGGGATGTCCGGTCTCTGAAGTGGATGGCCACCCCTCGGGGCTCTTGCAGGGGGTCCAAAGGCGGCATAGCGTGAAGGATGAGTCCCCTTGCGGGGACAGGCGCGTGCGAGATGGCCCATCTCCCGACATGTGTAACACTGGCCAGGGAGGCCCGAATACTCCACGCGCTGTATCATATGACCTCCAGAAAGACAAGGGAGAAGGATCGTCTTCGGGAGTGTTGATCCCATGTTGCTCAATATTGTTTTTTGTAGGCCAGTATGTTAAAAATTCATTGTTGGGGGTTTCCTAGTTTAAGGTTTCTTGTTGTCGTCAGACTGTTTTCTTCAATGGAAGTTAAGATTCACCGTTTGAGGTTTCTTGTTGCAGTTGAGCTTTTTTTTCCAGTGAAAATTATGGTTGTGGTTAGACGATCCAATGATGATATATTCACGAAAAAAATACTATAAGATTCTTCATGTTCATTACAAATCTTTGCTCCTCTGCTCAGAATGCGCTCTTGCTCGTTCCCTCTCGCCCATGAAATGGCCATCCTCCCCCCTTGGCAGGGATTTACGAGGGAGAAGAATCCAAAGCTGTAGCTGCAACAATAATGAAATATTTTGGAGCACCTACTTTTGAAGGAATTTTAAGGCTCACATGGGCCTCAATAAATCGGATCTGCCAAATTTTTCTTGTTGCAAGGCTGCTAATCATCTTGTAACAACTAGAGTGTTGATAACGTTGGAAATGGTCTTGATGCACCAACTTTTATGCTGATCATTTAGTATTATGGTCATGCTATTGGAATTTCATTTACAGAATGTATTATCATCATGCTATTGGAATTTTAATACCAATTCTTTATAAAATTTATGTGTGTTTCTTAATTCATGTAGACCTGGTTGTGCTTATGCATGCAATTATTTTGGTCCCTTAGGACTACATTACTGAATTTAACTATTCAATCATGTATTCGACTCTATGCAAGTTCTCCTCCCAAACCTTTTGACAATCTCTTTTACGAGCTCATGCACATTTGGATCCTGCGCGCACCCCCCCCCCCCCCCCCCGCCCCCCCCCCCAAAAAAAAAAAAAAAAAAAAAAAACCACCCACGCTAACCACACCATCCTCTTGTATGCATTAATTGTGTTTCAAACCCTTTGGTGGCAGAATTTTGACAGTGCATGGTTCGGAGGATAAGATTGTGAATGTGGAGGAAGCGAAGGAATTTGATAGCTTCATACCTAACCACAAACTTTCGATATTGGATAGTGCAAATCATGGTTATACTCAGCATCGAGAGATTTTGGCGTCGCTTGTAGTAGACTTTATCAAGGATGCAACGTAAGCAAGGTAGGGTTCTACATCTAATTGAAAGTTCCTTTCACAATAAATGCTACTCAGATATAGTTCTCTTAAATTTTCATACAACCACACATTCTTTGTGTTTTATATGTACAGTGCCACCTGGTTACTACAGCTTGGACACAAGGGGAACCAAACCATCAATATGCATTTTTAGGCTGATTAGCCTTTTATGCAGCTCGGCATATATGCAAGTAAATTGACAAATAGAGCTGTGTTATTGAAAGTTGATGCTACACAAACACCGGCTTTGAAAGCATATTGAACTTTTTGGTTGATGATAATGGATGTTTGACAAACTTTTTGCTTAATGATAATTGATGTTTGACACTTAAGAAACTACATCTTTGAAGAAAAAAGAGTATAATCAAAGCAACTAGACAAAGAATCATAATGCCAAAAGCATAGCTTAAGCATGTAGATAATATGACAAAGCAAGTTGAAGTGTCAAGCTGTGTGATAAAATTATTGATGTCACATGGATCATCACATAAATCTGATGCATGTGTCATGCTAGGCTACTAGTTAAGGTTATGATTTAGCAAAGGTTTAAGCCATGTTGTGAGCCTCTATAAAGGGATAGAAGAGGTTACTAGCGTAAGGTAGGGTGCCCATAATGGGCAATAGTAAGCTGCCAACAAAAGTGTGAATGCAATCAATGCAGAATACAAATAAAGGATCTTATTGTTCTCCTCCTTGATTTCGAGACAGCCTATGATAGAGTCGATTGGGGCTTTTTGGAGGGGACGATAGGCAAGATGAGATTTCCAAAGGAGTGGGTCCGAGGTGTTTTGGGACTCTACTCGGCTTCACACAGTCAAGTTCTTATTTAGGGAGCCAAAGGCAATAGATTTCGGCTTTCTTTCTCGGTCCAGCAGGGCTTCCCTCTAGGCTCTAGCACCTTATCTCTTCTTGTCTGTAGCTGAGGCCATGAGTTATTTTCTCTCCGCCCAGGAGACTAGGCTCTAGGGACTACGTTTTCCCATCTGTGCCAGGAGAGTTGCTTGATTCCAAGTTCGCTGATGTTACAACAGATACCTCCAGAGATTCGCTGAAGCGATAGAGATCTTCTGTCGTGCATCTGGAGCGTAGATGAGCTGGCACAAGTTGTAGGGATTTTGGTTTGGCTCATCGCCTGCTCCAACTTGGTGTCCAATTGAGGTTTTTCAGTGGATCCTGAGGGGCACTCCAATTCGGATGCCAGCAGGTGGGCATTGATATCTTCCCTGAGCAACAACTAGCCCCCTCTTCTTCTAAGCATTTGGAAGAAGCTGCCATACTGGAGTTCAACCAGGCTTTCTGTAGCTGGCCCGGTTGTGGTGGCGAACCAAGTTCTTCTCACCACCATGTGATACATCACCTCCTACTGGGCCTCCTTCTCCTGGGGCTTGTATTGGTTAGGTTCAGCGGTTGATCTGCAACTTTCTGTGGGTTGGCAGCGACGCCGGGACAAGGTGGCTTGGAGAGTGATCATTCACGGGGCCTAGGCATCATCGACCCCTCCATTCAGAGCTGTTCCTTTTTGGGCAAGTTGATTGTTCGATGCCTTCTTCTGGGTGGTGTGCCCTGAAAGGACTTCCTCCTAGCTAGGCCTAGCATTTGAGGACAAATTTGCAGCCAGTCTCTTGCGTGCTTGGGATCATCTCAGGACGGCCCTTTAGCAGTCAACTCCAATAGCCTTCGAGGGGTGTCTATGACAGCCTCTAATCTAGAACCCTGGTCCATCTGCCTAGTGGTCACATGCTTGGGGCTCGCCTGCACATACTTGAGTTATTGGGATTCGGGGCAAGGACAGACTTAGCCTCGACATCGACTCTTCCATCCCTTCGGAGTGGCTGGCCCTGATACAGATACAGGACTCTCCTCCCCTGCAGTGGTTGGGAGTGTTCACTAGGCATGATATATCCTGAATACAAAGATGTCACCAAGCAACTCCTAGATGACAATTGAGCCTGTCTGTAACAAGGGAGTGGAGGTGCTGCCCCCCTCTTGAGCATCAGGCAATGCTCCAGACCCCAGCTCTGCTGAACCTGAATGAGCCGTAGCAAGAGTTGGCTCCAACTCAAAGGCATCAAGATAAAGCTGCAATACCTAAGGTGAATTTGCTAAGTCACCCTCCTCCATCCACTTCGCATCCATGGGTGAATAGTTCTTAAACTTCACAAGATAGCCACGGGAAACTTTACCTCGTACCTTTCTTTCCTTGTGTGCCAGTATCTGCACGGAAATAAGAACCTCGTTAAGTTTCTCGACTTCCGTCTGAGCCTCATCTGATACATCCTCGGGCACCCAAAACCTGCTTGCACTCCACCCAAGTGGTAAGCACAAGTCCCCGATGAAGCATAGTAGATCACCACTGCTAAACATAGAAAGAAGCTGCCTTCCAAACCCATGAAGCCTCTGTGAAGATACCACCGATGACAAAGTGGCAAAAGCCATAGCCTTCAACCCATCTTTTGTACCATAACACTTCAACTGCTTCTTGTTCCTTGGTTACTACTTCTTGTCCTTGGTGTATTTTCTCTTGAGCTTCATCTTCAGCTTTTGCGCTTCACCTTATATAGGCAAAGACACACAATCCTGCACTGCCTCCTGCACTTCCTTTTCACTTTCCACATGTTGAAGTTTTTGATGTGACTCTCATGAGACAACCACGAGCTCGCCCCCTTAGGAAAGTTGGCGATTGTCCTGACCAGAGCAACCACGGACTCGCCTACTTGAGAAAGTCGACAATGTCCCGGCAACGAAACCTTGTAAACCGGCCTCGGTCTTCACACAAAACCAAAGGGCGGTGCAAAACAAACAGTCGCACACAAAACACTTCAACACCTTTGAGGACCAAGAAAAGGAAAACAAACAGGGGGACCTAGAGTGCTCCTGCAAACAGTACACGGACACCGATTGGCCCCAAAACGCAATGGCACCCCTTGCGGTATTTCTTTAATTGATTATAAGAGAGATTTGATTACAATAAGGCTGGAAAACTCAGCCGTCACATTAGAACTCGTGAAGCCTGCAAAGACGGTGCATCATGGCTTCATATCCACTCGGCATCCACAAACAAGTCCAGCCATTGTTCACATCAAAAGACTCCCACACATAAGTTTGCATACAGAGGCTTTCTCCCACAATCAAGGCTGCCACAACCATCCATAGCCTCTCACCCTATGAACAACATCACACCCTGACACATCGAGTGCTTCTGCATCACAACAAAGACTCCCAAACTGTTTCCCAAAAGAGAACTCGCATCACAGCATAGCATACCATACAGTAGACACAACTGTACACTTCCTCTCTACCTTCCACTCCTGTACCCACTGCCTGCATGTGACCTATCTCCTGGAGAAACCAAAAAACATGTTTCCACATGAAACAAAGACCTGTTTCAGCAAACATTGACGGGTGACCTGTTTCCCCGTTAAACATCTGGTCTGGTCTAGCATGAAACCCATGTCCTGTTTCCATGTCAAAACATTCTCGGCACATACTCAAATGTAGTGCCAACACAACACACAAACAAAAGAGAGAACTTTTATTGAATATGTCTGGCTGTATTTCTGCCCCACAACTATGTTACATAGTTATGCCCAAAAATTGCAGGTCCCTCTGTTCCTTCCAAGCAGGAAGAAAGCAATCTGCTCCATGGGTATGCACCCATGAGAGCTTGCATCGCTCCCATGCCAAGAAACATAACCAGGTGACCTTGTACTTGCAGCCAATAACCCATGTACACAGTGTACTTGCAGCCAAGCAAAACAGCCCATAAACAGTCCTGCCCTCGTCTTGTAGCCGAGAGAGAGAACACCTGTGGATGAATCTGATGTCCAGCCCGTGTCTCCCTCCTACAGTCCATGCTTCTATGTCCAGCACTGTTTGTACGAACAACAGTTCAGCTGACAGTCAGAATCTTGCCAAAAGCAAAGGAGAGAGAAGAAGAAGATTCTGCAGGCGCTTGTACACTCTGCAGCACAGCAGCCAACCTGTCCTCCAAAAGCCAAAGAGAGAGAGAGAGAGAGAAAAGAGGCCTGTGTTCTCTGTAGCGTAGCACAGCAGCCAACTAACCTTCCTCTCCAAAACGGGTCCAGGGCCTGTATTCAGCAGCGCCTGTATACAGAACAGCGCAGCCCGCCTGCAATCCTTCCAAAAAGCAAGAGAAGACCAGCAGCGCAGACCCACCAGCCACTGTTTTTCCAAAAGCATGAGATGTAGCGCTGCGTGCCAGCAGTCCTTTCCCAAAAAGCATGAGAAAGAAAGAGAGGCATGTCTCCAAGAGTGGTGTAGCCTCCATAATTAGCTTAGGGGCCACCAAAGGTTATAAAACCTTTTAAACTTTAATTCTCTTTGTCGCCTTCACACTTGGGGTTGTCCACACATGGGATTATCAACATTAATTCCCTTTTCGACCCCAAGAGTTGTACCAATCTGTCCATGAAGTTATTGCCCCAAACTGATGCCATTAACACTGTCCACCATGTCCCCGTGCACACCTGCATATTGTCCAGAGAAAAACACAGGGTCGTGACAGTGGCTGTACTTGGCTGTACAGTGGCTGTTCTTGAGTGTACAGTGGCCGTACCGATAGGTGGCTGCAGGTGTTGAAGCAGCTGGGGCAGCAGTAGAGTGGGCGATGACGGGTAGAGAAAACTAGCGCATGTGTACAGAAGACTGTGCACATCCTATTTGACCGTGTTAGTATTCACAACTTTGTTAATGCCAAACTTGTGTAGAAGTTTGGAGTGAAGACAAAACCAAGTGGTCATGTTTACCGTGTGAACTTGGTGACGGGGCATGGACAGATTGGTGGGCTTCTCAGTTGCCAATTGCTACCCAAGATTACACGGAACCCCCAGATATTTTTATTATGAATCTAGATAGGATTGACGTTATTCTAGGGAAGGAATGGTTCTTTAGCCATGATACTAAGGTGGGTTTTTCCCATGTCTTCTGCCTTGCAGAATTGCCTTACGGTCTTCCGCCTACTAGGTCGGTGGATCATAAGGTTGATTTGCTTCCAGGGTCTCGCCTGTGAGTATAGCACCTTACGAGATGAGCCAGCTAGAAGAGGGTGAGATTGCGTGGCGATTGTTAGAATATCTCAGGATGGGATAGATATGCATGAGTATATCTCCCTATGGAGCTCCAATGCTTTTGAAGCACAAGAAGGATGGTACTTGGTGGATGTGTGAATAATAAAAAGTTGAATAAAGTTATGATTAAGAATAGGTATCCTCTCCCAAAGAAAATGATTTGATAGATAGACTGCAGGGTGCTGTCTATTTTACCAAGATTGACCTTCATATTGGTTTTCTTCACCAGATACATATATTCGAGGTAGATGTCTTTAAGATAGGTTTTCGTATGCGATATGGCCATTTACGAGTTTCTTGTATTGCCTTTTCCTTTTGTAATTGAGATTGACGGTAGTGATAGGGGCTACCTTGTTTTAGGGGAGCCTACTTGTGGCATTTGAAAACAAGAAGCTTGATGATAGCTAGGTCAGGTGGTATGTAGACGTGAGCTGAGAGGGAATTGTATGTAGTAATACACGCGTTGAAAATTTGGAGACATTATCTGTATGGATCCAAATTTTTTGCCTTGACTGACCATGAGTCGATCAAATACATGTGTAGATGTGAGCTGAGAGGGAGGAAGACACGGTGTAAAGAGCTTATGTAGGACTTTGATATGGAGATTCAATATAGGAAGGGCAGGCTGGACAGGGTTGCAAATACTTTAAGTCAGATTAGGGAGGTGAATCTTTTGAGTTTCATCGAGATTAGTACTAACTTGTATGATTCCTTGGGAGGGCTATGCTTGTTTAGAGTAGAGATTCCTTTGCTTTGTTTCCTAGAGAGAAAAGGTCTTAGGAGGGGAAGTATGGTATGTACCTAACACTAATCCTCGAGGTTAGGTCCTAATTTGGGTAGGTGACAAAAAGCGTGCATTGGAAAAGGAATTGTTTGTGTACGTATGATGGCATTCACATTTGCGAAAGTTGGAGACAAAGGAATGTCTTACTATGGTTAGAGGACAAAAAAGTGTACATTGGAAAAGGGATTATTCTTTTTTCTATCCTAGTGAGGTAGTCGATTTAGTAGTTAACTTCAAAGAACTTGTAGAGCATGAAGAACTGAGTGTAGTACTAGTGTATGAATTCTTAGTAATGGTCCATCTGCACACCAGCAATAGAAAACATCAACTTAATTAGGTGGACTATCAAGAGACTCACCTTTATCCCAAGAAGATCCAAATATCTTATAAGCCCTCAATTTTGAAACTTTTGAGGTCCAAGGCAAGGATGAAAATATGAGCCTTGGCTCTAAGTATGTGCACCTTGATCCTTGGGCATGAGTGTGCCTAAGTGCTAGCTGTACCAAGGCTAATAATTGCCATAGCTTTTAATTCTTAGTTTTTAATAATTTATCACCTTTTACTCTATACAAAAAAAATTAGGCAACTTACACAGTATGTCATGGACACAAAGTATACCATTAAGACCAAGCTAGTCATCTTATTTTTTTGGATAAAAGGAAAAAGCTATATTAATAAAGTCACAAAAAGCTTGAGGAGACATCAAGATTTACCTCAAAATTTCTCATCGAGACCAATAAGTTCAAGATTAAGGTAAACTAGACTACTGAAACATAGTCTGTTTAGAAGAGGAGGTAATAATCTAGTGTAGCATCATATAGAGAAAAGGTACTAATCCAGCCCAGGGGCGCACAAACGAGTTGGTAGAATGGTTGGGTCCCATTGTGAGGACTCGGGTTTGATGCCATCAGGCTCTGCGCGATGTGGGTATGTGTTGAGCCGGTATATATATATATATATATATATACCTTCTCGCAAACAAAGAACAGGTACTAATCCTTTAAACATCAAATACCATTCTTAGGAGGGGGCTATAACTAATAAAGAGCGCTAGATGAAACAAAATATATGTTTTTTGATAGAGCATGTTTTTTCAAGTTGGGTAGTGCTCAACCCTAAAAGCTTTGATAGATCTGGTTAGAAGAATATAAGTCTTCATTGGATATTGAAGAAAGCGCTTTGGCTGCCCTTGAGAAAACCTAGGTTCCCTATTGAAGTGCAAATATCCCATTTGACTTTGAGAAGTTTTTGATTGAAGAGTCACCACATTTGCACATGGCCTCTAGGCTTTTCAGCTCACTAGATGAGGGTCTCTAGTAGGATAAGTAATAAATACATGAGGGGCCTTGGAGGTCCCCAAAAGGGCCCTCCTCATATTTCTCTTTGCATGCCAAGGTGGAATTCCCAACACAGCTCCGTAAACCTATAACATAGGTTGACATAGTGTGAGCATGAAGCGGGTTTTAGCGAGCGGGCTTTGGAGCGTATTTTTTTCACGACCAATCTTTTTCTATACCCTTCTCTTCTCTCTCTTCTTCCCTCCTCCCTATTCCCACCTTAGCCCAACCCAGCTCCTGCCCCCTCCTCCCTACTCCACCTCAGCTTAGCTCAGCCCAGCCCAATCCACCTCCTCCCCCCTCCTCCCTATTCCATCTGAGCTCAGCTCAGCCCAGCCCAACCCAACCCAAGCCACATCCTCCCCCTCCTTCCACTGCACTCTCTCTCGCTCCATGCCCTCCCTCCCTCTTCCCCTCTCTCTCTTTCTCCCTCTCTCCGCCTACCTTATGCTCATTTATCGTTTTCTTCCCACCTCCTCCCCTCTTCTAAACCCACTGCAACCAACTCCTCCCTCTCCGTCTCCGTCTCCCTCTCTTTCACTATCCCTCTCGTCCTCACCCTTAGTGTTGAGGCAGCATGCTAAGAGACAACCCCAGCTCCGACAAGACATCTCACAGAGAGCCATCACAAATTTCTTTGTGGTATACACATCCACATTGAAATCCAGTGGCCACAACAATTCCTCTACTACGACATCAAAGCCCAGCACTCGTACCCACGCTCTAGCTCCACGCCCCAGAGGAGTTCTTTGCGAGAGAGCTCGATCCATTCTGGGAGCCAGACGTCCCCGACCCAAAGCATTAGGACCCTCCACCACACACAGAGACAGATTCATGAGGTTCTCCGTCGACATGACACGCTACCATCACGGAGGCTTGACATTCACTCCACCATCATATCGGTTCTAGCTAAGGCGGGTATCATCATTAGCTGATCACAACATAGCTCACTCTACACAAGATCATTTGTTGATCACATGTACTGTCAGATGTTTTCATTTTACTTTTTTTTTTCCAGTTTTCCATGGCTCAATATATCCATGGTACCATTGTATTACTTTTTGTCTCATAGGCCCTTGGGGTCTTTCGTAGACATTAATATAACTTGCTTTCTTTCTTTCTTTCTTTCTCTCTCTCTCTCTCTCTCTTTCTCTCTCTCTGTCTCTCTGTCTCTCTGTCTCTCTCTCCCCTCTTCAAGGCCTCTCGCCTACTCTCATGTCTCTTCTCCTCTTTAATGCCTCTCTCGCCTACTCTCATGTCTCTATCTTCCCTATCCCTCTCTCTTTACACTCTCTCTCTCTCTCTCTCTCTCTCTCTCTCTCTCTCTCTCTCTCTCTTCCTCTACATTCACTTTCTCTCTACCTTCTTGTACACGCACTCTCATGCATGCTCTATCTATTCTTCTCCCTCTCTCTCCCTCATTGGCACCATACACTCTCCCTTTGTTGTCTCTCTCTCTCTCTCTCTCTCTCTCTCTCTCTCTCCCCTTCCTCCTTTGAAAATGATTGCAGTCGTACAGATACTGAATGCTGGAAAATACGCTGTATGATTTTTTATGCATATGTTCTACAGACAGTATTATATGGAGTGGAAGTGTGGGGGGGGGAGCATCTCCTCATCTGCATGGAACGACATTGAGAAGATGCAAAAAGCTTTTATTCGTAGACATTTGGGCATCAAAAGCACCACACCATATGTACTTATGCTTTTGGAAACTGGCCGTCAGCCAATTGAGGTACATGCTATGATCCGAGTACTGAGATATGCCACTCGAGTACGTCAAATGGATGACAGTAGGCTCCCCAAACGGGCATGGGATGCTAGTACACGCCTACAGAAAACGTGGAAAAGTAAAGTGCTTTCAACAGGATGGGTGCTAGATATGCGAAAATGGTTTAAAGGGTGGGGAGTGGATAGATGTCTAGATATGGCACCAGAAGATATATGCATGGACACATTTCAATCAGACCTCTTACGAGCGTATCAAGCAAAACATCAAAGCAAGGGAGCAAATGGCAAACTTGCTTATTACAGTATGCATATCTATCCTTCATGTTGGGAATCCTACATGCAGGCAGAGACACACACGTAGCCATACATAGCCAACCCGCTCTCAATGGTATTTAGACGGAGTATTGCATGACTTCGAACGCGATCACACACTTTATTGATCGAGACAGGTGCATGGAGTGGACAGGCACGAGAGACGAGGTTATGCAAGCTGTGTGGACTACAGAGTGTAGAATCAGAGGAGCACATGATTATGACATGCCCAGCATATGCACACATACGGACTGACTTTGATATCCCTTTACAGGGGCCACTTCACCAGTTTTTGACCACTACTCCTATATCGAAGTTAGGGGCTCTCATCACCCGCATGTTACGCTTTCGGGAGAACCACGCTGCATAGATCGTTCTTTCACCGTAGCTACCCTTTCCTACCATGGGGGAGGAGACTCATTGTATATCTGGAAAGGTTCCATGGGTCATAATTTGGCCTTCCGTGGACGATAATAAACTACTCTACTCTATTCTCCCCCTTCTAATTCTCCTCTGCACTCTCTCTCTCTCTCTCTCTCTCTCTCTCTCTCTCTCTCTCTCTCTCTCTCCATCTTTTCAAATAGAAATGAACATGTCTCAACGCTATAAAACATGTCATTCACCTTTTATTTTTTAAATACATGAGATTAAAAGGAACACAAGATATACAAATTAATTTACTATGATCTTTAAGAAGCCAATGTATATACAACGGAATTTAGAATGGCCTCATCAGCAGGTTGCATACATACAACACGTCGTCCTCATAATGGGCCACGAGAGCAAAATCTCTTGCTCTTAAATATAGTTCAACAACTACATTTCCCACTTTTGAACATGACTTTATGACATGAATTTCCAGAACACTCTTTCGCAACAATAACAACCTCTTGCAAGCAATCAATTCCAATAGCCATATTACAGCAAGATCCTTTAATTCCAAACATAAAATAAGTACAACATGCTAATTCATACCTCGCCAAGAACATCCAATTCTTAACCTTACCCAATTAGCTTGGACACTATTATTGACAATAAAATCAATCATGGGTGGTGAAGGATGAATACTTGCCACTACGCTTGTGAAGGTTGCACAAATGAGAGTATAGACCTTTAAAGTAGGTTACAAGTGTCAATAAATAGGAAATCAATGAATTGCAAATTTAAAAAATACACTAAAAATTTGCAAGAGTGGAGCTCACCAAAGTTCCATACACTCGCCCTACTTCAGGCTTGCATTGAGAGACTGACCATTATGTAACCATTCACTTGTGCTTTTGCCATCAGATTTGTAACTTGTGCCATTGCTCTAATGACAACCAAGGTGCCATTATCGTCAAGAACAATACTAGCTAGGTCAAAGATATGTTGCTCATTTCCATCTAAATCTTAAACATGGTAATAAGAAATGCATAAAAAACACCTAAAGAAATGATGAGGGAGAGGGAACGCTAACTTAAAAGTGATGAACATCTAGACTCACCTACTATGTCATTCTATGCTGCGACTTCATTTTCATTCATCCAAAAACAGGTCCAGGCTCGCTATAATAGCATAGCACCCATGTTAGAAGGAATGCCTTGAATTATGAACGTGCCATTTTTGGCACACACACCTTACAGTACATCATGCAGGTGTCCAAATCCGTCAAGGATTACATTATTTCTAAATTTTCTTCCCATCTTAATAGGATTTCCAAGCATTGTTATTTTCTTCGAAAGTCAAATAACACTGCGAATTTCAAAACCACGAGGGTGACATAAGTCTATGCAGTGGATAGAGTGTATAGAATTTAACACGAATATTACATATGCAATCTCTAGGTGGTCCCTTATCAATTAATGTTACACTTGTTTGGCAATGTGCATCTTTCTCAAGTCGTACAAAGAGATTCATCAGTTTCAAAAAAAACATTGCGTAAATAAAATGAGTGTATTACACTAAACAATCTAAGGAGTACTTTTTTAAGTTGTACATAGTACCTTCAACTATATCTTCAATGGGTGTTTCCTCCGCATTGCCTATCTGTCCTGGTTTGTTTATGAAACCACTAACACGATAAAGAATTAGCACCCTTACACACTTGGTTCGTTAAGTATTTAAACAAAGACGTCAACTGAAGTTAACCATTTAACCTGGAAGCTTTATCTTTATTGGCGATAGAGGACTATGCGTAGAACTTGATGTTGGTAAGAGATGAGCCAAGGGAGGCTTTTCTCTTTTCATTCCTTCCTTCTTGCTTCTCTGTGCACAAAGAACCCATATGTTAGTGATGGAGTATTGTATAGTGAAATTCAGATAACAATATTTAACATACCTGTGTAGGTACCTCAGTTGTTGTGCTGGAGACTGCAGTGAGGTATACAAATTATCCTTATTCTCACTATCTTCGTTTCCCTCACCATCATCATCCTCTTCTTCGTCGGAGTCGGAATCACCCTCAAGATCCTCCTCTGTCTTCATCAACTGTCTTTTTTTAATTCTTCCTCTTTCTCCTCTTCGGCTTGAACTTCGGCTTGAATAGGTATTTCCTTACCTTTTTTCTTCTCGCTTCGAAGACTTGCTCCCTATATATCAATGTCGTGCTGTATAGGTGGTTGACAAGCCTTGTGTATGAAGAACACTTATGTGATAAGACTATATTAAATTTTTTACTGGTTTTGTCCTTCTTATTGTCAATGCATGAGCGTATAACTTCTCCTCCTCTTTCGAAAACTAATCTTTACGGAAGTCAAGGAATAGTTGGTAACTTCTATATATTGAAGACGATCACACATCTTGCCTTTGTGCTTATGAGTACATGGTGTTCGCATGCTCAGTGCCACACCATTCCTTTAAAATTGGTGGCACTTGCAATGCAGCTTTGTATCCATCTGTGAAAGAATAAACATTACTCATCTAATCTTAATATAATTAAATTCATAACGTAATCAATTTAATGCTACTTGAGTTAAGGCACTAAGCATTGCATCTGTAAACACATCTTGTCGTTGCAAGCTTCACATCCAGATGTGAGTCAACGCTTTGGTTTGGTCTAACCTTCACTACGCACTCCTCAAACAAATTCTCCCTGTGTCGACTTTTCAACTCGAAGATCTCCATAGCAAAGATAGTTGGCATGACTACTCTATATGTGTCGTTTATATGTCTAACCAATAGATATCTGTGCTCCCCTATTTGATGTCACATTATCTCCCTTGTAGCCAGTCTCACGGAATTGCATTGTTCCAGCTGTGTCATGCATTAAATGCAATTCAATAATAATTACAAATTATTATTGAATTACTCATATTAATATCACATTCAATAATAATTACTCATATTAATATCACATTCAATAATAATAACTCATACTTAGGTACTCTAAAAGAGAAAGCCTGTGTGCATCTCCTGAAATCATAGTGCCTAACACATTTGGCTTCCCAGAAGGTGACAAGGTCGAAGAAGCCAAGCTGTACAGCCTCTCCTCATTCAAGCACGCAGGCTTCTCCTCCTCTCCCAGTTTATACTTGAGATAGTAATCTTCAAAATAGAGAAAGAAAATAAAATTCAGGGTTCATTTATGGGACTAAATGTTACAAAGCTTTATAGTAGAATATACATGAGTAACTCTTCTCCTTGTTGAGGACTAGCGATCATCGCATATCTTTGGGTAGTTTTCCTCAGCTTTGGAGCAGGCTTGTAATATGCAACCCTCCACCATTTCTCAAATTCCTTTCGAGGGAGATGATCTTTCAATATCTCAATTTATCTTATTTGCTGCCAAGTATTCATCTTGGAACACGACATGATATATGCATGTATGAGTTTATATATGAATCAAACTGCTAAAAATGTGGTGGAGTTTTATGATTATATTATGCTATTTATGAGAGTAAACCAAGCAGAAAATTATATTAGGATGGTCGACAGGTTCTTCTTTGGGTCTCTAAGTACTCCTCATTCCACTTCTTATTCAACTTTGAAGCTTGTTGAAGTATTAGGTCTTTGTTGAACTATCCCAATGCTCTTATGAGCACAATCTTGTCAATGGGAAAGGAAGGAACATATCCAACCTTTTTCATCCTAAAACAATAAAATTTTTAATATTGGATCACTAGAAATGTGTATACGTAGAGATACATGGCATGCTTAAAACATGCATACATGTTCAATCTAGCAACAAGAGAGAGCGCCTCCCCTTCTACCTCCTCTTGGAACTCCAAGAGAACCATGTCCACAGGCTGGGTGGTAGTTCTCTCTATGTTTGAATCCTGCGTTTTAAACTTCAAAACCTCAAGACATTCATTTCTCTCAAATTTCAAAAACATTTAATAATTGTTTGATTTAAACACATACCTCTGTTTATCTCCTCCATCCATGCAACCAACTGATGGTTTCCATCCCCAATGTAGAACATCTTGAGAGGAACGACCACTCTGTATCTTTAATCAGGTTCTCAAAGTCCTTGTTTTTCTTGTGCCATATGTCATCCCAAGATGCCTTGTTAGTTTCCGTTATGTCTCTCATAGGCAACTTCTATGACTTCAATGAGCATATAAACTTCGCTTTGTCCCTTATATATCTATAATTAAAAAACTCATCTAGAAAGCACCCTTCTTATGTAAGGGTTGCTCACTAAACGACAAAGAGGGACATGAGGCAAGGGAGTGGACTTTGTAACCTGTATGAGGATAAGAAGTGTGCAATTGCTCTATTATATTGCATTTCATAAACAAAGCACAATCCCAAAAATGAATGAGGAAAAAGGCTTACCATAAGTCTCGCTATTGTGTTCTGTAATTGATTCAAATGAAGCCTAGTAGAATATGCTACTTCTCTTACTCCTTCCTCTGCCTCCATCTCATCCTCCTCTTCACTTTCTACAATCACCTCCACTTCTTCCTCTTCGTCTTACTCCAATGTGTTTTGCGTAGTCTCCTCAGTCCTTTTTGTCCTCTGGCTAGGTGTAATTTTCCATGCTCTTTCTCCCTTTGCCTCTTCGACTTCTTTTTTTTGTTGTTCAGTACTTGATGGAATCCAATCTTCCTCATCATCATGCACCACACGCTTCTTCTCCTGGCGTTTATGAGAAGCAATACTCCTTGAAGAAACTTGCTTTCATTTGGAAGCCCTTGTGGCTTTCCCAACGGTTGAGTCTTTTTCCCAACCCTAGACCTCTTGTGCAACGCCCTCTTTCTCCATTTGTACCTACATAATAATGTACCATAGAATGTTATAAACTAACAAAGCAAGAAAGACAAAAAAAAAATCATAAGAAGAAAATACTTCTCTTACCAAATGTTGCGTAGGCCAAATTATGATGGATTTGATTGCCTCATGAAGATATGCAATTTCACCATTCTCTATTGGGAATGGTAGAGGTATGTTTTTCTCTTCACAAGCAACAAAAATGCCTACATGATTTCTAGGCAAAAGAACACCATGAACTCTATTTTGTCCTACTTCCATTTGCAATACGATACCGGAACCAACATGTACTTTGTTGTTGTGGACAAGATTCGTGCAATCTCCTCTTGAAAAATCCATACTGTGTGCTAAACATCAAAAAACAAACCAAAAATTGAAAATTGATTTTTTTTCATTATTAATGAAATCTTTGAAAAATTAATGACATTCAAATTTAGGCTACACACACATCCTTAATCCACACAAGCATAACATTATATAAACGTACTCAACAAATCAAAGCAAGCACGCATGCAATAGAATACACACTTACCAATCCAACAAGCAAGCAATACACATGTAGAGGCATGCAGACAAACAAAGCAGCAAGTACACACACAAGAAGCAAGCCATACTATGTGAAAGAGAAGATGTATCAAGAGAGCATGAGAAACCATAGAAGCATCAAACCTTCTTCTTCTTCTTTATCTGTACTATTGGTTATTAGACCAACACAGACTCAACTCACAAAACCTTAACACCATTTGTGATAATGCTAGAAACCAACTTGTGGTGTCTTTTTTCATGGCCAAGCTTGATTTATGATATTGCTAGAAATAATAATCATTTAGTATATTTTTCACGACAAAATATGGGCTAGAATTCTTGTTTGCTTTGAAGTTTCTATTTAATATCCTACGATTTTGAGTTAAGAAGAGTTGCCAAAATTTTGACTAGTTTGGGAAAATGGCTCTTTTTTTCTAAACACTAAGAAAGTCTAAACTATTTTGTGATAATCTTTTTTAAATTTTTGGGATTTGATATATGTGATATATCTTTTTTATATTTTTTTGGGTTTGATATCCATATTGTCCCCAACCTAAACTCGCTTTGATACGAATTATTGGAATTGGTGAGCTTAATTAAGACATAAATTAAACTCAGGAGGAAGGGAGGACCCCTTCCTCCCTCCCTCTCTCTCTCTCTCTCTCTCTCTCTCTCTCTCTCTCTCTCTCTCTCTCTCTCTCTCTCTCTCCGGAGGACTCCCTTCCTCCCTCCCTCCCTCCCTCCCTCCCTCTCTCTCTCTCTCTCTCTCTCTCTCTCTCTCTCTCTCTCTCTCTCTCTCTCTCTCTCTCTCTCTCTCTCTCTCTCTCTCTCTCTCTCTCTCTCTCTCTCTCTCTCTCTCTCCTTACCTCGCCCAAGAGGAGTTATCTCGGACCGAGCCTCTGCACTCTAGCATGCCTGACCCCCCCCCCCGGTGGGCCGCGACGGGGTCGGCCACGATCAGCTCATCAGCTCCAGATCCAAGACATGCTCCACCGCCATCGAGCTACCTTTCCATGTGACATAGCTGAGGGAGACCTCTCAACCATACTCATTAGCCCCATGCTTGATATTTTGGAGAGTGGTATACCATCTACTTGGAGCTGATGTTGCTCTCATGTTTCTATGTTCTTAGTATTAAATGATGAGTTTCCATGGACAATTTTGTATCACCCCAGTGAGATAGCTATGTTTATGTTTTCTTTCTATTTTATTTTTCGTTCCATGATGAGATATGCTGCCATGGACATTATTGTATCACTTTGGTCTCATAGGCCAATTGGGTCTTTAGTAGACGCTTAATATATGTTTCTTTCTTTATCTCTCCCTCCCTCCCTCTATCCTCACCTTACTCCTTTCCTCCATCTCTCCATCCGTCTTTCCTTCTCTCTCTCTCTCTCTCTCTCTCTCTCTCTCTCTCTCTCTCTCTCTCTCTCTCTCTCTCTCTCTCTCTCTCTCTCTCTCTCTCTATCTATCTATCTATCTATCTTGTTGTTCTATATTTAATGCAGAATATTCTTCATTAAATACATTCTTTCATTTAATGTTGAATATTTATTTTATATCTTTCATTAAATACATTCTATCTTTTATTTAATGCCAAATATTTATTTTATATCTTTCTGTTTTCTATCGATATATACGATATTTTTAATTTATTAGGTCATTGTATCAATATTAAATTATTTGTTTCATTTTTTACATTCTATTCTCTTCTTCTTGGATTTGGAGATTCTAAGTCTATCTCTCTCTCTAAGCTAATTACACTTCTTTTTATTCTCTAAGTGTACATTAAGAGCTTGTGTTTGCAATGGATTGCTTTGCTATATCAAATTTATTTTGGTGCCCATAACAATGACCACTCCTTTGCATGTGTAGGTCAATATTTGGTTTTGGTACTAAAATATTGGGAAGTTACAATCCTCATCTCTTTCGTAATCCTAATGCTTTTATTAGTGTGTTTGCCATATGTGAGCGAGAAGGCAACCCAAATCACTTAATCCAATTGCAACCAAGCAAGACCACCTCCCTCTCTACCGTGTATGTTTTTGATATAGGGAGTTGTCAAACAGATACCTGGTGATTCCGTCAAGTGAGTTTGAGCAATCTACTCCAATTGATGAAAATTCTTTTGTGGATCTCACAAAAAGAGGTCCATCGAGGTCTCAAAGGTGGTCGATCTCATGGCCGATGAACCTTCGATAACGAGCCTGGATGTGGTGCCAAAGGGTGATGAGATGGAATAACATTGTCAACTCCTACTCCTAATGTGGTATTTTTGAAGAAAATGTTGATGGCATGTTCATGTATATAAAAAGTCCTAGAAGTGCCCGAAATATATAATGGCAACATTGCTTTGAGCTCTTGTGCACAGGTGATTCTTCTCTTTCTCCCATGCATGAAATGTAACAAATGTATGACGACCATTGTTGGACCAAACCAGCGAAGAGTACTATGAAGTTCCCAGGCATTTTGAGGAAGAGCTATTATGGATGGGTTTTTGAATGTACCAATAATCTATGTGGGAGCTTCAGAATCAATGGCCAAGAAAACAAGATGTCATGGTGTGGTGAGTGTTTATATATATTTAATTTAGTACTCACACAATATGATGTAACTAACTAATATCTTGAATTGTAGGTAAATTATCAGAGAAAGTATCCCGTGGAGATTTCAAACCCATGGTATTGGATCATTTTTCTTGTTTTTACTACAAGAGCGTGCCTATTTTGCATTGCAAAGTGTGGGGGTCTCTGTATACTACTACATGCCTGATCTTGCTCATTCAACGAGGCTGATGAATACACCAAGGTGTGCATCAAACATGTAGTCTAGAAAGGTGCATTGATAGGACAGGAGCTAGGTGAAGGAGGCAGTCTCTGAGTCATCGTCCTCTAGACACAGCAAGATTCCATGACAATTGTGAAGCACCTTGTCATGGATATAGTGGTGAACCACAAAGTGTAATTGATAAAATTAGATTGGCCCAGTGGAGCTTGGGAGTCTTTTATCAGAGAAATACAACCTCTAATTTAGCACACAGGTCCAAGGTTCTATAATGTATATATTTCGATCAAAATTCAATTGAAAAGATTTTTATTTATTAATTCTATATTTCATGTGTACTACTTAGGTCCAAGAGAATGGTTGACTTCGAAGCATGTTGAACGCTCTAGTGGAGTAGAGTCCAACATAACTAGAGTTGAAGAAACAATGTGCATATGAATTCTTTCACAAGAGTAGATTCCCTGGACAAGGGACAAAGGACCACGAGCGTTGCTCTACGTCTTCAAGATGTCTACTACACTGGACCATCTTCAAATGTTGACCTAGTGAGTCGGATGCATCGCTCTAGGAATGGAGATCTAAGACACGCCTAGGTTTGCTTCGACCATGTGCGTAGGATTGCCGGGTGGACTACAATGGCAACACATGTTTACCACCCCAGGTATACTTCCCGATTGTACTTATACAAAGTCCATGCCTATTAAGACTTTACATGTACTTATGTAAAGAAGATCATGCTCTAGTGTACAGGAGCTTATAACAATTGCCACTTGCAAAATGGAGGAGGAAGATAGTAGATGCTTAACGAGGTAGTGGAGCAAAAGGGGCTACCAAAACTTGACTTTTTCGACTTTATGGGAGAACAAGGCTGGGACAAATTGGAGGGTTGTGAAGATTATTTACAATGGCAAGTCAAAAAAAATGGAGGGTAGAGAAAGATCATGCTTGTTCCATTGGGAAGAAAGTCTCCACATACACACAAAGCAGTACGTGGTGAAGAATCACCAGGATGAGCATCAGCTTTTGTGTAGGCAATGGAGATGTGCTAAAAGTGAGAAGGATGCCTTAGCCAAATACAGATATAGGGTAATGGCAAAGTGGAAGATAGAAATATTCTTGCTGCTGAGCTGGTGAAATGTCTGATACCCTCATTGGAGAAAACAACTTGTTGGGGTGAGACAATCGTTTACTGGTTGGTGGTAGTTATATTTATATTTGATTTCCTTCTTCATTAAAGGGTTGTGGATGAATCTATGTCAGAGTACATTCTGCGGACAAAATTGGCACATAATCCAAGCATGCAAGTTGGCTTAGTCCCTCAAGAAGCTCTTCCTCACTCCTTCTTTGTCTCTCAACCCTAACCCTAAACCCTGACCCTCGTTCTCTCTCCCTCTCATCAATCCAACATGTCTACCTCCAGCAACACTGTGTGACAAACATTAAGGAAGAGAGAGAGAGAGAGAGAGAGAGAGAGAGAGAGAGAGAGAGAGAGAGAGAGAGAGAGAGAGAGAGAGAGAGAGAGAGAGAGACTAAGCATAAGGAAGAGGGAGAGAGCGAAAGAGGGGGAGATAAGAAACCCAGGGAGAGTGGGGATAGTTACAAGAAAGTAGAAGAGAGATTGGCAAGATTGATCCTTTTTCCCTCTCCCTCTCCCTCTCCCTCTCCCTCCCTCCCTCTCTCTCCCCCCTCCCTCTCTCTCTCTCTCTCTCTCTCTCTCTCTCTCTCTCTCTCTATATATATATATATATATATATATATATATATATATATATATATAGAGAGAGAGAGAGAGAGAGAGGGAGAGGGAGGGAGGGAGAGGGAGAGACAAAGGTGGAGATAGAATAAGGGTGCGTGTTAAAGGACAAAGAGAAATAGAGAGAGGCAGAGAGAGAGAGATTGTGTGTAGAGGGAGAGGGAGAGAGAGTGTAGAGAGAGAGTGAGAGAGGGAGAAAGAGAGAGAGAGAGGGAGGGCATGGAGAGAGAGAGAGAGAGAGAGAGAGAGAGAGAGAGAGAGAGAGAGAGAGAGAGAGGGCTAGACAGGGAGAGAGAGCATACAATGGCAATGAGAGGGAGAGGGAGAGGGACAGACAGAGGTGGAGAGATCATGAGGGCACGTGTTGAAGGAGGAAGAAAAAGAGAGAGATAGAGTGTGTAGAGGAAGAACGAGAGAGAAATAGAGAGAGGCAGAGAGAGAGATTGTGTGTAGAGGGAGAGGGAGAGAGAGAGTGTGTAGAGAGAGAGTGAGAGAGGGGGAAAGAGAGAGAGGGAGGGAGGGCATGGAAAGAGGGAGAGGGAGAGGGAGAGGGACAAACAGAGGTGGAGAGATCATGAGGGCACGTGTTGAAGGAGGAAGAAAAAGAGAGAGATAGAGATAGAGTGTGTAGAGGAAGAACGAGAGAGAGGGAGCGAGAGAGGGAGAGGGAGACTTATACATAAGCTTAGCATCATGTATAAAGCCATATGCACAAGGCTTATGTATAAAGCTTATGCATATGGCTAATGCATAAGCCGAGTGCATAAGCTTTATGCATGAGGTTTTTTGCATAAACATGCAACATGAGGCTTGTGTATAAGCTCCATACATGAGATTTATGCATGAGGCATATGCATAGATTTATGCAAGCTAGGAATGCATAACCTTATGCATAGCCTCATGCAAGCTATGAATGCTATGCATAAGCCTTGGAAATATATCAACATACTCACTAAACCTCAAGAAATATATCAGCATACTCACCTAACCATTTGGAATCCTTGGCATCTAACGCTTCACCTGCAGGATTTAGCAAGTCCCTTTATGCCTCTACAAATTGTAGGATAGGAGCTCCAGCTATTTGCACCTTGCTCCCATGAAGATCCATGGATGAAATAGTAGTCCCTTTGCGAGCGGCAATGGTGGATATTAACTTGATTTTGAGTAAGCTAATCCATCCTAAGAATTTTGTCATATATGCCTAAGGGTAAAATTTTTGAAATTACATTCGGTGAAGTTTCCATGGAAGGAGAAATGAATCATGTCTATCTCATGGAACGTGAAAAGACTCTTCCCACTAGCCAATTTCACTTGCATTGGTTTACCATGCTTTTGGTTGATTACTAACTTATGCTAAAATCCATATGAAATGAATGAATGAATGATTCCTGAATTAACTAAAAGCTTAAAATTTTGGTCTTGATAATTGGCTAGGTGGTAAATTACCAAAAATTGATGATTCTAACCTTGATGCTCACCAATAACAAGATGAACCCTAGCTCTTCCTGCTTCCTCTTGGTCAACAACTAAAACGGAATTAGATGCAACTAATTGGGTCATAATTTACCTCCTTTGGTTTCTTGAGTTCTGAGGTGTGGATCCTTGATTGCTTAGCACTAACACTGTAGGCCTTTGATAGCGGATCCTAGGGTAGTTAGAGTTGGAAAAGTAACAACGACAAGAGCGTTCGACCAATCACTTATCATGTTACCCAATTGTTAGCATATGAAGCATTTATGCCCTATCTTGAGTTCAAACTGCAATTCTAAGAATATGAAAAATTGGGGTAACAACCTTGCCCTTTGGTTCCTCTGGCCTCAGAGCCTTGACTCCTGTGTCCTGTCCTTGACTTGTCTTTGGTTTAGTTAACGCAAAATTATTTGAGCTTCTCTTTGGGGGAGAGGGCAGTAAAGATTTGTGTTTGGTTGTTTCCCTTGGGAAGGCTTAAGCGAAATCCTCAGCCAATTTTATTGCTTCTGTTATAGATGAGGGTTTTCTATGTTCTTCACCAATCTTTCCAAGAGAGAATCCAATCTTCGAATGAATCGATGAAGAAGTGTTTCATCGTCCATTGTGGGAGTACAAACTTGCATAAGATTGATGGTGCTCTTCGATAAACTTTCGTGCCTAAGACAATTCAATAAATTTCCATGCCTGAGATAAGTCATCTTTTCCTTGTGGAATCCTAGGGCACAAAATCTCTACAAAAGGGAAAAATCTCATTTGATTTTGACTTTCAATACACATACAAACTGTAAAAGCATAACGGAGAGCTGGGTATAGCCTTTTCCTTGTGTAATCTTGGGGGACAAAATCTCTACAAAAGAGTAAAAGCTCATTTCATTTTGATTTTCAGTATGCATACAAATTGTGAAAGCATAGCGGAGAGCTGGGTACAACCTTTTCGACCCCTTGGTTGGGGGAGTTGCTCTCAATCTTATGGAGACATTCTTTGTTTGGCAAAGTGTTAGGTCTCCTTAAACTTGTAGGCAGGTGTCCAAAAAAAGGCACCAAACTTGACCGCGCCATAGAGAACTAGATGTCTTCAAGAGTGACCAACTCCATCTCCTCTGGTGTATGGTTGCACCTATCCTATAATATGCATGCCCTTCTTGCACCACACCATTCGTTTTGTTCGATGGGGGGGGAACATAAAGCACCTTGCCTAGTACACTAGCAAGAGCAGACTTGGCTCAAATGAGGGGAACTATGGCATAACATGGACCATCCCACCACAGTAAATGGAGGTACTTCCATACAACAAGTTGCGTTGTGCGGCAAAGGAGACCAATACTTTAGTGAAAATTCTAGAGGAGCACCCTGCCTTGAAAGGTGGAGGAGAACCACCTCTTGAATCCTATTGGGACTCTTTCTCTCTCTTATAGTAATCTCTGATACATCTGCTTTGTTTCATATGGACAAGAAACTACTTCTTTTCTAAATTTTAGGTTTAGGGTTTCAAAAGACATGGAGATGTCTTGAGACCTCTTCTGAATATTAGGGCTAGGGATTCAAAAATATATTGAGCTTATGGTTATGGCATGCCTACCTTGGTGTCTCCCATAACACTACCATCAAAACCATTAATGCACATTTACAAGCTATAGAGTGCCTCTTTTAGGAAGGCCAAAGTGTGGGACTAGCTAGCTCTACAAGTAGATCGATTGGTTTCTCATATGATGATGGCTATGAAATACATCCAATATGCAAAAACATATTTTCAACTACTAGAAGAAAGAATAGAAACCAATTGAAGCAAACTTTTGTAGACTATGTATTATGGTCAAAAAATGACCTTCAAATAAAGAGTTCGACCTATGAAACTATACATGGAGATGGTTTTAAGCAACATTCTTTTCCTCAATCCTATCAAATTGAGGAGCCCTTGGGCATACATGAGAATCCATCTATGAATGGAAATATAAATAATGGAAAATATCCATCCAATTTATATTATAACAAGTTATAAATCAATTGTGGGCTTTCAAGATTTTTCTAAATTTAAATAATTTGATTATAACAAGTTATAAATCAATTGTGGGCTTTCAAGATTCTTCTAAATCTAAATAGTTTTCATATAAAAATAGCCCTTTCATAAAGTGTATAACAATATCCACACATTGTCTTGGGGCAATTACCTTGTTCTAGCTTTGTTGGAATTATTTGAGTCTCAGTGGTGTAAGGTTGTTTAGGTCACACCCTCTTAGGTGTGAACACCCCTTATTAAGGGTTAGGTCAGAAGATAAGGCCTTAGTGCCTATAAATACATTGTACATTGTGTGAGTATTATCATTCATAATACAATCATGGTGCTCATGCGCAATCTCTCTCTCTCTCTCTCTCTCTCTCTCTCTCTCTCTCTAGCCATGGTCACCATCACCATGGCTTAAGCTTCCATCTGCATCTCCACTCTCACCTCTTGATCGTGGCACCATGCTTTCCAACATGGTATCAGAGCCACCACCTCCACCATGATACTTCCTTCCCGTAATGCTCCCCGCCTGGCTAGCCTACTCATCATGTCCACCATGCTTAAGTATATCTAATCATTATCATCATCATCATGCTTGCCGATGATTTACATATGCGTTATAATCTACACATCACCATATGCTTTCATATGTCGTGTTTTTTTGTTTTCATATGTTTTTTATTTAAAATTATCATCGCCACCTCCAATTGGTCACCATAAGATGAATCCATAGCCCTATGTTTTTAGCCCTCATGAGGAAGAGAAGACAGCCCAGTTGAGCCATTGTTATGGGCAAGCTCACAATGTCACCCCAACGACGTTTGCAACAATGAAACAAGTGATCAACTCAACCACCACCCACCATTGGTGTTGCACGTTGTTGAAGGCAAGTGATCTTGAGGCAACCACATGGAACAAAGTGCTCTACAAATAGCAAGAACACCTGGAGCATTAACGCAAGCATTTGAAGCATCTTGAGAGAGATCAGATCACCACTTCATCAAAATAGTAAACTTCATCATTAGAAATACATGACTATTTGGTAAGAGATTTCATGGATCCAAATCTTTTACAGTGTTCTGATTCCTTCATGGAGGAGGCACCATCTTTACAATAAGGTGCCTCCTCCATGAATATGTGTTTTCCATCAGCTACTTCATCAATGAGATATGCTTCATTGTTGACAATTACTTCTTCATCATCTACGTCTAGAACCATGCTTGGACCCCAAGTCTCTTTGTCTTAGAAACGACGCTTCATTGACAATTGCTTCTTCATCATCTACCTCGAGAACCATGCTTGGACCCCAAGTCTCTTTGTCTTGGAAACGATGCTGCAAAAGGTTCTTCACTGGCATCAAGGGGCCTCAACTTCTAAAGTTCCTTTTTATGTATGAGTCAAGGGTTCTCTACCCAGTACTAAATCAAATTTTTTATATTTCTTCATGCTATCTAGCACTTTATCAAAAGCAAAATTACCAGTGCTAATATAAAGCTTGTAAACTATATATACTTGCAAGGTTAATATTTGTACGTAGAAACCATTCGTAACTTAATTTAAAAGGGTACACAACATTGTTCACATAAATCTCACAAACTATATACAATGACCTACAAACCAAAACTAAATCCATTTAATCTATAACGAAGAGATAAACTAATTGAAATATGTTTTTGGGTGAAAATCCATACTTGAATTGAAGGCAAATAAAATGAGGGAGAGAGAGGGTTCATGTCAATCTACCAAAATGAAATATAGACATTTTGGTGTCTTGTAGACCACACCTTGCTAAGCAAGTTTTCCATGTAGTGCTTAATTCAATATAGACATTTTGGTGTCTTAGAGACCACACCCTTCACCAAGCAAGTAGTCCATGTAGTGCTTTGGCACCAGTTAAGCACGATACTTTTTTTTTCAATAATTCAAATTTAGAACATATGTTGTGCACTTTCAATGTGACAATTGCGCCAAAATACGGTTCCCATCATTAATGCACTTTTTAGTTGTATACTCTTATGTAAAAAGAATAAAAGTATGTCAACCTAGGAATGGGCACACGAGCAGGTTTCTCTAAGAAGGTTTTGGAGCAAGTTTCTCTGACAACCACTCTCTCTCTATATCCATGTCTTCCCTTTTTCTCCCCTCCTCCCTACTCCTAGCAGCGCGGCCCAGCCCCTCCCCCCCCTCATGGCTCCCTCTCCCCCTCCAACCCACTATAACCAACACACACTCTATCTCTCTCCCCTCTCTTTATCTTCCTCCTTCAACATGCACCTTGATGCTCTCTCCACCTCTGTCTCTTCATCTCCATCCCTCTCTCATTGCCACCATATGCTCTCTCCCCCTATCTAGCCCTCTCCCTCTCTCTCTGCATGCCCTTCCTCTCTCTCTCTCTCTCTCTCTCTCTCTCTCTCTCTCTCTCTCTCTCTCTCTCTCTCTCTCTCTCTCTCTCTCTCTCTCTCTCTCTCCCCCCCTCTACACACTCTATCTATGTCCCTCTCTTTCTAACACTACAACAGAATGAGGGTATAGCAGTGAAAATAGTGCTCAACGCTTTTATAACTAGAAGGGTACGAAGATGTCGAGCCTATTTTTGCTACAATGGGATTGTTGCTCCAGCAACAGCAAAAATAGCAGTGAAAAAACGTTGCTGAGCAGCAAAAATAGACTTGCAAAAAAAAAAGTTGGGGCAGACTGGGGAGTTCTCACAAAACTCGTGAAATAACGCTATTGTGAGTAGCGAAAATAGACTTGCAAAAAAAAAAGCTGGGGCAGACTGAGGAGTTCTCACTGAACTCCCCAGTCTGTCCCAGCTCTTAAAAAAAGATGTCTATCCAGCCTTCATGAGCTTCATGAAGCTATCGGCATGCCTAGATATAGCACTCGGCATGCATTGGTTGGGTGGGTGCTCCCGGTGTATGCCAATAGTTATCGGCATGCATTAGAAGCTACCATCATGCCTAGGTAGTACCTGACATGCATTGGCTGCACCAACAATGTGCATTGGGTGCTCTCGGTGATGCCTGTAGCTACTGAAAAACTTAGGTAGCACCCGACATACATTGGGAGCTCGCTCCTAGTGTGTGTCGGTAGTTATAGGCATGCCTTTGTAACACCCAACATACATTGGTGCTCCTGGTGCATGTCGGGGTAGTTATGGCATGCATTAGAAGCACTCGGCATGCCTAGGTAGCACCCGACATGCATTGGGTGCTCTTGATGCATGTCGATATCTTTTGGTGCATGCCGGTAGCTTTCAGTGCATGTTGGTAGTTACCGGCATGCATTGGAAGCACCCGGCATGCATTGCATGCTTCGGTGCATGTTGGTAGTTATACCAGCATGCATTAGAAGCACCCGGCATGCATTGGGTGCTCTTGATGCATGCCAGTAGCTTTCGGTGCATGCCGGTACTTATTAGAATGCATTGGAAGCTATTGGCATGCCTAGGTAGCACCCGACATACATTGGGAGCTCCTGGTGCATGCCGGTAGCTACCAACATACTTAGGTAGCACCTAGCGTGCATTGGGAGCTCCCGGTGCATGCATGTAGCTAGCAGCATACTTAGGTAGCACCTAGCGTGCATCGAGAGCTCCCGGTGCATGATGCCGATAGCTAGCACCAAGCATGCATTGGGAGCTCCGGGTGCATGTTGGGAATTACTTAGGTAGCACTCTCGGTATGCATTGGGAGCTTTTGGTGTATGTCGGTAGTAGTTATTGGCATACTTAGGTAGCACTCGGTATGCATTGGGAGCTCTCCATGTATGCCGGTAGTTGCCGGCATGCATTAGAAGCACCCGACATGCATGGATGCTCTCGGTGTATGTCGATAATTATCGGCATGCTACCAGCATGCCTAGGTGTGGCACCCGGCATGCTTTGGGTGCTCCCGATGCATGTCGGTAGTTACGGGCATGCATTGGAAGCTACGGACATACCTATGTAGCACCCGGCATGCATTGCATGCTTCAGTGCATGTCAGTAGTTATCGGCATGGTGCATGTTGGTAGTTACTAGCATGCATTGGAAGCTACCAACATACCTATGTAGCACTCGGCATGCATTGGGTGCTCTTGATGCATGCCGGTAGCTTTGGGTGCATGCTGGTACTTATCAGAGTGTATTGGAAGCTACCGGCATACCTACGTAGCACCCAACATACATTGGGAGCTCTCAGTGCATGCCGGTCGCTATAGCGGCATACTTAAGTGTAGCACCTAGCATGCATTGGGAGCTCTTGGTGCATGCCGGTAGCTAGCAGCATACTTAGGTAGCACCGAGCATGCATTGGGTAGCTACCTATGCATGTCGATAGCTATCGGCATGCCTAGGTAGCACCCACCATGTAATGGGAGCTTCCAGTGCATTCCAGTAGCTATGCCTAGGTAGCACTCGACTAATGCATAAAGCTCATGCATAGGTCTTATGCAAGTTGCATGGTGACAAATCTCGTTTTGAAGCTATCAAAATTTGGAAAGCATTTCGAAGTCATCACTGGCAGTGGATTCAATGTTGGTTGAATACTAATGCAAGAAGGACACCCAATAGCATATGTATCTCAAAACTTAAGGTCACACGAGAGGAATTATAATATTAATGATTTAGAGTTGCACAATACTACATGTCTTAAAGCTTCAGCGACACTATTTTCTTGGGTTTTTTAAGAAACATGGGCATCATGAGTGTGTGTGTGGCTGAAGGTGGATCAAAAGAAAGAGTGAGCTCATGATTAGTAAGAGTGATTAAGACTAATGAAAGGTGATTAAGAAGATGATAACAAGAGAGTACTAGGCGAGGGTATTCATCAACAAAACAAGCACATTCTTCATTATCATCATGCTCATAAGATCGACCTTGGGTTATATTGTGAGTGGCTCATCCATATGCCACATCATCATCCTCATCTTCCACATAACCGTTATCCTTATCTCCTCCATCATAGCACACATTCACATGGTGCTTATACATTGGCACATGGGGTAAGTTGGCCATTCATACCAAGGGATAAGTGTAGAAGCACACACATGGATAAATCAATCCTCCGAGCACTCATCAAAAACATACGAGCATGTCACTACATTCCTTTCTCTTGTGATCTCATAGCATCAAACCTTTAAGGAGAAATCAATCCTCTAAGCACTCATCATCCACATACAAGCATGTTAGTACATTCCTTTCTCTTGTCACAACATCAAACTTTTTGCTCCTTGCCATGTCCTCGGCATAGCATGGCAAAAAACTACAGAAACAAGGCATGACGGAAAAAATACTAAATAAGTCATATAATGGACTTCCTGAATGCATACTATAAATCATGGACCTTTTACCTCTCTAGACATAATTATAAACAATGTAATTTGAGAGGATTCAACAAAATCAGGTAAACCTAGCTAAGAATATGTGAAATTTTACATGGTTTCAAAGAATAGTAAAAAAACAAGGACATAAGAAGTAAATGTAACATGGTATGAGTGTGGAGGCTCACTAATCATCATATGGATTATCAACACTAACACTCTATATGCCTCCAATCAGTCATCTTCCTGAAACTAGCTCCACACGTGCCTTCTTGGCTGAAGCCAAATGCCCAAGAGGCTAAACAATGGCACTCACTACACTGTCATCATCATTAAATGAAAAGCAAGGATGACCGGATGCCTGACAAACACACATCATCGATGCCGTAGGACAAGCCCATCTCTAGGACAAGCCCATCTCTAGGACAAGCCCATCTGGAGGACAAAGAAGGTGAATAACACATGAAACAAAGTTTGCATATTGCTTGAATGCACCATGCCAAGAAGCGGGGGAAGATGGCATGACCGTCTTTGATGCCTCTGGAAGATAATGAGTCCAAGAGTCACCCCTTAGCTGAATTTGTAACCTCTATAAGTAAGAGCTGCTCTCCAATGGGAGCATCTATGGCTTACACCCACCATGCCATGCAAACACTAGCAATGATTATCTCATATGCAAAAAGAGACATGAAAGAGTACAACATTTGAATATAAATTAAGAAAAATCCACATCCAAGAATCATATCTAAGAAACTCACGGTAATATCCATGCCATATTGAGAGGCATGTCCGTACGGTAATGTCATGGACAAAGATGCGATGTCCTACCTCCAATCCCAAGATGTGCATGTGACGCTCCACCCAAGTCATGGCTTGTCCTAAGAAAAAAATTAAACAAACATCTAACTCCACTCTAACAAGCAAGCACACACACTATTTAGAGCATGAGAGATAGATTGTACCTACTAGAGGACACCATATGACCAACCATCTACCAATGAGGCCACTCCCATGGAGATGCCATGGTGCGGATGTTCTCCTCATTGGAGACATTCCACGTCAAAATCCCATATCCCTTTTCCATTGCAAGTCCAGTAGGCAAGTCAAGGAAGACTAGGTCTGTTGACCCTCTTCCCAAACCTAATATAAACCCAATCTTTCCTCACCAAATTTGAGAAAAAATTGTCATACACCTTGGTGTATGAATCACTCTTCTTACCTACCATGAAATACCATCCCATGGAAACATAGTGACCCACATCACACCCATAAGGTGGCTTGCCATCATATGCTTGAAGTGAACCAGTGGGAGAGGGCGGCAAACAAAAGCAACCATCTTCTTTGCCACAATCTTGTTATCTGTCCAACATAATGTACCACTCAATCAAATAAATAGCATGTTGAATTACGCATCAAGGAAAGAGTCAAGTCTCTTCTGCCTACACTCTCATCCTCAATACCTATCGCAAGACCTAGATTTGGGTCATTGTGTGGCAGGTCATCCACCACCTCTTGATTTATGACACAAGACGACTGCAAACACTAGTTTATGCTCTCAAATGCACTAAACATGAAATCTTAGTATATGAATCAAGTAGCATTAAACATTATAAAACAAAGCACTTCTGTGGGCTTTGGAGTCTTCATGGCAAGTCATCCACCACCTCTTGAACTATGACACAAGAAGACTGCAAACACTAGTTTATGCTCTCAAATGCATCATTAAATAAACATAAACATGAAATCTTAGTATAGGAATCAAGTAGCATTAAACATTAGAAAACAAAGCACTTCTATGGGCTTTTGGAGTCTTCATGGAATGTGAGGCCATAGCATTGTTCTTATCTAGGTGTTGAGCATTTTCCTCCTTTGAATGTATTTTGTACATCTCTTTCTCTCTTGTTGCCAAAACATGCCCTTGACCAGAATGAATCCACTGAGGGCAATGCAAGAGCTCCCATTGCAATAGTGCATGCATACTTTTGGGATACATGCATGTTTCCTCATTACCAAGTTCCAACCATCCATTGCAATGGTCAGGTAGCCTTACTAGAACTTCCCCCCCCACTAAATGGGAGAGATACCTAGCAAGCAAGTGGCATAATTTTAACACAATACAATAGACACCTATATTAAAGCCTGTCAAATATTGAGTTCAACACAAATGTATAACCCCTTCACCCTTTTTAGACCCCTTCACATTCAAGGCTTCTCTCGTGCCCATAGTGCAGTAAACATGTACTTTCTTCCCTCTTAGTAGTCTTGCAAAGTGTATTCCCCATTATGTAAATCTTTTTGAGATCCTCTAATATGTTGTTTGCTTCCACTTCCACCTTATCCAAGAAGCACTTTGTACCCAACCACCTACACCATTCAAGTCTCCAAAAACCCTAATAAGGGGAAACTCCTTAAACCAATTAATGTGCAAAGCATAATAGAGGACACACAGAACTCACAAACGGTAGTCATTGTTTCTTGTTGGCATAACATATCCTTCATCCTTTTGTTAGAATCAAGGAGAGATAGAAGCATGAGCCTCTTCTCCTCTCGCATCTCTGTATTAGCCAACATTTTTAGTTTTTACAAAGTAATCATAGAAAGAGTCTCCAATTTTGTATTTTAGGATGAGAACCCTAGATACCGAAACATTAGCCAACTTTGGCTGTAGAACATTCAACCTACAAAACAAACATTCCATCACAAGGACACCCAACCAAAACGTGTACATACAAATACAAATACAAAATGTGTATATACAAATACAAAATACAAATACAAAATATAACATAAGTATGTGCATCACTTTTACCATCCTATTTGAAAGCCTCTTATATGAATCTTGGTCCGCTCCTTGTGCATATCTTCCTCCTTCTCTTCTATATTTATACTAGAAGAGACCAATTCCTCAGCCTTGCTGAGCTTTGAGGTATACTCCACCTAGCAAAAAAAAGAAAATTTTAACATGCCAAACTACACATCATCCATAGGGACTATTGTTGTAATACAAACTTAGTTGGAAAACTAGCCATACACCAAGATGGTAAAGTGCTGAGAAAGATGTTGTGTTTGCAAATATTGTTGCAATTCCATAGTACACCCCCCTCAAACCAGGTTTCATTATAGCATATTCATTCATGCTATAGAAAACACATTTAAATGTTAAAAAAGCAGTGCACTAACACATACGGTATTGTGTACATTGATTCAAAGGAAAGGACTTACACATGAACTCTTTTGAGTCCATCAAATAAAGCTATCTTCGAGGTCTTTCTTGGATCTATGATGGAGAAAACGATGTGGATATGGTGTGCTCTAGTCTCATGATAACACTATGAGATCAACTGCATCCAAGCTTTTAGTTTGTGATTTCCCTCCCACATAGAACATCTTGCTAGATAGGAATTTGAAATCCCTCTTAGTGGCAATCTCCCTCTTAAACTCTCTATCCACCTCCCTCCACAAAGGTGACCAAGATGCTCTTAATACTGCTACTATAACCTGCACTTCCACCCCATCATACCTGCATAATGAAACAACAAATGACTAGAAGCACATGAGAATGAGCATTGGTTGCAAGCTATGCAAGCTGAAATTTCTTCTATCATGAAGAACAATACATGGGATCTTGTGGAATTGCCTAAAGGCAAGCATGTCATTGGAACAAAGTGGGTGTACAAAGTCAAAAGAAAGTCTGATGGTACTATTGACAGGTACAAAGCAAGACTTGTGGCTAAAGGCTACTCCTAGAAAAAGGGGATAGATTATGAAGAGACTTTTGCTCCTACTTCGAGAATGACCACAATAAGATCAGTGATTACATTGGCTGCACATAAAGGATGGATAGTGCATCAATTGGACAAACTACATTCTTAAATGGGGATTTACAGGAGGAAGTATATGTAAATCAGCCCATTGGTTTTGTAGTTCCTGGTGAGGAACATAAAGTATGCAGGTTACACAAAGCATTGTATGGGTTAAAGCAAGCTCCAAGAGCTTGGTATGATAAGATACATGCTCATCTAACCAGCCAAGGTTATGTGAATAGTCCAGCTGAAAGCACATGGTATGTGAAGAAAACCGATGCCGATATTCTCATAGTCATCTTGTATGTAGATGACATGCTCATTACAGGTACTAGCAAAGCACAAATTTCAAAGCTGTATTGAAAGATGAATTTGATATGTCAGATTTGGGGCCTTTACACTACTATCTCGGCATACAGTTTATGCATACAGATGATGGCATTGTTATGCAGCAGCAAACTAAGTACATAAAAAAGTTTGCTAAAAAGGTTTCACATGGATGAATGTAAGCCCATTTCTACTCCAGTAGAACCAGGTGTACGGCTTACTATATATGATATTGGAGAGCCTTTTGAGGAGGCCGGCATTTATAGCCAGGCAGTGGGATGTCTCATTTACTTGTGTAACACGAGGCCAGATATATCTTTTGAGGTGTCTTTGTTGAGAAAATTCATGCACAGCCTAGCACAAAGCATTGGCAAGCAGTCAAACGCATTTTTTGTTATCTTAACCCTGGATCTTGGTTTGTTCTATCCTAGGGGGGGCAACTTGCAGCTTTATGCATACAGTGATTCAAATTGGGCTGGTGATTATGATACCACAAAATCCACCAGCGGGAATTGTTTTTTTCTTGGCAGTTCATGCATATCTTGGTTGAGTAAAAAGCAACCCACTGTTGCCACATCTACTTGTGAGGCTGAGTACAGGGCAGTCTTCACAGCTACAGTAGATTGTGTATGGTTGAGGAGACTATTGGCTGATCTTCGTGAGTGTCAGCAGACACCCACCACCATTCTCACTGATAGCCAGAGTGCTATGGCCGTGGCATGAAATCCAGTATTTCATGCACGTACCAAGCACATTGAGATTCAGTATCACTATGTCAGAAAGAGGCTACATGCAGGGGAGATCAGTTTATCTTACTGCCCTACACAGGATAATGTTGCAAATCTATTCACAAAGGCTTTACCTCGAGAAAAGTTTGAAGCTTTCCGCAAAGCTTTGGGCTTACTCTCATACAGAGAGTGATCTGCTACCTTGTACAGGTTCACACTTCCACTACAGGGGGGATTTGTAGGCATATGCTCACTTATGGTAGTGCTATGTGTGAATGGGGCTTAACCAAGGGCACTTTTTCCCATGTGGTTTTTCCCCTTGGATATCAAGTGTGAAAGGACACTCTAACATATAATATTTTGTACTTCTATATTATATGGATGTGGCACACATGCAAGTGTTGACTTGTATTTTGTGGATACCACACTTTTGGCTCTCTCTCTCTCTCTCTCTCTCTCTCTCTCTCTCTCTCTCTCTCTCTCTCTCTCTCTCTCTCTCTCTCTCTCTCTCTCTCTCTCATTTCTGTGTGTGAGCTTCTCTATCCTGCACCTAACCCTAATGTGCAGGTTTGTCTGTGTGAGTGTGTGAGTCCAACACCAACAGATGCAATACGTTCACTGAAAAGGAAATGCATGTATCCATTCTTTCATAGTGTTTTGTTTCTAGGACAATTGGGAGATAATAGTTTGTCGCACATTTTCAAGATGTCAACTCGACTTGGTTCCGATGCTAATCTTGTTAATAGGATGAGAGTGGGTGGAAGTTTGGGTGAACATGGATCCATTTTGATCATGTGCATAGAGTAAAGGGTTGGAATACTATAGGAGCACATGTCTACGATCCCTATATTACAGAAATACTGATCGTTGTAACATGTGAAGTTAAAGTGGAAGATCAACATCCACAAATTTATTTTTGGAGATTGTTGAATGATGTTATGTTGAAACATGGCTATCCTTGACCTAAGTTGCATTATACGTTAAACGAGATTCGTTTTATACGTGAATAATGTCTGTTTGATACGTTTTTCTTCTTTGGCTTATTATAAGGGCGTATTATATGGTGACACATCACATATTTTGGCTTATACCTTTAGGCCCTTACATTTTGATCAATAATATATCAATCAATAAAGTTATCAATCGATATATTATCGATCAAAACAAGTCACTATAAAAATAGGACATCATTCCTAATGTACTATGTGCATGACTTGCGATATCTGAAGGTTGTAAGCTAAAAAAAAGAAGCACTTCCTTCCAAGGTAGTGCTTCTAAAATTAAAAATTAAAAAATATTTCTAATATAATAAGTAAAAGAAGCTTAAATATAGGTTAGATATATGTGTACCTATGTTCGAAGTTTACTTCACACTTGTACATATATTTTAAAAAATAAAAATTAGTTTCATCTTTCATTGTGTTCGAAGCTTGCTTCACACTTGAAAGATAAAGTCTTAGGAATAGGATTTATCTTTTACTATGTTCAAAGCTTGCTTCACACTTAGAAGATAAAAGTTTAGGTTTAGGCTTTATCTTTATTGTGTTCGAAGCTTGCTTCACACTTAAAAGATAATGCAAAATATAGGTAGCATGTTTTATCCTTTACTGTGTTCGAAGCTTTCTTCACACTTTAAAGATATTTTTAGAGTTTACAATTTATCTTTTTTTTGTTCGAATCTTATATCACACTCTAAAGATAAATATTGATGAGTACATTTTATTCTATTCTTTGCATTAAGTGGGATGCTTCAATATTTCATGTACATGAATGTAAGAGTTATTAATTAGGAGCATGGGAGTTATTATCACAAGGGGCCCATGGTAACCTAGGGTAGCCCATGTCTTATCATCACCCTCTTCGAAGATACCTTTGGTTTTAGTGATGGAATGTGGGAGACTTTGGGCCCATGAGTAGACTAACAAGTCGTCTCAAGTGCACTGTTTTATCATTAACTTTTTCTTGATGTCATATACTTTCTTTTAATTTGTTCAATTAGGATATTACTCATATCTAGATAAAGCAGCAAAAATGGTGCGTGGTCCAAAATGGGATTATGTTGATGAGATAAGACAAGAAAAAACATCATCTCATGTGCAGTGTAAAAGTTGTGGTCATACATTTCATGGTAGCGCTATTAGAATCAAAGAACATTTGTTTGGAATTGGTAATAATGTTGAACATTGCACAGTACCCCCTGTTGACTTACATACTAAACTACATAAGTATGTATTAAAGCAAGGAGATGTAAATATAAAAAGGAAATTGGGCTTTACAGTACGACCAATGGAAACGGTCGAAGAAGATAATACACATGTGTCTACAAGTGAATGTATGTCAACTTGTGGTCTGACACATGAATCAATAGCACATGCTAGTCAATTTAATACTAGTCCATCCATAAATGCTCCATCTACATCATGTCCATCTGCCAATACTCCATCTACATACATGACACAGGGTTCTAGCAAGAAGAGTCGTAAAGAGAAGACACCTTTGCAAGTAGCATTTGATAAGCAAGGGATGCTTGAATTACATTTGAAATGGACACAAGCATTTGTCACATGTGGGATTCCATTAAATGTAATCCAAAATCCTATTTTTCAAGATGCATTGATGATTGCATCAAAGTATGGGTTTCAATTACCTGATTACAATAAAATGCGGACAAAGTATCTTGGCAAGATGAAACATACAACTAAACTTACATTGAAACGTACAGTGTTTGATTTTGTGTCTACATTTGGTTGTACAATTGTAATTGATGGGTGGACTAGCTGTTAAAAGAAGCCCTTGATTAATATTGTATGCATATGTCCTAGAGGTTCTGTGTTTCTAGAGGCTATAAACACCTCATTAAAGGAGAAGACCTCTTCGTACATTCAAAAAATGCATGACCACGAAATTGCAAGAGTGGGTGGCCAAAAAATGTGATAGCAATAGTCACAGACAATGCATCAACTTATAGGAGTGCATGTGCTTCTCATACTATAAACTTGTTGTTAAAGGATATTGGAAAAATGCCATTCATTCAACCCACTTTATCAGAGAGCACCAATTTTCACATGCTTTGTTTCCATTCAAAGTTACTTAATAAGGGGCTGCAAAGCTTTTGTGCCACTAGATTTGCTATAGCATATTATGTATTGCAAAGGTTGTTAGTAGTTCACCTAGCATTGAATGAGATAGTGGAAAATAGGAGGTGGGATCTTTGGATAGCCAAGAACTCAAAACATGCTGCTACTGCAAATAGGTGCCAAAATTTAATGCACTCTCTCTCTACTAACGTTTTGGTGAAATTCGCTAATAGAAACCTTCCACCAAAGTGTGAAGTTCGCTAATAGAATGGTACTTTGGGGATACATGGCACTTGGATGCAATAAAGAAATTGAGTGCCCCAATGTGGTGGGAAGAGTACGGCAGTGAAACATTCGAGCTGCAACATGTAGCCACACGTGTACTTTCAGCGCAGCCTCGTCAGGAAGTTATCAAAGAAACTTGTCAGCATTCAATTTCGTTCACACCAAATGACAAAATCAATTGAAGGCATACGTATTTTGCTGCAATATAAGAATGTTACATATGCCTCAGAATATAGCTACTCGTGCTGCACAATCTTGTATTATGCAGTTGCCATTGACTACTGATGTAGTTGCTGAAGAGAGATGTAGTGAAGACGAGGATGAATGGGAAGTATGATCATATGCCTTAGATATGGATGAAATTGATGATATAGTACCGGTGCTAGTAGAAGAATAATGTACTTGTACTCATCAACATGTGTTTTCACTCACTCACTAACAATCATATGCAACTTGAAATAATCACTCACTAACATGTAATGCAACTTAAAATACTTACTGAATAACATGTAATCTAACATCAAATTTTTGCAAGTATATATTTTCAAAAACAGAGGTTGCCATTATAGCTTTAAATCTTCTTTTACAACTAAATATTTTTGAGTCTACAAAAAATATCCAAAAAAGAGTTTGTGTCACTAATATAAGTCTTTCGCTTCCTCCTAGTAGGTGATTCCTCCATCTAAATCACCACCACGAGAACCTTGTAAGTAGCTACCATTAGCACCAACACCAACACTTGCTCAGCTTCCCAAGTAGATCATCAATGTTGTGAACAGCTTAGTTGACACATTGCTTCGACTTTAATAACGTGCAATCATGGCATGGAGCTTTTGGTTCTCTACATGCAGTGATGCAACCTTTGCTTCAAGTCGACCATTCCTCTCAATCACACTCTCTCTTGTTTGTCCTTGGCTTTCAAGGGCAATTCCTTGGTTGGCCATCTTGATGGTCTTCTCATGCTCGTGATGTTGTGTAACAAGATGATGGCAAGGCAATATTTTCTCTTCTTGCAGCTGCTCATTCCTTAGGTCTACCTAGACCAATTCCTCCATTCTTTGGATGAGAGGTCCAATCTACTCGTCTCTTTAGGATATCTTGGATGTACACCTATTGAATAAAATATAATGCCATTTGATTATTTTTTGGAATTTTACTCTCTTTTTGTATAAACCTTAGAATTAAGTCCTTGGCCAATCCCACATGTTGAAGATCAGAGAGTTTTAGCGGGGACCCCTCCTTTGCTTTACCACTTATCCAGAACAAAGTGTCACGTACAAAGTGGGAAGGGCATAGCTTCTTCACGTCCTTAAGTGCTAGGGGATCTCCCTCTAAACATTCTTCATTTGGGATGTCCTCAAAGAATTGTGACAGAGCTTTCTCGCCAAATCAACGAGTCTCCTCTTGTAGTATGTGTTGGGACTCTACATGATCTATTCCCTCAACCTGCGGAGGTCTATATCCTTTGCCAACTGCTTCACTCTGCCATTTGGTTAATCTGTATTCACAAAGAAATATAATTGATTTTATTATATTTAATAAAAAAATCATTTACAAATAAGCAATTAATATGCAAACAATTTAGAGACAATCATATGTAGATAAACAATTGAATATTCGAGACAATTGAATATTCGAGACAATTTAAAGACGCATAGTCATAGGAGACACATTTGAATTTTTCAGACAATTTACACTAGCATTGCCATTGATATTCGAGACAATTCAGATAGACTCTTTGAGATACAAGTCTGAGATGTACAATATATCCATGTTACTTTGTAAATACAAGGCAACTACTCATCATATAGATGTAAGCCTGAGAATCTATGAATGTCTAGCCTAGTTTTTTGGGCTCCATGAATACACAAAGTTAAATTTGTTGTTGATGGCCTTGATAGGGATATTGACATCCCTAATCGCATAGTTTTGCTTATCCGAGCGATAAATGCAGCAACTTCATCATTTGGAAATGGCTTTAGAATACAATCAAGTAAGCGCTTGATTTGAAAACTCATAGAATATACATCTTGGGCCTTACTGTAAGGGGGAGGACTTGTAGAAAAGCATTCATGCACAACATGTTTGTATTTTTGTTGCCACTCTGTCTTTGTCTCTGGTCTTTCGTCTAGAAGCTTCAAAAATTGTGATGTGCTTCGTGTGCATGTTGCCCACCAACCCCAATCTACCAGCACCACATAAACATTACCTGTGCTCTCACCAAAATGAAAAAGAACATTCCTGCCATGTAGATCATTGTGCAAGAGATCCTTATCATGCATGTACTCAAGGGTTTCCAAAAGGCCATTAATGATTTGTAGGATGTGACCTCTAAATGCCCCTGTCGTGCTTACATTCTCTGGCATGTCCTGGAAATCCCTTGGCATAGGTCTTGATCCATCAGCTCGAAGTTGGCTCATCCATGTTTCTAGATGTCCACCATTCCAAAACTAATAGATGATTGCTAGTATGTCCTCTAAATGCACTAATCCCTTTGCAAAAATGATACCACAATGAGTGATATGCACTCAAGTGGCCTCATGCATTGCCATCATCTCTGGTGACATGAATGATTCCCCTCACCAGTGATGCACTTCACAGAAAAGAAATTATCTCGAAAGGCCAGGTTATGCACTTTGACCTTACACACAAAGCCAAATGCACCTTCATCCAATCTGGCAGTTGGCAAGAACTCTAGGTGTGAACTGTCCAGTAACCGTAGAGCTGGTGCATTGGCTATGGCAATGACCTTTTTTTGGCAATTTTGTAGGATGACTAAACTCTTCCTCTTCTTCAACTATGGCTTTAGCTTTGCCTTTGCCTTTGTAGCTAATGCTAAATCGGGTAGCAAAAACCCTTAGCACTTGTCTTCTCCGCAGGCATATTCTTCGCAACCACCTGAAGTTGGCCCTGGCCCAAAGCACGGATACACTCTATGCAGATCTTGCCTGCTGATGTTAGCAAGTCAACTTGGCTGCCAAAAATTACCAAGGTCTCACGAAGAGCTTTGAACGCCCTCCCGCTAACTTCACTTACCATGCTCTCAAAAAGCTCCTTCCTCTTTGGATCAAAACATGATCTAAGCTCATCTTTAGGCATGTTTATTAAATACATGCAAACAGTCTCTGAAAGGAGTTTTTGTTGAGACCTATTAATTGACTCGGCCATAATGTACAAAATGTAAAAGATTTAAATTAATCACACAATAAATTTCAAACATTAATTTCATCACACGATTTTTTTCCAAGCAATGTTGTATGTTATTTTATCACACAACTTAAAAATTATAGATGACATACGATTGATCACATGAGACAACATATGACCCATGAAGCTAAACTATAGGTCAACACACCTAATCTTAAAGTAGGCATACCTAACCTTAGAGTGGACAAGATAAGGGATCCTATACTGTGAACTTAAAGTGGACACAACTGGTCTGTAAAGACTAGAGTGGACACAATAAGTTGCTTCGTGTGAGGAAAACTTAAAGTGGACACAATTGGTCGGTAAAGGCCAGAGTGGACACAGTAACTAGCTTCGTGTGAGGATAACTTAAAGTAGACACAACTGATCGATAAGATGATAAGTGGCTTTCGTGTGAGGATAACTTAAAGTGGACACAACTGGTCGATAACGACCAGAGTGGACACAATAAGTGGCTTTTGTGTGAGGATAACTTAAAGTGGACACAACTAGTCACAGTAAATACCAGAGTGGACATAGTGAGTGACTTTCGTGTGATGATAACTTAAAGTAGACACAACTCGGTAAAGACCAGAGTGGACACAATAAGTGTCTTCCTACAAATTGAACTTAAAGTGGACACAACTGGTTAGTAAATACTAAAGTGGACACAATAAGCTTAAACAATTATGTGTTTAACTAGAGTGGTCACAACTACCCCATACGGGGGTGCTAGAGTGAACACAACTATCTTTTTTTCCAAAAAAAAAACATAAAAAAGAAACACAAAAAGAAAAAAAGGAAAAGTTTCATAATTATACCTACTAATCAGTCTCTCACTAAGTACTCTCTCTAATCACTCTCTCGAAAAGATAATTGATCGAATAAGCTTTTGGTAGCTTATAACGCGAGTTTTTCGATCGATAAGTTTTTCGATCGATAAACTTATCGATCAACAAGAAAAAAATGTTATTCGTCTAATTAAACAAGAAAACGATAAATGACTAGTGTTATTCATACTAAATCCATTATACGACATGTATAATGTTGCGTAGTCCCTTACTAGAATTCAGAGGGTTTATGCGATGCAGCACAAGCCAATTGGTTAGCCGTCCGGATAGTTTATAATGGAGGTCTAGGAAATATAATAGAAGGTAAAGTGATAACATGTATATTTCATTAGGAGATGAACATGGTGCTGCATGCCGGGAGGTGTGTGAAAGCCCCATATTCGGAGGACCACAAGCGGCTATGTAGGAAGTGGAAGAATGCAAGATTTGATGCAGATGTAGAAAAATGTAAGGCAACTCTACTAGAATTTTGGTCTCCATAACATGTGAAAGAGGGTGACTTATCATGTCTTTTTTCCGGGTTCAATTGGTGAGTTATTATGTCTTTTTTCCGGGTTCAATTGGTGGGATGTGCATGTGCCTCAATGGGGGGCCATGTTCTTGAAATAACATGAGGATGCGGGCTTTGTTCCAAATGTTAATCTATCATGGACAAAACGTTCAAGCATGAGGGTTGCACATTGTTATTCAAAAAATGTATCCCTTTATGAAGCATGTAGTGCAAATCTAGCCATGGTGGTACCCATTACAAGGCATTTATGGCAGGAAAATATTTGGGAACTAGACCAACTCTAGAGAAGATGAAAGACAATATTATGTCAGGTGAGGGCAGTGTGACTTCTAATAAGAGATTAATTTATTTAACATATGTAGTTATTTGAGAGGCTCAGATTCAATCTCCAGAGATGTTTAAGACACCATTGGAGGAAAGAAGCATGAGGAGGAAGAAAGGCAATGTAGATTCTAGAGTTATAGCCACAGATGAGAGTACTCCACAATCTCAGGGGGTTTACCTAAAAATATGTAAGTATACCACATGAGTTCAAATGAAGGGGTTTTTTAATTTAAAATTTTAAGGTAAATTTACAGAAATACATTTACAAAAGGGGTTTTTAAATCGGTTTTGAAAAAAACTCTATAAGTCCATAAAGAAAAAGGGATCATTTTATTCATGAAAAATTCACAAGTAAGGGGTTTTTTAAATACCCCTTGAATGCACATGATACATAGGATTTCTTAGTAGTGCACCCCCCAAGTCCACAATGACTACAAAAAGAGTCATTGGGAGTATGAGACATGAAAGTGCAATAATTATTGACCATGTGCCAATTTGCAAGGAGACTATGGTTCACGAATCGAAATGGGCTATTTGGAGGACAGACCCAAGAATTGTTGTGACATGTTTTGGGTACTTGGTATCCTCCAAATCTCGATGTGGATAATTGATAAACGAGTTAGGGAAGACAACAAGGAGCATACCTACACCATGTTTCAGAGGTAGGAGGCAACATTCGAATGGTACAACTGAGTAGTACGTATGGTTTTGTAGGAACACTATTGCACACATATGGTCAGTGAGGATAGATCAATAGTGGGTGTTCAAAGAAATGCACTTGGAATATGGAAGATTGTTGAGGGCACATTGCCTACTTTTTAGAACAAAGAAATAGACTCCGATATGCGGAATTTGTGTTTGAGGAGGCCAAAGAGGTTGTTATGCGTGGATGTGCAACCATGGCCACACCTCCAAGTCATGAGATACTAGCAGCATGAAGAGATGGAAAGCTCATGAAGTGGAGGATCAAATTGAACAAAGAGTTCATTGAAAGAATAAAAAGAGCAAAGTCAATGGTTACAGAGGTCGTGTAGGAAAATGTTATTGTCTATAATGAAACTCAAGTTTTTTTTTGAAGATAGAAGGCTCAGAAACAAAAGGGCTGACTTATTTGGTTACAATATCAAAGTTTCCATGATGCTCATGTGAAGATTTCACCCACAAGGATGCTAAAAGACTGTCTTACATGCCATGTAAGCATATTTACTACATATTCATAAAGGTCTTGGGTCTAAATGAGGCTGTGCATTAGTTTGTTCACCAGGAAGCCTTGTCTAAGTTGGAGTTATCCCAAGCCTTCACTGAAAGACATGCCTAGCTTGGTGGATAAACTTGGTGGAAGCGATCACTGTGTGATGTTTTTTTGGTGGAGTTCAAACCAGAATTAAAGTTAGCTATCTTTCTTAAGACAATTTTGTATTTTGGATAGTTGTTCTAATTCTTGCTTGAAGGATTTATAATCGAACATATCATGCTTATTCTTGGGATAGGCATCGCCCAATGATTTTGTTTTGTGTTGTTGCTACAACTTATCTTTCATTCATAAACATGAAATAGTTCAGGGGAGCACAACATTTTTTCATGCCCTTACCATATAAAATTTGTTAATTTGATCTTCTTGTTTATATATATGTGTGTGTGAATGACAAAATCTATACTTCAACAACATCAGCTGACCTATCCAGGCACACACCTGACTCTACTTGATCAATTTTTGACACTACCAGACCCTGTCGAGTCAAAAACAAAGCTATCTGACACAACCTTGATTCAATACAGTTCAGCTCTTCACTCACAATTGGTTCTTTTCAACAAACTCTATCAAAACAACACATATAAAACCAAGGCATAGGAACTCATCAATCCCACACAATCAGATCTTCTGTGAACATATAAAACTGAGCCAGTCTCAACAACCTTGAGATTTGGGGATTGAACAGTAAGAGAGAACATCATGGAACCAAGGGACTTCCACACTATTATCCCCAACAAAAATTAGGTATTCTCAACTCCAAAAAGAACCAAAAACAACAACCAGAACTGCATCTACACCTTGCAAGCTTCCACCATCAAACACAACTGAGAATTGTTGAGAGTAAGGCTTTCAACTGGTCCAAGTTCCAACAGAGTTGCAACTTCAAAGGTCCTATGGAACAAACCTCCTACAAGACCCTCTCTCACCTTTTCAACTTTTGCTTTGAGCAAACCCAAATCTTCTCACACAAGTCCCGGGTTGCTTTCTTCTCAAAACAAAACATTCACAAACAAACTTCCACAGAACTGCTTCACCAAAGCGCCTCTTGGATCTCTCACAATGCTCCTCTTTGCAACCAGGCTCACACACAATGCAATTATTCTCCCCATAGCTTCATACAACTTTGCGCTTCTCCTAGCAATCTCAAACATCCACCTAGCCTCTACTGCACATGTAAGAGCACTTTCTTCTTTTGGCTGGGATGACAATGGCTACTTTCATTTTGGAAGGTGGCCATGCAACTGTGATCTATTTTCTAAGGTTTCTAATCATACTCAATGATTTATTACATTTCCTTAGGATTGGGGTGGACACATTTATTGGGAATATTCTTTGGGCACAAAAAATCCTATCATAGTTTGCCCAACCCCCTTTGGTTAGAGCATTTATGCTCAACCACATGCTGCTAGCTCACCAAAACAATCCTTAAAGAAAAGTACATCCAAATCCCAATAAGAATCTACATCAAGTAGAGCATCTCAGCATGCAAGCTTGTATCCAACATCTCTAAATCTTTTTGAATTGTCATAATTCTACTCCAATATGGCTTTAACTTGTAACCATTAACTCTTTTGGTATGCAACTAATCATCCAAGTCAGCTAGTTAATATGTACCATTCTCATATATATGTACCACCTTGAAGGGTTCCCACTTAATCTAGAACTTGTTCTGGAAGGTGTTATCCAGTTTGTTGTACCTGAGCACCAGATCTCCTTCTTTGATACCTTTGTCCTTAACAGTCTGATTGAAATGCTCAGCTCTCCGATTGCTTAACTGAATATAGTGGTCCAAAGCTTCCTCTCTAGCTAACTGCAACTCTTGAAGATCCCACAACCTCTTTGCTGCATACTCATCTAAACCCCTTTCTTGATGTTTTAGAAGAAGTTGTAAACTGGGAATCTCAACCTCTATAGGCATCATGGCCTCTTTCCCAAAAACAAGATGGTAAGGTGAAAACTCAATACGCTGATTTGACAGTTGTCCTGTAAGCCCATAGGGCTAATGAAACATGCAAATCCCACTGCTTGGGATGTTCTTCCAAACACTTAGTCAGCATAGTGCATAACTCTCCATTGAATCTTTCTCCTAGCCCATTGCACTGTGGATAGTAAGTAGTAGAGTACCTATGTGTAATATGTGATTTCTACATGAGCTCTTATACAACCTCTCCTCTGAATCCAGGCCCCTGGTCTATCAACAGCTCCAATGGCATGCCAAATCTGGCACATATGTCTTCAAATACAAATTTGGCCACCTCTTTAGCAGTAACATTCTTCACACATCTAGCTTCAGTCCATCCCATCTGGTCAGATAGTCTACTCCAGTCAAAATATAGGTCTTGTCCTAACAGTAGTGGGTAGAGGACCAATTGCATCCAATCCCCACTTTTCAAAAGCCCCATATGATACAATACTCTTTCTCAGTGTTAGCTTCAAGGCAAAATTCCCTCCACAGACCCCTTCATGAGACAGGAGGCTATAATGGCAAAGATCTCCTCCCTATTTTGGACTCTCCTCAAAATTAGATCCTTGCCTTTCATATACAATTGATCATTTAAAATAGTGTACTGTAAAGCTTTCCTTATAAAACCATATTTATGTCTTTTTGGATAAATGTGTAGGTACAAGACTTGTATGTAGAAAATCTTCAATTTCCTGTAAATTTTCTCTTCCAACATAACTAGGATGGGCTATAGTGATAGCATACACTTCCAAGTCCTTGCCCAACTCCTGTAAATTTTCTCTTCCAACATAACTAGGATGGGCTACAGTGATAGCATGCACTTCCAAGTCCTTGCCCAACTCCTCTTTTGCTAATGCATCTACAGCTTGATTTTTCTCCCTCTTCATTTGCTGTATCTGCACTTCTTGAAATCTATGCAACATCCTCCTTATATGAAAATTCCATTCTTTTAATTTAGGGTTTTTGGCTTTCCAAACATCTTGAAGTTGTCTAATGATCAACAAGCTATCTCCTTTGATAATACGTCTTCTGATTCCCTTCTTGATATGCTGTTGAAGCCCATACTCCAAGGTAGCATACTCAGCTTCATTGCGAGTTTGCACTTGCAATTTAATCCTTTCTTTCAATACCTCTTTGCCATCTGGATCCAATACAACTATACCTCCACTTGTTGCCATTCCTGATCTCCTTGTGAAAGCCCCATCAAAGAACAGAGTGAAAGCATATGGTAGCCCTGTTTCAGGGTCCTTCCATCTCGGCACCTTCTTCTTTGTCACTATTTCCTCTTCAACACCACAAAATTCTGCCTATATGTTAGAATATCAGCTACTGTAGCACCCTATTGCTTTCCTCCGCCATGCAAGTAAACTAAAACTTCTGTAGTTCAATCAACCACTTGGAAAATATCTTGGAAGGAATGTCAGACTCGATCAGATTGAGGAAGTAGAGAATAATGGGTAAGAATTTTAAAAGGCTTTGGGAGTAGTTATGACGACCTGAATTTCCTCAGATCAAACACAACAACCACCATCACCGCTCTGCCTCAGAATATGTCCTCTCCCCTTGTGTCTTAGTTCTGCTAACAAAATACACAGGCCTCATATAAGAATGTTCTTTCCCTTGCTATAATAACACTTCTCGCACACCATCCTCACCCACACTAAGGTTCACAAAAAATTCTTTGTCCAATCAGGAGGCATGAATACTGGTAAAGTACTCAAAATTTCTTTTACTTGCATAAAGGCCTCTCATCTTTGTCTTGCCAACTAAAAGGATCCCTTTGGGATGCATGTTGTAGTTGATATAAAGCCTAAGACAAAAGAAAGATGAACCTGGCAAGATATCTTACCTTATGAGTAAAAGTTAGCAACTGCTTCACATCTTGAGGAGCTCTAATAAAAGCAAAGATTCCACCTTTTCAAGATATGCTTCAATCCCATTTTCAAAAACCACATAACCAAGAAGGGTCACTTTGGCTTGAGGCAATTGGCTTGAGGCAAATGACATTTATTTGGGTTCAACTATCCACCTAGATCATCAAGTCTCTTCAAAGCCAACCTCAGCTTCTCACAATGGATCCATCTACCATTGTAGATATAAAAAAATCATCATTAAACACTTTGATGAAGGATCTCAGATAGGGCTCAAACATCAGATTTAAAAACCTTGAAAGATTGGAAGGAAATTTGTTAGCCCAAAGGGCATAACTCTATAAGAAAAACACCCCCATGGGGTAATAAAGGTGATTTTCCTCTGGTCTTCTAGAGCAATCGAGGTCTGAAAGCATCCTGAATATCCATCACATCCACTATATCTTTCATGTCTTACCACACTATCCAGAATCTCATCTTGGAAAGGGAGTGGTTGGGTAATGATCTCTTTTGATTACTGCATTCAAAGCTTTAAAATCAACACATACTCTCCATTTACTAGTCTTCTTTGGGGTGATTACTATTGGAGAACCCCATTCAGAATTATCAATTGGGAATGTAAACCCTACTTTCAGCAATTTATCCACCTCCTCTCTCAACACCTGCTACTGTACAATTCTCAATCTTCTCAACCTCTGTACAACTGGCTTAGCCTCTGGCTTCAACTGAATCTGATGTTGCACTACAAACACTCCCCTAATCTGTGTATAAGAAGAGACGAACAGGTGTGGAAATTTAGACTACAACATACTTATATACTCCTTTCTCTCCACCTCAGTTCAGCATTTGCTATAAAACTTCTTCCCCACCTGACTGTACTTCAACTTCAGACTTCAGCTCCTTCCCTTCCTCTGTACATAGCTATACCAACATACACATAAGGTCAGAATCAAGCTCCAACAGTTAGACCTCTTCTCCACCATCATCCTGGTGAGAGCTGACCTCCTCTGTTTTTGAATCCTCTATAGAGCTGGTTTCCTCATTTTCTTCGTTTGATGTACTACTCTCTAGAATCAACTCCCTTCCTTTAGCCATATTATATCTGACTTGTCTTCTCACAAGCTAGTCCAGTCCCAAAATTAGATGTCCTCTCCACCAATCTTGTGTTGCCCTCATTGCAATTAGCCATAGCCTCCTGAGAATTAATGGGTATGCCTTAGACTTTGCTGGCATCACATGTACATATAATTCTACTTCCAATCCCCAAAACATTTACCTACAGCTACTTTACAATTCCCAAACATCTGACTTTTGCACTATTTTCCATTCTGACTCTAAACTCAGATGGGGCTCCAACCTTCACTCTTAAAGCCTCCATTGTCTGCTAGGTCATTACGCATACTTATGCACCACCATCAATATATACTTTGGGAACTCTGTGCTTGTTCACCCAAGCATCCATAACTGGTAAAAATAATCTTTATCTCCCTTCACCTGCACTATATTAATCTAACCTCCCTTCTTCTCCTTTTTCCTGGGGCATCTTGTGTTGACCAACTTTCTCCATGTACTTCTAATTTTGGGGCACCAATTTCAAAAGTTGGGGCCATGTCAGATTAGGACCCTTCTGCTGAAGGTCTTTCGTCAAATCATACTCTTTCTCATGGTGGACACCCACAACGGAAAATCCAGCATGCCAATGTGTCTTTTAGACCTGGTCTTCTTCTTACCTTCCTTGGGCTGATCTTCCACTTCTTTCCCCTTCTTCCTCTTGGATGGTCGTGGCTCATCCTCTACCCCTATAGTTCTTTTATTGGCTAAAATGTCTGCTTCTTCATCCACTCCAATCAAATTTACTTCTCCTTGTCTAGGTCCATATAATGGCTGCTCTGCTAAACCTGTGGCACTAGTTGATTAGGCATCTCCCTCTGCCCTCTTGACATCCTGCCTTTACTCCCTCCTACCAAAGGATAAACATCACCTCCCATTCTCTTGGGATAAGGGCATTGATGAGATATATGACCCCTCTCCATACAATTAAAACATGGAACATTCATGTTTGGTCCTCATCTTCCATTGCCTCTCATAACATCTCTATCTTCTTGCAATAGATTCAGATTCAGATTCAAATTTTCCATCCGTTGAGTCAGATGAGTAATACCCTACATTAATTGATCAGAAACCACTGGGACTATTGGAGCAGCCCCTTTTGCTCCTCTCCCCAAGCACAGATAGCCTTCCTTCAACCTGAACTTCCCTTTGCTTCAACCTATGTAGCTTCCACTCCTCCTCTCTGGCTATTCTCAAGGCCTCTTCAAAGGTTCTAGGTCTCTTCAACTCTACTTTTTCCTTTAAATCTACATGGGTTTAGATAAACATGTCCTTCAGAAGAACAGGCGGGTGCTTTGTTCCTAAAGAAGTGTCCCATCTTCCCCATAAGTCTTCAAAATAGTCCACAAATCTATCAAACACATTAGACAAGTTATGCCTTAACTTTTGAATTTCCTACCATAGAGCATCTGGGGATTCACCCTGCTTATAATGCTACACCAAGGAAATTTTGATTTCTCCATATGCCTAACCTTGATTTAGATGAGCTCTCCATGTCTACAACCACAATTTAGCATCTCCTTTCAGCAACATACACGACAATGTCAACTTATCTCATCTCTGTATCCTTCCCAAAGGTAAAGGCTACCAATCCCATCTCTATCCTTCCCAAAGGTAAAGGCTACCAATTCCATCCCTGCCAAAAACTCCTCTGGATCTTCTCCAGCATGTCCATGGCACACCAAATATGTTATCATGGCTGCCATCTGCTCTATTGAAAACTTTCAAACCTGTAAACAAACTAAAGGGTTCTTCAAAGCCCTCCTCTATGGAGGCACCAAAACAATTATGTATCAGGGAGACCTGCCTCTATAGCCCATCCGAAACACACCACCGTTGAGGAGGGAACAACCACCAATACCACAACACTAGCAAAAAACAACAAATTAAAGCACATGTCCAGTTAGCTGATGTTTCCTAATCTTTAGCTGATAGAGGCGGATACCTAAGCACTCTTCAAAAACTAACCTAGCTAACTCTAGCAATCGTCCTCCAGGGTCCGTCTCTCCTGATCTCCAATGGCCCTGATCTTTCCTTAGAACTCTTCTGCTGACTTTAGCTGACTAGCGGTTGACCAGAACTACTCCCTCTGCTGACTGAAATTGATCTACTTTCGATTGTATACTAAATCGGATAGCTACTACTGACTTCAGTCAAAAATGCCTCTGACATGCTTTCTCAAATCTCCTCCAATATCAGCTATCCTCAAGAACTTACTTCTAGACTCTACTAACCCTGTCAATTCTCCTTTGCTGAATTCCTCTGTCTATCTATTCACTGGAAACTCACCCACCTATCCGCTTCAGTTGACCTAGTTCTGAGTCAAACTTCAATCCTCCAATGTCCGCTGACACCTCCAATCCCTCAAAAACTTCAAATCCCACCAGTACTCAACTCCCTACACTCACAATTGATTGCCGCGTTGACAGCTTCTGACTCTGGAATACCTTCCCCTTCAATTTTACAACTTAGCATGCTCACAGTCTTGTGTGACTGCTGTCAAACCTGACTCAAAATCTCCTCTCCAACCTAGATAAACTAGATCTACCCTTGAATATTCTCTACTAGTTCCTTCTGATACTCAGCGAATCCCGATTGAGACCCTTCTTGACACCTAGACCACTAGCAGTGCCTAACCTATCAGACAGATGTCTGGCTAGTTCTGATTATCAACCTAGACCTTACAAGTGTTCAATTTAAAAATATATATCTATACTTCAACAACATCAGGTGACCTATCCAAGCACACACCTAACTTCGACTGATCAATTTTTGACACTGTCAGACCCCCTGTTGACTCAAAAACAAAGCTATCTGACATAACCTTGATTTGATACAATTCAGCTCTTCACTCACAATTGGTTCTTTTCAACAAAGTCTATTAAAAAAACACATATAAAACCAAAGCATAAAAACTCATCAATCCCATGCAATCGGACCTTCTGTGAATATATAAAACTGAGCCAATATCAACAACCCTAAGATTTGGAGATTGGACGATAGATAAGAGAGAACATCATGGAACCGAGGGACTTCCACACAATTATCCCCAACAAAAATCCTATATTCTCAACTCCACAAAAAAGAACCAAAAACAACAACCAGAACTGCAGCAGCTACACCCTGCAGGCTTCCACCATCAAACACAACTGCGAAATGTTAGCAAGGCTTGGAGCTGGTCCAAGTTCCAAACAGAGTTGTAACTTCAAAGGTCCTAGGAAACCAACCTCCTACAAGACCCTCTCTCACCTTTGCAAGCTCTGCTGCTCTAGGCAAACCCAAATCTCCTCAAACAAGTCCCGCTTTGCTTTCTTCTCACACAAAACAAAACACTCACAAACAAACTTCCACAAAATTGCTTCACAAAAGTACCTCTTGGATCTCTCACAACCCTCCTCTCTACAACAACCAGGCTCACACTTAATGCAATTCTTTTCCCCACAACTCTCCGCAACTATGCACTTCTCCTTGCAATCTCGAACATCCACCTAGCCTCTACTACACATGTAAGAGCTCTTTCTTCTTTTGGCTAGGATGACAACGGCTAGTTCCATTTTTTAAGTCGGCCACACAACTGTCATCTATTTTCTAAGGTTTCTAATCATACTCGATGGTTTATTACATTTCCCTGGGATTGGGGTGGTGGACCCATTTATTGAGCATATTCTTGGGTACAAAAAATCATATCACCGTCTTTCTTATTCATGATCATAGTTGTGGTGCAAGGAGATATGCAATGATTGCACGACATTGATGTGTTACTTGTGCTATGTGATTGTGATTAATGTGTGGACATATAGAATTCATTATGCTATGTGAAAGTCATGTATGATGGTATGCGTGTATGCAAGGATTGTTTTCAGAGGAGTGCATATGTGAACCCTGTTACGTGGTGTGCGTGTGATTGTGATTACTATGTGAACATATAAAATGCGTTAAAGTTATGTGAAAGTCATGTAGTATGATGCTATGCTTTTATGAAAGGGATTGTTTTTAGAGAAGTATGTGTGAACTTTAGTAAGTGGTGTGCATGAGCTAAATGGCAATTTGAATTTTCAATTATGGGTGTGTGAGTTCACACCTGTTCCATAGGTCTAGTGGTGAGACTGAAGGTTAGACTCATGGGATTGGATGGGGCTAAGTTATGAAGGGACAACACTTGGAGGAATCATTCACCTTTCCATACGTAAAGATTATTCAAGTCATACTATAAGGGGAGCTGGATGAAATACCCAAGCATCAAGATGTTGTGATATAAGGCCTCGAATAAGTTGCTCTACCCTTAGTGTGGTTCCGGTTGATAATAGCAGAAGGTCATAACCTAGCCATGCATAGTCACATGGAGTATGTTGCTTGAAATGATTCCGAACCGAACAAAAAAACCAATAAAACAAAAAGGTTTAAAAAATTTTGGCAACTGGAACGACACCTGAAACGTATGATACAAAAAAAAAGGATGAATATGCAAGTAAAAATGCTTTTGTTTTTCTCTTTTAAGGATCTCAAACATTCATAGAAGGGAAGAACTCCCCTGCAATGAAGATTAGACATTAAAAAAAATCCAAGTTCCCACTAAGAAGCAACCCCAACAACAATAACACAAGTTTTAGTTCTATGTCATAAAACAATTTCAGTCGTTCCATCAAAACAAATTTCAGTACAATCAAAAGATGATTAGCTAAAAGGAGCTACAACAACAAGCCTTAGGAGGTAGTGTTGACAAATATTTGTATGCTTCTAGAGCATCACCGCACTCTGCGGGCCTAGGCGATGCAATTCTCCCAAGGTGCAATCATACCTATTAATCTTTAACTTTTGATCCTTTGGGCATCCAAATATATCTGTGTGCATGCATCTCAGTGAGCTATCGCCTCTTACTCCACCTCTCGGATTCTTGGGTGATTACCCCAAGGCATACCCAATGGATGATCATCCATTGGAAAGCCACATTGGTTTCCTCAACCTTTACACTAGATGTATTCCATTTTTTATCATGTTCGCTCAATGAAGTTGACACTTCATGTATGGGTAGTGTCAGCCACATAGCATGAGGTAAATGCAACCCAAGAGAGGAGATCCTCTATGAAGCTCCCTCCATAAGATCACTTGATAACATAAGCTAAACACACCAAGTCAAAACACATAGAAGGGTGGAGGCAAACACATCTGAATCTCCCCAGGTTTCACTCCCCCACAAGACAAGCCGGTCAGCTCTGACATCCCATACCACCAAAGCGTATCCTACGAGAATCTTGACAAGACCGAACTACCATGTGAACTACCATGTCCATGGCATGAGGAAGACTACTCTGGGTCCAAGCAAAAGCCAATTATCAATTATGAAAGCCTCACAATACAACAACCCATAATGGATTGTTTACAATAATGAACCCTAGCCACCTTGTTACATGCGTACAACCTTCTTGCCCTAATCTTAAGGCATCTAAGATGACTAGTACATTCCTTTATCTCCAACTTACACGAATGTCAACGCAATCATACACAACTATCTACTTCCATTCAATTGTCAACTTCCATAAATGTCATCTTTCATGAATGTCAAGTCAAGGCCATCACAAGAAGATGACCAAATCCTTCCATTCAATTGTATCCTCTCATGCTTCAAAATTTGTATATAAATTACAGTTCTTCAACAACCATTTCACAATACTACTAATTGTATCCCCCTTAGTATGCTTGCATCCATATTTGGATAAGGGAGAGTAACACTATCATTGAAACACCTTTCCATAGTCACACGAAAGCATAGCTATATCCCCAAGAAGCATGCCTCGACAAAAAATCATTGGTATCAATCAATACTATCATTTTTCTTTATAGTAACAGGAAGGATGCAAACGGCATATGCTAATAATAACCTAGCAACTTTTATGAGATTGTAATGACATTTTTTACTACAATTGATTAAACTCGCAAATATCATTAGAGTCTTCATTGGCACTTTGAACATGTGGAGATACGCTTTTGAATCTACCTATTGAAGTATCTTGAGTACACTAACTCTAAATTTGTCAAAAAATATATAATTCAAGCCTATACGTCAAGAGCTTTTCAATGATATGCCACATGAGAAGGTTTTGATAAAAGATTAACAAGGTTCACTGTACTCCCCATTTTTTAATCTTTGTTTGCAAAGTAAAAATTAGTAATTTCTCAAAGTTCCTAACCTAGTGTTTATTTGCTAGTATCTAACATGGAAAAATCTATATATTATGACCTTTATCTTTTACATACTCCATAGTGAAATCTATATATTATGACCTTTATCTTTTACATACTCCATAGTGAAGATATTGAGTACATATTAAAACTAAATGCATGCTTACCTTTGATAGGCTTCTTAATTAGAAATCTAATCAAGTACATTCACCTTCTACGTACATAAGAACTTTTCAAGTTATATAACTCTTCATCTCATCAAGTGGATTCTAATATGCCAACTATCTAAAATCCTAGATCCTAAACCCTAATTCCTTATCCTCGAAACCCTAGGTATAAGTATTATTCTATAAATCCTAAACATTATTCTATAAATAGAAGATATTATTCCATAAATTCAAATTTGTAAAAAATTATATATTTCAAGCCAACATGTCGAGCTTTTCAATGATATGCCACATGAGAAGGTAGATTAATAGGGTTCACCATGCTCCCCATCTTGCAAAGTAAAAATTAGAAATTTCACAAAAATTTGTAATATTTTCTTACTAATGTTTATTTTCTATCATCTAACATGAAAAAATCTATATATTATGACCTTTATCTTTTACATATTCCATAGTGAATTAACTACATATTAAAACTAAATGCATGCTTACCTTTGATAGGTTTCTAAAGTAGAAATCTAATCAAATACCTTCACCAAGCGAGACCTAAAATTTTCAAGTTCTATAACTCCTCATCTCACCAAGCAGGACCTAAAATCTTAGATCCTAAACCCTAATTCCTTATCCTCAAAACCCTAGGCATAAATCTTCTAATCAAAAATATTATTTCGTAAATCATAAACACTAATTCCTTATTCTCGAAGCCCTAAGCCAATCGAAAATCTTATTGTGTACATCTTAAAAGCTCTCAATCTTGGATTCTATAACCCTAAATCCAAAAAACTTGAAATCCTCAACCTTGATCCTTGAATCCTAAACCCTTAGTTCCCTCAAATCTCAAACACTAAACCTTCAACCCTTAAAAACTAGATTTAAAGGCTAGTCTTGACTATTTGCTCACATCAGCCCCAACAGCTTCTTTTTCAGTAGCATACCAGCTGCTCATCTCATCAAAGACAACATCCCTACTTACCCTCAACTAACGTGTAGTAGGGTTATAACACCTATATCCCTTTTGCTCAAGGGAATATCCAATAAACACACATTTTTCAGATTTTGGATCCAGCTTAGTTCTTAGCTCATCTGGCACATGCACAATGTGCCTGTTTTTTCACTCAGCAACTCCATTTTGCTGCGGAGTGTATCTGCATGTAAACTGTCTCCGAATACCATTCTTCTTCAAAAATTCAGAGAACTCATTGGAGAAGTACTCTCCCCTCCATCTAACCTTAGGCACTTTACATATTTCCCTGTTTGCTTTTCAACCAAAACTCTGAAATTCTGAAAGTGAGTGAACACCTCACTCTTCTCCTTCATGAAATATACCCACACTTTCCTTGTGTAGTCATCAATGAATGTCACATAATACCTGCAGCCTCCCATAGACATGGTCTTCGTAGGACCCCATACATCTGAATGCACAACATCTAGTGCATTTCTGCTCACATATCTGTTACATGAAAATACATGATTTGTTTGCTTTCCAAATTTGCATCCAAAGACTTTCAGATGAGACAAATCAGGCTTTTCTGCCAGTAAACCTCTCCTCTGGAGTTACATCATGTATGATTGCAGTAGGAGTCCTGTTCATGATGTAAACTGTTGTAGAAACAGCCTCAGTCCAATAGCTATGTGGCATATTCTTCTCTTCCATCAATGCTCATGCATGTATTGTGGAACATTTGTCCCTAGTGGTACAACCAAAATGATGTCCCAATTTGTCGTAACTGTGGTTGCCATAACTGTGGTCATGGTCAACTTGGGATAAAGCCAACTCAAGACCTATACCAAATGTACAATGGAACATTTGTCCCTAGTGGTAACAACCAAAAAGATACGTCCCGATTTGCCGTAACTATGGTTGCCATAATTGTGGTCATGGTCAGCTTGGGATAAAGCCAACTCAAGACCTATATACCAAATGTACTGTCGAACATTTGTCCCTAGTGGTAACAACCAAAAAGATACATCCCGATTTGCCGTAACTGTGGTTGCCATAGCTTGGGATAAAGCCAACTCAAGACCTATACCAAATGTTGTCATATCTCACATGGTTTGGCCACTTTCATTGGGAACGAACCTCGAGGCTCCTAAACACTCACGCTCCTTCATTAGAAATGCACCCAAAAATAGGACGGTTAAATGTCAATTTAAGGTGATGGTCAACTTGGGATAAACCCAACTCAAGACCTATATCAAAATTTTTGAGACATCATCATATCTCACATGGTTTGACCACTTCCTATGTGGGAACGAACCTCAAGGGTTCTTAGAAATACTCTCGATCCTTCATTAGAAAATGCACCCAAAAATAGGATGACTAAATGTCAATTTAAGGCAATGATAACAAAGCTAATTAATCAATTCGAAGATCAAAGGACCATGTCAACTCTTGTTTCCAAGAGTTTCGTTGAGCTTCCACTTACATCTAAGTTTAATGCGCTCACTTCCTCCCAAATCTCTATGCTAGAAGTGGAACTGTCTAACCTTCTTAATTGGATTTATCTCTATGGTGGAGGTGGACCTATATAAGCCTTCTTAATTGGATTTTTGAAGAAAAGCTTCTATAAAGATCCAACCTACACTTATGCCTACCCTAAGTTGTATAAAGGGAAGTTGAAAATCAAAAAGACCATGGCAACTCCTATTTCCAAGGGTTTCGCATTCAATGTTCCTCTACTCGCATCTATATTTAGTTGGCTCGAGGTTCCTAGAAATACTCTAGCTCTTTAATTAGAAGTGCACCCAAAAATAGAACAATTAAATGTCAATTTAGGGTGATGTTAACAAGGCTAATTAGTGAATTCAAAGAGTAAAGGACCATGTCAACTCTTGTTTCCAAGGGTTTCGTTGTGCTTCCACTTACATCTACATTTCATACGCTCATTTCCTCCCAAATCTCTATGCTAGAAGCGGATCTGCTTCAGATTAACCTTCTTAATTAAATTTATCTCTATGGTGGTGGTGGACCTGTCTACCCTTCTTAATTGGATTTTTGAAGTTTGGTGTATGAAAATTAATTGTTCCGTCTTAGTTGATGAGTGGTGACAAGTTATAAAAAAAGGTTAGAAACACTCTAGAGAATGAGTGATGTACTTGGTAGTTGATATTGGGAGTTGTGAAAGCACAAAATGTAGTGCATGTTTTGTTCATTGCAAATCAGTTTCGTTGTGCTTCCACTTACATCTACATTTCATACGCTCAGATCAACCTTCTTAATTAGATTTATCTCGATGGTGGAGGTGGACTTGACTACCCTTCTTAATTGGATTTTTGAAGTTTGGTGTATGAAAATTAATTGTTCTGTCTTAGTTGATGAGTGGCGACAAGTTATAAAAAAAAAAAAAAGGTTAAAAACACTCTAGAGAACGAGTGACGTAGTTGATATTGGGAGTTGTGAAAGCACATAGTGTAGTGCAAGTTTTGTTCATTGCAAAGCATACATTTATCTTCGTTTCTAAAAAGTGATTAGCTTCCTTGCGTTGACATTTCCAATATTGTCCATCGCTCGTTCCCTTGATCATGTCATCAAACCTGATAAACAAATGGTAAAATGTGATTTTACACATGCTCATCAAACCTGATTAACGAGGTAAAATGTTATTTTTACATGATCGCGAGTGCTACTTTAGCCGACCAAGTAAGTTACTACTCTACTTTGTAAAATTTAATGTTTGTTTACAAGTTCTTATGAGAAGAGAGCTTTTGGCATAACCAACTCTAAAGAAATCACTCCACTTAATAAAGCACAAGCTTTCTAAACGTGCCTCACTCATAGGCACACTAATTTGCAACGGTTATAGACAATATAGAAAGAATAGGAGATAAGGTAGACTCAACCTCTTAAAAGCAAAAGGTCCTTCATCTTACTCTCATACTAATCAATCCTCAGTTTTGAAGACTTCATAGGGCTTTTTTCCCTCAAGATGAAGAGGACTAGGTTAGATGTGTAAAGGAGGGCTGCCCACACGTGTCATTATTAAAAGCAAACTTGGGGACTTGTGCTCTATCCAAGGCTCTTTAGGTTGGGGCTCGAGCGACGAGATCCTACAAAGCGCTTTAAATGTCCTCAAAACTCGAACTACAGTTGGTGTATCCGAAGAGGAACTTTAAACCTACACAAAAATGTTTTGGATTTGAAGGGACAATTCATATGCTATTTATTTTAGGGTTTAAATTTTCGTTTCTTGAAAGGTACACGGACGTACCGTGTCGTATGGACACGACACTAAATTTTGCTGGCGCGTGTACGAAAGAACAATTTGGCGCAGCGCTCGTGAATGTACGTGTGGCAGGCAGTGTAGCCTGTTGTTTGTGTTACTTGCGTCCTCCATTAAGCTCGCGAGGACGACCAGAATTATTATGAAACTGTAGAGCTCATCAGCAACGGCGCTGCTTTAGGCAGGGAGAAATAGAAGCCATTTTTTACAAGTAGAGAAAGAGTTAACATTACAAAAGACGATGCTGCCTCTTCCATAATCAGCATGACCAGCAGGTAGATTACACATGCCATCCACCCATGAGAACAAAACCACCTTGCCCACAAGGGGACCTAGACTCTCTCTCTTTCTCTCTCTCTCTCTCTCTATGACCTCATTTGTATCAAGATCATTACCAACACAATGCACAGGCAAGTTGAGGCCCCATGCAGGCTTGCCACAGCTTTACAAGTGCCACTAGGAGATGGAGCTGGGCTGCCCAGGAAAGGGAACGTACTGCTGAAGGGTGGCGGCAAGGTGGAATTCACAGATGGAGAGCTCACACTAGACAAAGTTCAGAAAACACCACCACCATTAACACTATTATTAACGCCAAAAAGAAGGCATCCATTAACTAAACTTCACTGCAATCTCACGAATATATATAGAAATAGAGGTGTTCTGGCAGATACCTTGTTGCACTCGAGGGGTAGACGCAGGTACCACTACCTGTGGCCCAAGTAGCTAATTACATCAAGATTAACTACGAATTAAGCCAAGGAAACGTGTAGTTTAGTATAGATGTAGTAAGGTTTAAAGAGAAGTACTTGGGTTGGTTTGAGTGAGGGTTGCGAGACCATTGAAGTCACAAGCGCCAGAGACTCCGTTTTGCTTATAATAGTAGAGGGTGAAAGCGTAAGATGCATGGCTGCCTACTGTGTCAGGCTGGAAGCAAGAGCCCCCTTGTTGAATGGCCGAACAGTCCACGCTGCCCAGACTGGAGCCCGAACCGCACGTCCAATCCAACGCATTCTGAAGATTAGTTGGATCTGCATTGGATTTGGCCACGCAGAACAGAGGGCTGGCTTGCAGTTCTCTCCTATGGGGCATATCAATCTCTGAAGAAGGAACGAGTGCCCTCGCAGCACCTGCAGTTCAATCACACACTACTATGACCATTCAAGATGCTGAGGCAAACCCTAGTATAATTCTGTTGATTATAAACACGAGCAACGTTTGTGCAGACTTCACATTTTAAGCGCCACAAAAACAATGCTTCAGGTAAGTAGTACCACAAAAGGCAACAGCTAGAAGGGAAAGGGTGTGCAGCAAATTGAAGGAAACAGGTCTGCAAGAAAGGAGCTTCGGCTTTGTAGCAGGAGCAGCAGCCATTTGAGAGGGTTTTTGACTGATGGTAGCACACCAGAAAAGCTCTGCTGCGCCCGCTTATAGCAATCAACTGTAAGATTTTAGCAAAAAATATAGTGCGTTTACGGGAAGAGGAGCAGGCTATTCAGAAGGGTTACACGGACAAGCAATGCGGTGGCAACAAAGAGTTGGAAAACTTAAAATGAAAATAAAGGATCTCACTATTTCAGAACTCCACAGTTGGTTTTTTTTTCCCCCCCCAACCCCACGCCTTATGGGGGTCGAGTATTAAAATGAGAATAAGAATTAAATTATTGTGGAATATTAAAAAGTTGAGCATGGCATAAATGCTGTGTTTTATTACGTTTCATGGGCGGGCGGCTCGAGAGAGTGCGAGTCAGAGGGTGGCGGGACGATGACGATGATGATTTCACCGAGAAAATGTTAACACGAAATTAATTATATAATAAGATTTAACAAATACCCAAGGCAAAGCTTTATTACAGCACAGCACGGCCCTGCACGGTGCAAGCGCGCGCGCGCGCTCTGTCTTTCTAACTTTTCTGTGTGTGGGCGCTACAACGGCTATATCGCTCCCATCAAAAATGAGACATGAGACCTCTATGGTAACGTTAGAAACGTACCATTTTATTGAAAAATTAAACTTAAAATATAAGGGAAATGCAAATGTGTATTTTTGTAATTTGTGTCCCGTACGTGTGTGTAAAAAAGGGTATTCGTGACCCTCATGTAATAAAAATCGTCCAGCCTTTTTTTTAAGAAAATGCAAATGTGTATTTTTTGTAATTTGTGTACCTTCTTATGTATACAAGAACATGTCACATTTTAGTTTTAGCTATATGCCGAGTCCGAAGAATAAGAGCCCTGTGGGCCGTCGTCCCCCATGGCTTATGAGAGGAGGAGCGGGTTGAATGCAGCTACCTTCGTTCGTCCCACCAGCTCCACCAGCTCCAATTTGCTCCTAGTAGTTTAAGACACGAAAAAAATAAAAGGACAATGATTTCCTTTCTCAAGTGCTTCAAGATAGAAATAGATTGTATAGCTTTAGCCCCCGCTAGAAAAGCCCTTTCTTTTGCAAGGATTCGAAGGGTTTCATAAGTGTAGCTTGAAAAATGAGGAAAAGTTTTTTTTTATTATGCTCTCTCCAAATATAACATAAAATCAACCCTTTTAAAAAAATTTTAAAAAAATGAGGAAACCCTTTTTCTAGCTAAATCCTCACTCCTACTACCCCTATAACCTTTGGCAAAACTCAACTCTAATACTACATGCCATGAAACAAGTTACAACCATTATGAATATATATGGGACTTCTATTAAGTATGAAAAGATATACAAAAGGGAGATTTCAAACCAAACAAAGGGGGAAATCTCAACCAATCAAGTGCCTTGTACTGCCAACAAGGTCCCATATAATAACAGTGAAAAAGATGTCATAATCCCACTCTCTCTGGTCGTGCTTTCTCTTCGCATCCTTGGAGGATCCTTGGATTCTAGCCCAACTGGCCATGACGGTGTGGATGATATCACTTCAAATCTTGCAAATGCACTATGACTCATAAGCCAAAGTGCCCTCAATGGACTCAATTCATCTATCCTTCCAAATGTGCTAGGTCAACAGTGGTAGCAATAATCTCCCATGCAATGTCCAAACCTTTGTGCAGGTTGGGAGTATCTTCTATCTATAATATAACAGACCTTCTGTCTAGATGCCACGTATTCGTTTTTTTTTTTGCCCTGCCAACCTACCACCCGAATGCACGGGGCCCTCACTTGCAGCATGCATCCCCACGTCAACCTGCCCACTACCCACCCTCCATGCAAG